>NC_090922.1:287109332-287420242 GCF_040938575.1 Ambystoma mexicanum
GGATCCGCCTTATCCCCCTACTATTTAATCGGTATGTGTGACCTCTGGCACAGCTTGTCAGATAGGACGGCCTTCTGTTTAAAATGATGATGATAATACCCAGATTATGCTTTGTCTTTCTGGGAATGTTCTACCCAATCGCTGTTCAGAGGATTCCTAGTGTGTCAGAGCTTTAGCTGGTTGGAATGAATCTACCACTGTATCTTTCCTGTCCATATATCTTACCTTGTCTGTCACCTACCTGGTGTGTACCTAAGGACAATAAACCCACTTACACGGAACGTGGACTATGGTGTTCCTTAAAACACGTACTTACTTAATTGACGACAAGGTGGTCTTAAAGGTGCAGCAAGAGGTACTTGGAAGAGCTACTGCGGAGAGGGTAGCGGACGGACAGACACTGCCCTCCAGGTAACATCCAAGTCCCAGGTGGTGCCAGCAGGTGGTGTGGACTAGGAAGGATGGTCCCAGAAGTCTGCAGTCTGGGCGGTGCAAGTTTGCTGTGCGCCCAAGGAAGGAGCGCAGCAGGTATGGTGGGGACGGCAGGAGAGCCCATAGGAGCTTGTTAGCTGGGTGGTGCAAGTGGTTGTGTCAACGGGATGGAGCACAAAATAATGGTGGGGACTGAGGTGGTCCTCAAGTGCTTGCAGGCTGGGGCAGTGCATGGTCAGGAACTAGCAAGAAGCAAGGATCAGGCAATGGGCACTGCTACATGGCATTTGCCTCAACATCAGGAGACAGTGATGCGGTGCCCCAGGGCTGACAAACGGTTGTTGGTGGAGGGAAACTTCCCCTCCAAGGTGCGGAGAAAAAATTGTGACATCAGGCTTCGGTTGCATGTTCAAACATCCAGCTCACCACTCAACGCCATTGTTGACGCAACTATTGAGGGCGGAGGAGCCCAGGGCAATCCAGGAGAGTGTCAGAGCAGGTGTTCAGTTTCGTTAGGGGCCCATAGTACACACGCAGGATTGTGCCAATGGATGCTGACCTGAATTGTGGCTTCAGGGAGTGCGACAACGAAGTGCACCATGATGTGAAGAAGCAGAAGAGGAGGACTGTGTCAGGTTGTGGTCATCAACTAGAGCGGCAAGTGTTGACAGAGCCCTGAGGTTGTGAAGTGTGTGGGGACTGTGATTGGTGTTCCCCTGTTATCTGCTCAAAGTGTGAGTGGATCTCCAGAAATATGAGGCAGATGGATCCTGATTTGTGGGATTGGTTTGTGGACTCAAACAGATTCAAGTTTGGAGACGAGGAGCAGGGTTTCAGTTAAGTGAGGATTGCCGTTATTTGTTTTTATGTGGCACTCTATGTATCTAGGTTTGAGTTTGTATTTCCCTATGGGCCGCAGGGAGATATGTAAGGTTTGAAGGCCTGTACTATTATGATGCTTTGTTGCTCATATGTTGTGGCCTTGTCATGATCTCTGCTTCCAAAAGGTCAGGGTTTTCCCAACTCCCTTGGAAGCAGATCCATAACCCAGGTTCCGAGTGCCAACCAGTCCCAATTGGGACTTTTTGGACCCAGTCCTGGCGCCAGTGGCACCAGGCTCATAAATTTGCCCAGTCCCAGCGCTGGAAGCGCCGGGCTCATAATGCTTGGGTGGACTTACCTGCAGCAGACCATGCTGCTTACTTGCCTGCCAGTTGAGCCTCTGATCCTCTTCTGTTTGGAACTACTTTTCCTGTTCGGTGGGGCAGGAGCCACTCCCTAGATTCAGAACACTGGAACTCTTCTGGAAAGCAGGAACTCTTTTCTTACCTAGGCGTGGCTGTGGAACGAGACATCTAAGCACTACAGGAGGCTATTTAAACCACACCCAATGGATGAATCTTGCTTTTCGTTATTCTGCATCCTCTGCAGCAGAACGCTCATCGTGTCTTCTGCATCTGATCCTGGGCCTAAGGAAAAAGGCTTACCATCCTGAATCCAGTCTTCAGCAACACCTATAAAGACAAGAAAGAACAGGTTAGCATTACGGTCTTCAGTGACAGTTCTTCACTTACCTGGTCCATCGGCTGTCACCAACGCCTCGCGCTGCATTCCGGCATCTGAAAGACAAAGGCTTACCTACTCTTCGTGCGCTCCGGAGGTCTTCACACTGCATTCCGGCATCTGAAAGACAAAAGCTTACCAACTCTTCGCACGCTCCGGAGGCCTTCGGCGCTGCATCCCGCATCTGAAAGACAAAACAAGGTGCGTTTAAAGACATTGGGGAACTTTAATACTCACGTGCCATTACTCCTTTCCACATCTAACCCAGTGGGTATTCCGGCACCCTGCAGCCGCTCCGAACTTGTACCTGCAAAATAAAAAGACAGTTAGAGCGCATCGTGAAGCAGGCAACAAGCGCTTACTTACGTGCTTCCAGGCACTTCTATTCATCACACGGGCTCCATCTTCAACTCACTTCAGCCCGTCATCCGCCATCGCCGGAACCCTGCAAAACAAGAAACATCATTACTAAAGACTTTAAAGACATTAGAATTACTCGAAACTTACCGTTCGTGCAGTAAACGACGGACAGCAGTCCTCTGAAGTCAAGAGGCCTGCTCCCCTTATCCAGTGAAGAAACTGGTTACAGCACCCTGCCCCGAGGCAGATGGAGAGCACGGCGTTCACTTACCTAAGGTGAGAGCGTTAACCTTTGGGGTTCTACAGGAGAAGAGAAAGGGAAGAAGAGAGAGACATTCAATAACCCAGTTCCTTAATCCCATATTTTCTATCTGCAGACATCTTACCCTTCGAGTCAGACATACAGTGCACAGAATCCAGCCCAAAGAGCCAGCCGTGTGTTACACATCACCTTTGAAGATACGGTATACGCCCAGTCAAGACCGGCGCCTCTACGGGAATCAGGTGAGCGTTACAGAACGCAAAGCCTTTCACAAAACTCCCGTCCAGGCGCTATGGAAACCTCGGATACCGACCAGCTAGCCCAGTTACTTGGGGAACTAAGGGCAGAAGTGCATGCAGCCCGTCAGGAAACGAACGCTCTAAGAAGGGAACTGATTATTTCCAAGGAGCGAACAGATGATCTCGCTAGACAATTGCTACAGTCACAAGCCGGACAGACCCCGTTACCCGCATCTGGGGGAAATCTTCCATCTACATCCTCTATGAATCCAGTGCAGATCAACCTACCTGGGAATGTACCTCTGGCTCCGCCCGAACGATTTTCTGGTGACCCAAAGAGGTTTGCAGTATTTATCAATCAGTGCCGGTTGCATTTCTTATGCCGGCCAACAGCCTTTCCAACTGATCAAGCTAAAGTAGCTTTCGTGCTTTCGTACCTTAGTGGCAATGCGGCAGACTGGTCGATCCCTCTAGTAAATCAAGATGATCCGGTCCTCCATGATTTTCAAGCTTTTCAGCTCAGTATGGAAAAACTGTTCGCAAGACATTCACAGGGGCAGGCCTTGGACAATGAGCTTCTTTCGTTGCGACAAGGTAATCAAGACCTTTTGGCTTTTATTGCGTCTTTCAACAGACTGATAGTGGAAACTCAATGGCCTGAGGACAAAAGGATTACGCTGTTTTATAGAGGTCTACGTGGAGAGCTCAAAGATGTGTTAGCCCAAGTAGTGAATCCCCCACAAGATTGTTCTGACTATATAGACTTAGTCGTTCAAATAGATCACAGACTGCAGAACAGGAAGGCCGATCGTTCCAAGTTTGATGCTCGAGTATTTTCCAAACCGCCAACTCCTTCCAAAGGAGTAGACTCCGGGGAACCCATGCAAATAGGGGGTCTGAAAGGTCCTCTAACACAAAAGGAGCGGGAAAGGAGAAAACAGTTGCAATTATGCCTCTATTGCGGAAACTCAGGGCACTTTCTTCGAGACTGTCCGGTGAAACCTGCCAAGAAGGCAGTAGGAGCTGCAGTTACCAAAGTTACAACTCTGAGCAGGGAAACGACCTCGCCCGACAAGAATAGAGGTCCTCTTGCCGAGCGTGAAAACCAGTTCCGTGACCTCGCATTTCGTGATACCTATGGTCCTCATTAGCCCTGATAATCCGGATCGATTACATGCAATTGAAGCTTACGTCGACAGCGGTGCCATCGGCAATTATGTGGATCATGAAATGGTTTTGAGGATGAATCTAACTCTTTGTCCCAAGGCTGTAAAAGACGTCATTACTACGGTGGATGGTACGGAGATAGCCTCCGGGCCAGTAACGCATACCACTCAAGAGGTGACGCTAGTAAGTCAAGATGGACACCATGAGAAGATCGTGTTCGATGTGATCAAGGCCCCTCAGTTTCAGATTATTCTAGGAATACCTTGGTTAGAGAAACACAATCCTCTGATCGATTGGCGAGCAAGAACGGTCCAGTTTCCAGAATGTGTCTCTACTTGTCACCCTCCACCTGGTGTTGCACTGGCAGCAATTTCTTCAGAGACTCCCCAGTTACCTCCCGAATACCTAGAATACCAAGATGTTTTCCGGAATGATCAGGCTAACTCTCTCCCTCCTCATAGGTCTTATGACTGCCAGATAGACCTGATACCTGGATCTACTCCTCCTTGTAGTAGAATGTATGCCCTCACCGAGCCTCAGAACCTTCACCTTCGACAATACCTGGATCAATACCTGGCAAATGGGTTTATTCGTCCTTCCAAGTCCCCTGCTTCTTCAGCTTTGTTCTTCATTCCAAAAAAGGAAGGAGACCTTAGAACTTGTATAGATTATCGCTCCCTGAACCAGATCACCGTTAAGAATAGATATCCGTTACCTTTGATCCCTGAACTCCTGGACCAAGTCAGAAAAGCATGCATATATACAAAGCTGGATCTTAGAGGAGCTTACCACTTGGTACGAGTAAAAGAGGGCGATGAATGGAAGACGGCCTTCCGCACCAAGTATGGGCTATTTGAATATCAGGTCATGCCCTTCGGACTTTGCAATGCCCCGGCCGCCTTTCAATATTTTATGAACGATGTCCTCAGAGAGCTCATAGATGTGTGTGTTGTTGTTTACATTGACGACATCCTCGTTTATTCTTCATCGGAATCTGAACATCGGAAACACGTGAAAATGGTCCTCGAAAGATTGCGTCAACACAAACTTTTCGCTAAGTTGGAAAAATGTGTTTTCAACGTGACTGAAGTTGAATTCTTGGGATTCATATTATCTCCGGGCGGAGTGCGTATGGATTCAAAGAAGGTCGATGCAGTTCTCAAATGGCCATCACCATCCTCCGTAAAAGGTGTGCAAAGCATGTTAGGCTTCGCTAACTTTTACCGCAGGTTTATCCCCGAATTCTCTCGAATAGTCCAGCCCATCACTGCCTTGTTAAAGAAAAACAAACGTTTTGAATGGTCTACCGAGGCGGAACAAGCTTTCCAGGATTTGAAGACTAAATTTATCTCTGCACCAATCTTAAAACACCCTCGCCCCGAACTCCCCTACATCGTGGAAACTGATGCTTCAAGCCTTGCCATGGGGGCAGTTCTATCACAAAAGGACCCGGTAACCAATCAGTTGCATCCCGTGGCATTTTGGTCCCGCAAATTCTCGCCTCCTGAAATCAATTACACGATTACTGACAAGGAACTTCTGGCTATCAAGTCTGCCTTTAAGGCTTGGCGGCATTATCTGCTGGGGGCCCGACACACCGTTACTGTGATTACGGATCACCGAAACCTGCAATATTTGAAAACCGCAAAAGCCCAATCCTCTAGACAACTCCGTTGGGCATTATTCTTTGCCGAGTTTGACTTCATAATTACCTATCGACCTGGTACAAAGAACGGTAAAGCTGATGCCCTTTCTCGGATGGGAGTGGAAGAACACTTGATCAACCCTAAACCTGTACCAATCATTCCCGAACAAAGAATTCTGGGTGTAATCGCCACAGAATCCATAGAGGAAGTTAAGGATAAAGCCATGCAACTTGTAACTCCAGCAGACATACAGAATTGGCATCTGCAGGGAAAGGACTTTGCAGTAAAGGACAACTTATTGTATTTCCAAGAACGATTATACCTACCCAGCACAGATTTACAGAAAAAAGTAATCTCTTGTTATCACGATTCTTTAATGGAAGAACATCCCGGTATGGCCAAGACCTCAGAAAAGATCAAGCGCTACTTCTGGTGGCCGTCTTGGAAAAAAGATATCAGAGACTTTATAATGTCCTGTGGAGTATGCGCCCAAAACAAGAGTCAAAAGGAAAGACCAGCAGGCCTCTTACGCCCTATTGACATCCCACCTCGCCCTTGGCATACGCTTTCTATGGACTTCATCACCGATCTACCTCCATGCTCCGGATACAATACGATTCTAGTAATCGTGGACTTATTCTCCAAGATGGCGCATTTCATTCCGCTCAAAGGCTTGCCAACAGCAGCAACTCTGGCCCGAGAATTTCTCGAAAACATCGTCCGACTGCACGGTTTTCCTTCGGTTCTAATTTCGGATCGAGGTAGTCAATTTATTTCTCATTTTTGGCGAAGTTGCTGTCGGTCGGCTCAAATTGATGTGAGACTATCGACCAGTCACCACCCTCAGACCGACGGACAAACCGAGAGGACCAATCAAACTCTGGAACAGTATTTACGCTGCATGCTGCAACAAACTGAAAAAACTTGGAAAGACATCCTTTGGATAGCCGAATATGCCTACAATAACTCTGTCCATTCGGGAACTGGGAAAACCCCGTTTTTTCTTTTGTACGGCAGTCACCCTCGAACCTCGGAGTTGGATCCCCTCCAAGATCTTGAAACACCAGCAGTAGACTACCTGCATTCTACAATCACCCAAGCCTTTAAGGAAGCTGTTTCTCACCTTCAAAGGGCTAAAGAACAATACAAGAAAGGAGCAGATCAACATCGGAAGGAAGCCCCTCAATATCAAGTAGGGGATCAAGTCTGGTTATCCACCAAATATCTACCTCTAAAAGGGCCACGCACATTCAACCCAAGATACCTTGGTCCCTATTCCATCACTACCATAGTAAACCCAGTAGCGGTCAAGTTGGACTTGCCCCCGCACATGAAGATACATCCGGTCTTCCACGTCTCTCTATTAAAACCCGTGCAACCTCAAACCCGACTAACTAAATCTCCAAAACCTATCCTAGTTGATGGAGAACTCGAGTTTGAAGTCAAAAGCATTCTGGACTCCAAGATCTCCAAATCTAAACTATTTTACCTAATTGACTGGAAAGGCTATGGCCCCCAAGAGAGATCCTGGGAACCTGCTGAATATGTCCACACTCCTCGCCTAATCAAAAGATTTCACCGAACATTTCCTGACAAGCCAAAACCCCCGGAGAAGCCCGGTTTGGGAGGGGCCTTGAGGGGGGGGTACTGTCATGATCTCTGCTTCCAAAAGGTCAGGGTTTTCCCAACTCCCTTGGAAGCAGATCCATAACCCAGGTTCCGAGTGCCAACCAGTCCCAATTGGAACCTTTTGGACCCAGTCCTGGCGCCAGTGGCACCAGGCTCATAAATATGCCCAGTCCCAGCGTTGGAAGCGCCGGGCTCATAATGCTTGGGTGGACTTACCTGCAGCAGACCATGCTGCTTACTTGCCTGCCAGTTGAGCCTCTGATCCTCTTCTGTTTGGAACTACTTTTCCTGTTGGGTGGGGCAGGAGCCACTCCCTAGATTCAGAACACTGGAACTCTTCTGGAAAGCAGGAACTCTTTTCTTACCTAGGCGTGGCTGTGGAAGGAGACACCTAAGCACTACAGGAGGCTATTTAAACCACACCCGATGGATGAATCTTGCTTTGCGTTATTCTGCATCCTCTGCAGCAGAACGCTCATCGTGTCTTCTGCATCTGATCCTGGGCCTAAGGAAAAAGGCTTACCATCCTGAATCCAGTCTTCAGCAACACCTATAAAGACAAGAAAGAACAGGTTAGCATTACGGTCTTCAGTGACAGTTCTTCACTTACCTGGTCCATCGGCTGTCACCAACACCTCGCGCTGCATTCCGGCATCTGAAAGACAAAGGCTTACCTACTCTTTGTGCGCTCCGGAGGTCTTCACACTGCATTCCGGCATCTGAAAGACAAAAGCTTACCAACTCTTCGCACGCTCCGGAGGCCTTCGGCGCTGCATCCCGCATCTGAAAGACAAAACAAGGTGCGTTTAAAGACATTGGGGAACTTTAATACTCACGTGCCATTACTCCTTTCCACATCTAACCCAGTGGGTATTCCGGCACCATGCAGCCGCTCCGAACTTGTACCTGCAAAATAAAAAGACAGTTAGAGCGCATCGTGAAGCAGGCAACAAGCGCTTACTTACGTGCTTCCAGGCGCTTCTATTCATCACACGGGCTCCATCTTCAACTCACTTCAGCCCGTCATCCGCCATCGCCGGAACCCTGCAAAACAAGAAACATCATTACTAAAGACTTTAAAGACATTAGAATTACTCGAAACTTACCGTTCGTGCAGTAAACGACGGACAGCAGTCCTCTGAAGTCAAGAGGCCTGCTCCCCTTATCCAGTGAAGAAACTGGTTACAGCACCCTGCCCCGAGGCAGATGGAGAGCACGGCGTTCACTTACCTAAGGTGAGAGCGTTAACCTTTGGGGTTCTACAGGAGAAGAGAAAGGGAAGAAGAGAGAGACATTCAATAACCCAGTTCCTTAATCCCATATTTTCTATCTGCAGACATTTTACCCTTCGAGTCAGACATACAGTGCACAGAGGTCCAGCCCAAAGAGCCAGCCGTGTGTTACACATCACCTTTGAAGATACGGTATACGCCCAGTCAAGACCGGCGCCTCTACGGGAATCAGGTGAGCGTTACAGGCCTCAAGTTGGTTGAGTGTTAGGTTCAGGTACCTGAGGTATTGTGTATTTCAGATGCAGGAAATGTAATGTGGTAATTTTACATGGTGCATTTGTGGGACATGTGGGTGAGGGGTGCACTCATCTTGGACATAAGGGAGCTGGGGGGGGGGGAATCCTCTGGATACCAGTTGTACATTTCGTGTTGTCTTCTGGGAAGTGTTCAGGGTTTTGGTCATTTTTGTGGGACTTGAAGGTGTGGGGGGGTCTGTTTCCATCCTAGTGCGGTTACTCGATAAGTGTCCTGTATCAGGCAAAATGTGCACACGCGAGTGCAGAGTGGTGGTTAAGATCATAAAATGTCCATTGCCATCTGTTTGATACTTGGCCTTGTTTGTTTTGTAAGTGTTGTCTGTAGAGGGGTGTTTTGATTTGGGTTTTGTTGGCTGTATATGTGGTTGCCAGCATAGTGGGATCTGTGCGGGTAAGTTGGACAATGTGAGGTGCATGGTGTTTGGTGTCTATTGGTTCCAATCAGGGAGGTTGGGAGTTTTAGTGGTGTTGACTGTTGGTTACAGTCCGGGAGCTTTGGAGTTCTAGTGGTGTTGACTGTTGGTTACAGTTGGGGAGTGTGTTTGGATTTTATGCATGGTGTTGTTTGGGGCTGTTGTTTACAGTCATAGAGTTGTAGGGTGACTTGGTAAAAGTAGGAAGCATTTACTGTTGGTTACAGCTGTAGGAGTTACATCTTGTTGGTTATAGTGCTCTGGTCAGGCCCATGTGAGGTGAGGTGCACAGTATGGCATTTCCAACTGCTACAACTGATTACAGTTGCAATTGTATTGTTTTGAAATGTTTCTTACAGTTGTGGTTGTGGTGTTTCCAACTGCGTTTACAGTTGTTGTTGGTTAGGTCCATGTTAGGTGCATGGAATACTATGTTGTATTGTGGAGTTTGTAGGGATTCCAATTAGCTTTTGTATCTTTTACATCAATTTGTGGAGCATGGCATTAACAGCTGGAAGTCTTTTTGTGTGTGTCTCCGGCATTTGTCTCTCTGGATCATCTGCAGGTTGTGCGGTTTCCCACATGCTGCATTTCATGTCCTGTGTATGCGTTAGCAGGTTCCATCAGTGTTTCTGAACTTTGCAGTTTTGTATGTGTGATTCAAGACGCAGCAGCGGCATGGGTTACAGCGCGTTAATTTACTGTGTGCGTTAATGGTTTAGTCCACCAATATTTTGTTCATGGTTGCACAGGTAGTTTGTATTGGTTGCCATGAGTGTTCCAGAGGGGTTCCATTTGTGCTGGCTACTGTCCTGTTGTGTCTACCTTTGTAGTTTCCTTATTCTGTTGGGGTGCTGGCAACACGTGGATTTGGTAAGGGACCGGGATGCGTTCTTTTGTTTAGTTTTTTCCTTTTGCTCTGGTTGTGTTGGGTTTTGGTATCCTAGGGTGAGGGTGCATCTGCAATTCTATTGGGATGGAGGGAGAGATGTTACATCTTACTTGGGCTAGTGTCTCAATGTTATTGTGACAAAGGGAGAGATGTTGTATCTTCGGTTGGGCTTGCATCTTCAAAGCTATTGGAATGCTATGGAATGCTGTGAATGTTGTGCGGGTGATTACTCACAGGATTCTTAATGTGTCAGAGCTGTAGCTGGCTGGAGTGGATGTACCAGTGTACCTATCCTGTCCATATATCTTACCTTGTCTTTCACCTACCTCGTTCATATCTATGGACAATAAACCTACTTACATTGAACTTGAACTACAGTGTTTCTTAACCACGTACTTACTCCACACTTCATCTATGATATGATATGATATGATATGGCATTTGTAACGCGCCTATACACAAGTGTTTCAAGGCGCGACTATGAAATAGGCAGTATTGATACGAACTCCATTAATTGCCAACACAACACAAAACCGATCTGCATGCACCTCCTTACAGCCTTTCCTACCAATATTAGTATGACTCTTCACATGACACTTCATTTCTTACAGGATGCCAGTGCCGTTGTCACTGCTGTTTGCAAAGTGGACCTGGCCTTCTTCTGTATCTGGGACTGCTTGAAGTGTGTGTGGTTGTTTACAGGTGTGTTTCAAGATGGCTTCCTTACCTTCTCATTTTGGGACATTCTGCTCTTCCCATTGCCTAATGAATCTTTGTTCTTTGTCTGCAGGTAGCATTTTCACAATACTTGAAGCATATCCATCACTACATTCATCACATCTCCAGCATCAGTGGTGTCAGCAACCCGTTGCGTCATTCATGATGCAGTTGTGTCATGTGGGACATCACCTATGTTATCTTCTTGCATGCATGGAAGTTTTAGAAATAATCTTAACCACTGTTAATGCTCTGGGCAACCCTCTAGACCATCGTTCTTGACCTGCAAAGCCATTTCAAAAGGGGAAAAACCATATGGAAATCAGCCTTGGCCCTACCTCAAAAAGGCCAGTCAAACCCGAACTGCTTTGTCACTTCCGTTCTGCACAAGACCACAAGCATCCCCAGATGTTTTAGCCTTGGGTGTCATTAGTGATGCTAGCTTGAGTCTCTAGGCCCAGCAGGAATGGGACCCACATCTGGGCATATCCCTCCTACTCGAGGTGGCTAAGCAAAGCAAAAGAGGTGATGGCTGGATGTTTTGAATTAACCTTAGTCTCTAGCATTGCTCTGGGCTACACCCCAGACCATCGTTCTTCATGTGGGTAAGGGTGATGTTGGGTAATCCAGTGAGGAGAGCCTTGCTGTAGTCCAGCTTGGACAGAATCAGTGCTTGCACTGCGCTGCAGACGTCATCTGGAGGAAGGATGTGTCTAGTCTTTTGAAGGAGATTTAGTTGTAGATTTCATGTTTTGGTGACAGCAGCTAAATGCTTCAAAATGCAGTTTGGTCTGCTGTTTGCCCCCCTTGCCAGACGTGGACATCTCTGTTGCTCTGGTTTCTGTGTAAAGTGAATACGCTGTGTCCGCCTGGTGCTCTATTCCAGCGTGTATTCTCTATTGCAGATATCAGATGTCACCTGCAATTCTGGTTCCAGGATCGTCCTCTAAGAGTTGATTAGCCATAGCTGGGGTTCTCCTTATGCAATACAGTCACGGAGTAGTGATCCAGTGCTATATCTACTCCTTCCTCTTGTTTGGCAACACTTTCAGTCCAACTTTCTCAGTATTACCCCAGTTCTTATGGGATTGGAGTTTGGGATTCCCCGAGCGCCTGTTCGTTCAGAGGTCCAGTGTCCATGGGTGTCATTCGGTAGAGGTGACGTGAACTATAGTGGCCCTGAGGCGGTGCTAGAATGTGCTTTCATCCCTCCACTTGCGGCCACTCTGTTTCTCTCACTATAATATTTTTGGGGACTTCTCACAGAGTGTAGGTCGCACAGTGATAAATTAGTGCTGTGTCTCCTTGAGCCCTGTCTCGGGACTGTGGTACGTGCACCAGAGGATACAATCACTCTGTAAGCTTCCGGAGCTCTGGGCCCCTCAATCCAGCCTCCACTGTCACTGTGAGGGCAGATCTGTATCAATGGGAGAGGTATCTGATTATATCTCCCTTTCAGTGGGTGTCATCTGGATTTATCTGTATGCAATGTATGTTATACCGAGTTCCCCCATACATGCAGTGGATTCCGGGAAGAGTTCAATATGATTCCATTGCTCCCGCCTCTACCAGCCCTCTGCTTCACCAAACCTGGATCCAGATGAGGCACTGCGGCCCACGTGCCTGCCCTCAGTTGTTCAGTGTGCTTTAACACGGTGGAAAACCGAAGTGTCAAAAATGGTGGTGCAGGTCTCTGGGGTACATGCCCTTCCACCCCAATGCTTACTTGTGTCACCATTAGCTGTTGCATGGTACTGAGGGCACCGGTGTCCACAAGTCTGTTGCCTGTCTCCTGCTTGATCTAAGCTCAGGCGGCTTGTTTATAGTGTTCGGGAAGAGCAGCGGCTCCCCCGACCAGACAAAACAATTCTACCGACTCGATGCTGGTCTGACCCCATGTGTGTGCCGTGAGTCCTCCCCAGCCACAGATGGACACAGAGGACGGGCAAGGCATGGTTAGACGGAGCTGCCTATGGTTCCACCCACTCTCACAGTCTCTCCCCCAGCCGCTGGCCGATGGTGTATGCCACTGTGCAGGGGCACCCGCGCGTCACTCGCCACAGCCGTTTCTTCTTGAGGTAGGTTCCTCTGCTATCCTGTCTCCAAACGTAATTTTACTTGCTTATATGGTGTGTTCTGTGATTTCACTGAATGCCCCCATTGTGCGAGGTGTGCTGGTCCTTGATATTCCACTGGATCCCCCGGTATTCACCTCACAAGCCCATGGGGCTCCTTGTCCGATTGTACCACTGGGGTCCTCTTGGTGTTGGTCCCCACTCCCCGCTGCTTCTGTTGGTCCGGAGCTCAGCAGCAGCATCTCCAGCTGCAAGTCGATGTTGTGCCTGGGTTTTGCACCCAAGACTGCTCCTCCTCCTCCACTCGGAGCTGATGCACTTCAGGCCTTCCATGCCTTCTCTGGTTTACCACTTTTCTAATGCCAAATCGTTTCGGAATTTCAGCCCGCAGATGGAACGGGTTTGCCTTGCATGACACTGCTTTAGTGTTTAGGGTACGTAGAGAAAAACTGCTGGATAGTTGCCAGATTTATGTGGGTGTGCGGGAGCTCACAGGCTCGCGGCTATCTTGGCTGGGCTCTCTAGCACCCCACCCCCCCACCGATATACCAAGCAGTTACTGACTCATTCCCTAAATGACATTTCTGGGAAAGCCACTCAAATGTGTAATAGCTAAACAGTTTTCTTCATATGTCAAACAAAATGAATTGCTGGCCCATGCCCAATGGCTTTAGACCTGGATGTGCCACTGCGATGGTTGGTAGTATGTATGCTCAACCAACTCAGAAAGCTGGTAGACAACAAGAGGGCTGGAGCACTGATACCATTGGATATGTCCATGGCATTTGATAGCATGGATCACACCATTCTTCTAACTCGGCAAAGCTCACATGGCATGCCATCAAGAGGAAGGTTCTTAACTGATTGTAATCCTTTCTGGCAATTTGAGCCCGATTAATCAAATGGGGGAATTTTCTTCCCAACCAAGAAAGCTAACGTGGGGTTGCCCCATGGATCCGCCTTATCCCCCCTACTATTTAATCGGTATGTGTGACCTCTGGCACAGCTTGTCAGATAGGACGGCCTTCTGTTTAAAATGATGATGATAATACCCAGATTATGCTTTGTCTTTCTGGGAATGTTCTACCCAATCGCTGTTCAGAGGATTCCTAGTGTGTCAGAGCTTTAGCTGGTTGGAATGAATCTACCACTGTATCTTTCCTGTCCATATATCTTACCTTGTCTGTCACCTACCTGGTGTGTACCTAAGGACAATAAACCCACTTACACGGAACGTGGACTATGGTGTTCCTTAAAACACATACTTACTTAATTGACGACAAGGTGGTCTTAAAGGTGCAGCAAGAGGTACTTGGAAGAGCTAATGCTGAGAGGGTAGCGGACGGACAGACACTGCCCTCCAGGTAACATCCAAGTCCCAGGTGGTGCCAGCAGGTGGTGTGGACTAGGAAGGATGGTCCCAGAAGTTTGCAGTCTGGGCGGTGCAAGTTTGCTGTGCACCCAAGGAAGGAGCGCAGCAGGTATGGTGGGGACGGCAGGAGAGCCCATAGGAGCTTGTTAGCTGGGTGGTGCAAGTGGTTGTGTCAACGGGATGGAGCACAAAATAATGGTGGGGACTGAGGTGGTCCTGAAGTGCTTGCAGGCTGGGGCAGTGCATGGTCAGGAACTAGCAAGAAGCAAGGATCAGGCACTGGGCACTGCTACATGGCATTTGCCTCAACATCAGGAGACAGTGATGCGGTGCCCCAGGGCTGACAAACGGTTGTTGGTGGAGGGAAACTTCCCCTCCAAGGTGCGGAGAAAGAATTGTGATATCAGGCTTCGGTTGCATGTTCAAACATCCAGCTCACCATGCAACGGCCATTGTTGACGCAACTATTGAGGGCGGAGGAGCCCAGGGCAATCCAGGAGAGTGTCAGAGCAGGTGTTCAGTTTCGTTAGGGGCCCATAGTTCACACAGCAGGATTGTGCCAATGGATGCTGACCTGAATTGTGGCTTCAGGGAGTGTGACAACGAAGTGCACCATGATGTGAAGCAGCAGAAGAGGAGGACTGTGTTAGGTTGTGGTCATCAACTAGAGCAGCAAGTGTTGACGGAGCCCTGAGGTTGTTTAGTGTGTGGGGACTGTGATTGGTGTTCCCCTGTTATCTTCTCAAAGTGCGAGTGGATCTCCAGAAATATGAGGCAGATGGATCCTGATTTGTGGGATTGGTTTGTGGTCTCAAACAGATTCAAGTTTGGAGACGAGGAGCAGGGTTTCAGTTAAGTGAGGATTGCCGTTGTTTGTTTTTATGTTGCACTCTATGTATCTAGGTTTGAGTTTGTGTCTCCCTATGGGCCGCAGGGGGATATGTAAGGTTTGAAGGCCTGTACTATTATCATGCTTTGTTGCTCATATGTTGTGGCCTCAAGTTGGTTGAGTGTTAGGTTCAGGTACCTGAGGTATTGTGTATTTCAGATGCAGGAAATGTAATGTGGTAATTTTACATGGTGCATTTGTGGGACATGTGGGTGAGGGGTGCACTCATCTTGTACATGAGGGAGCTGGGGGGGAATCCTCTGGATACCAGCTGTACATTTCATGTTGTTTTCTGGGAAGTGTTCAGTGTTTTGGGCATTTTTTGGGACTTGAAGGTGCGGGGGGGGTCTGTTTCCATCCTAGTGCGGGTACTGAATAAGTGTCCGACATCAGGCAAAATGTGCATACGCGAGTGCAGAGTGGTGGTTACGATCCTAAAATGTCCATTGCCATCTGTTTGATACTTGGCCTTGTTTGTTTTGTAAGTGTTGTCTGTAGAAGGGTGTTTTCTCCCTATTTGATTTGGGTTTTGTTGGCTGTATATGTGGTTGCGCAGCATAGTGGGGTCTGTGCGGGTAAGTTGGACAATGTGAGGTGCATGGTGTTTGGTGTCTATTGGTTACAATCAGGGAGGTTGGGAGTTTTAGTGGTGTTGACTGTTGGTAACAGTCCGGGAGCTTTGGAGTTCTAGTGGTGTTGACTGTTGGTTACAGACGGGGAGTGTGTTTGGATTTTATGCATGGTGTTGTTTGGGGCTGTTGTTTACAGTCACAGAGTTGTAGGGTGACTTGGTAAAAGTAGGAAGCATTTACTGTTGGTTACAGCTGTAGGAGTTACATCTTGTTGGTTATAGTGCTCTGGTCAGGCCCATGTGAGGTGCATAGTATGGCATTTCCAACTGCTGGTTACAGTTGCAATTGTATTGTTTTGAAATGTTTCTTACAGTTGTGGTTGTGGTGTTTCCAACTGCGTTTACAGTTGTTGTTGGTTAGGTCCATGTTAGGTGCATGGAATACTATATTGTATTGTGGAGTTTGGAGTGATTCCAATTCGCTTTTGGATCTTTTACATCAATTTGTGGAGCATGGTATTAACAGATGGAAGTCTTTTTGTGTGTGTCTCTGGCATTTGTCTCTCTGGATCATCTGCAGGTTGTGCGGTTTCCCAAATGCTGCATTTCATGCCCTGTGTATGCGTTAGCAGGTTCCATCAGTGTTTCTGAACTTTGCAGTTTTTTATGTGTGATTCAAGACGCTGCAGCGGCATGGGTTCCAGTGCGTTAATTTACTGTGTGCGTTAATGGATTAGTACACCAATATTTTGTTCATTGTTGCACAGGTAGTTTGTATTGGTTGCCATGAGTGTTCCAGAGGGGTTCCATTTGTGCTGGCCACTGTCCTGTTGTGTCCACCTTTGTAGTTTCCTTATTCAGTTGGGGTGCTGCCAACACGTGGATTTGGTAAGGGACCGGGATGCGTTCTTTTGTTTAGTTTTTTCCTTTTGCTCTGGTTGTGTTGGGTTTTGGTATCCTAGGGTGAGGGTGCATCTGCAATTCTATTGGGATGGAGGGAGAGATGTTACATCTTACTTGGGCTAGTGTCTCAATGTTATTGTGACAAAGGGAGAGATGTTTTATCTTCGGTTGGGCTTGCATCTTCAAAGCTATTGGAATGCTATGGAATGCTGTGAATGTTGTGTGGGTGATTACTCACAGGATTCTTAATGTGTCAGAGCTGTAGCTGGCTGGAGTGGATGTACCAGTGTATCTGTCCTGTCCATATATCTTACCTTGTCTTTCACCTACCTCGTGCATATCTAAGGACAATAAACCTACTTACATTGAACTTGAACTACAGTGTTTCTTAACTACGTACTTACTCCACACTTCATCTATGAAATAGGCAGTATTGATACGAATTCCATTAATTGCCAACACAACACACAACCGATCTGCATGCACAACCTTGCAGCCTTTCCTACCAATATTAGTATGACTCTTGATATGACACTTCATTTCTTACAGGATGCCAGTGCGGTTGTCACTGCTGTTTGCAAAGTGGACCTGGCCTTCTTCTGTATCTGACACTGCTTGAAGTGTGTCTGGTTGTTTACAGGTGTGTTTCAAGATGGCTTCCTTACCTTCTCATTTTGGGACATTCTGCTCTTCCCATTGCCTAATGAATCTTGGTCTGCAGGTAGCATTTTCACAATACTTGAAGCATATCCATCACTACATTCATCACATCTCCAGCATCAGTGGTGTCAGCAACCCGTTGCGTCATTCATGATGCAGTTGTGTCATGTGGGACATCACCTATGTTATCTTCTTGCATACATGGAAGGTTTAGAAATAATCTTAACCACTGGTAATGCTCTGGGCAACCCTCTAGACCATCGTTCTTCACCTGCAAAGCCATTTCAAAAGGGGAAAAACCATATGGAAATCAGCCTTGGCCCTACCTCAAAAAGGCCAGTCAAAACCGAACTGCTTTGTCACTTCCGTTCTGCACAAGACCACAAGCATCCCCAGACGTTTTAGCCTTGGGTGTCATTAGTGATGGTAGCTTGAGTCTCTAGGCCCAGCAGGAATGGGACCAACATCTGGGCATATCCACCCGAGGTGGCTAAGCAAAGCAAAAGAGGTGATGGCTGGATGTTTTGAATTAACCTTAATCTCTAGCATTGCTCTGGGCAACACCCCCAGACCATCGTTCCTCATGTGGGTAAGGGTGATGTTGGGTAATCCAGTGAGGAAAGCCTTGCTGTAGTCCAGCTTGGACAGAATCAGTGATTGCACTGCGCTGCAGACGTCATCTGGAGGAAGGATGTGCCTATTCTTTTGAAGGAGATTTAGTTGTAGATTTCATGTTTTGGTGACAGCAGCTAAATGCTTCAAGATGCAGTTTGGTCTGCTGTTTGCCCCCCTTGCCAGACGTGGACATCTCTGTTGCTCTGGGTTCTGTGTAAAGTGAACTCGCTGTGTCCGCCTGGTGCTCTATTCCAGCGTGTATTCTCTATTGCAGATATCAGATGTCACCTGCAATTCTGGTTCCAGGATCGTCCTCTAAGAGTTGATTAGCCAGAGCTGGGGTTCTCCTTATGCAATACAGTCACGGAGTAGTGATCCAGTGGTGTATCTACTCCTTCCGCTTGTTTGACAACACTTTCAGTCCAACTTTCTCAGTATTACCCCAGTTCCTATGGGATTGGAGTTTGGGATTCCCCGAGTGCCTGTTCGTGCAGAGGTCCAGTGTCCATGGGTGTCATTCGGTAGAGGTGACGTGAACTATAGTGGCCCTGAGGTGGTGCTAGAATATGCTTTCATCACTCCACCTGCGGCCACTCTGTTTCTCTCACTATAATATTTGTGGGGACTTCTCACAGAGTGTAGGTCTCACAGTGATACATTAGTGCTGTGTCTCCTTGAGCCCTGTCTCGGGACTTTGGCACGTGCACCACAGGATACAATCACTCTGTAAGCTTCCGGAGCTCTGGGCGCCTCAATCCAGCCTCCACTGTCACTGTGAGGGCAGATCTGTATCAATGGGAGAGGTATCTCATTATATCTCCCTTTCAGTGGGTGTCATCTGGATTTATCTGTATGCAATGTATGTTATACCGAGTCCCCCCATACATGCAGTGGATTCCGGGACGAGTTCAATATGATTCCATTGCTTCCGCCTCTACCGGCCCTCTGCTTCACTAAACCTGGATCCAGATGAGGCACTGCGTCCCACGTGCCTGCCCTCAGTTGCTCAGTGTGCTTTGACATGGTGGAAAACCGCTGTGTCAATAATGGTGGTGCAGGCCTCTGCGGTACATGCCCCTTCCACCCCAATGTTTACTTGTGTCACCATTAGCTGTTGCATGGTACTGGAGGCGTCGGTGTCCACAAGTCTGTTGCCTGTCTCCTGCTTGATCTAAGCTCTGGCGGCTTGTTTATAGTGTTCGGGAAGAGCAGCGGCTCCCCCGACCAGACAAAACAATTCTGCCGACTCGG
Source organism: Ambystoma mexicanum (assembly GCF_040938575.1). NCBI lineage: Eukaryota > Metazoa > Chordata > Amphibia > Caudata > Ambystomatidae > Ambystoma > Ambystoma mexicanum. The sequence goes on from NC_090922.1 coordinate 287,128,538, forward strand.
TGCTGGTCTGACCCCATGTGTGTGCCGTGAGTCCTCCCCAGCCACAGATGGACACAGAGGATGGGCAAGGCATGGTTAGACGGAGCTGCCTATGGTTCCACCCGCTCTCACAGTCTCTCCCCCAGCCGCTCTCCGATGGTGTATGCCACTGAGCAGGGGCACCCGCTCGTCACTCGCACAGCCGTTTCTTCTTGAGGTAGGTTCCTCTGCTATCCTGTATCCAAATGTAATTTTACTTGCTTATATGGTGTGTCCTGTAATTTCACTGAATGCCCCCAGTGTGCGAGGTGTGCTGGTCCTTGATACTCCACTGGATCCCCCGGTCTTCGCCTCACAAGCCCATGGGGCTCCTTGTCCGATTGTACCACTGGGGTCCTCTTGGTGTTGGTCCCCACTCCCCCCTGCCTCTGTTGGTCCGGAGCTCAGCAGCAGCATCTCCAGCTGCAAGTCGATGGTGTGCCTGGGTTTTGCACCCAAGACTGCTCCTCCTCCACCACTCGGAGCTGATGCACTTCAGGCCTTCCATGCCTTCTCTGGTTTACCACTTTGCTTACGCCAAATCGTTTTGGAATTTCGGCCCGCAGATGGAACGGGTTTGCCTTACATGACACTGTTTTTAGTGTTTAGGGTACGTAGAGAAAAACTGCCGGATAGTTGCCAGATTTATATGGGTGTGCGGGAGCTCACGGGCTCGCAGCTATCTTGGCTGGGCTCTCTAGCACCCCCACCCCACCACCGATATACCAAGCAGTTACTGACTCATTCCCTAACTGACATTTCTGGGAAAGCCACTCAAATGTGTAATAACTAAACAGTTGTCTTCATATATCAAACAAAATGAATTGCAGGCCCATGCCCAATGGCTTTAGACCTGGATGTGCCACTGCAATGGTTGGTAGTATGTATGTTCAACCAACTCAGAAATCTGGTAGGCAACAAGTGGGCTGGAGCACTGATACGATTGGATATGTCCATGGCATTTGATAGCATGGATCACACCATTCTTCTAACTCGGCAAAGCTCACATGGCATGCCATCAAGAGGAACGTTCTTAACTGATTGTAATCCTTTCTGGCAATTTGAGCCTGATTAATCAAATGGGGGAATTTTCTTCCCAGCCAAGAAAGCTAAGATGTGGGGTTGTCCCATGGATCCGCCTTATCCCCCCTACTATTTAATCAGTATGTGTGACCTCTGGCACAGCTTGTAAGATAGGACGGCCTTCTGTTTAAAATGATGATGATAATACCCAGATTATGCTTTGTCTTTCTGGGAATGTTCTACCCAATCGCTGTTCAGAGGATTCCTAATGTGTCAGCGCTTTAGCTGGTTGGAATGAATCTACCACTGTATCTTTCCTGTCCATATATCTTACCTTGTCTGTCACCTACCTGGTGTGTACCTAAGGACAATAAACCTACTTACACAGAACGTGGACTATGGTGTTCCTTAAAACACATACTTACTTGATTGGCGATAAGGTGGTCTTAAAGGTGCAGCAAGAGGTACTTGGAAGAGCTACTGCGGAGAGGGTAGCGGACGGACAGACACTGCCCTCCAGGTAACATCCAAGTCCCAGGTGGTGCCAGCTGGTGGTGTAGACTAGGAAGGATGGTCCCAGAAGTTTGCAGTCTGGGCGGTGAAAGTTTGCTGTGCGCCCAAGGAAGGAGCGCAGCAGGTATGGTGGGGACGGCAGGAGAGCCCATAGGAGCTTGTTAGCTGGGTGGTGCAAGTGGTTGTGTCAACGGGATGGAGCACACAATAATGGTGGGGACTGAGGTGGTCCTGAAGTGCTTGCAGGCTGGGGCAGTGCAAGGTCAGGAACTAGCAAGAAGCAAGGATCAGGCACTGGGCACTGCTACATGGCATTTGCCTCAACATCAGGAGACAGTGATGCGGTGCCACAGGGCTGACAAACGGTTGTTGGTGGAGGGAAACTTCCCCTCCAAGGTGCGGAGAAAGAATTGTGACATCAGGCTTCGGTCGCATGTTCAAACATCCAGCTCACCACGCAACGGCCATTGTTGACGCAACTATTGAGGGCGGAGGAGCCCAGGGCAATCCAGGAGAGTGTCAGAGCAGGTGTTCAGTTTCATTAGGGGCCCATAGTTCAAACAGCAGGATTGTTCCAATGGATGCTGACCTGAATTGTGGCTTCAGGAAGTGCGACAACGAAGTGCACCATGATGTGAAGCAGCAGAAGAGGAGGACTGTGTCAGCTTGTGGTCATCAACTAGAGCGGCAAGTGTTGACGGAGCCCTGAGGTTGTGGAGTGTGTGGGGACTGTGATTGGTGTTCCCCTGTTATCTGCTCAAAGTGTGAGTGGATCTCCAGAAATATGAGGCAGATGGATCCTGATTTGTGTGATTGGTTTGTGGACTCAAACAGATTCAAGTTTGGAGACGAGGAGCAGGGTTTCAGTTAAGTGAGGATTGCCGTTATTTGTTTTTATGTGGCACTCTATGTATCTAGGTTTGAGTTTGTATTTCCCTATGGGCCGCAGGGAGATATGTAAGGTTTGAAGGCCTGTACTATTATGATGCTTTGTTGCTCATATGTTGTGGCCTCAAGTTGGTTGAGTGTTAGGTTCAGGTACCAATGTAATGTGGTAATTTTACATGGTGCATTTGTGGGACATGTGGGTGAGGGGTGCACTCATCTTGGACATGAGGGAGCTGGGGGGGGGAATCCTCTGGATACCAGTTGTACATTTCATGTTGTTTTCTGGGAAGTGTTCAGGGTTTTGGTCATTTTTTTGGGACTTGAAGGTGCGGGGGGTCCGTTTCCATCCTAGTGCGGGTACTGGATAAGTGTCCTGTATCAGGCAAAATGTGCATACGCCTGTGCAGAGTGGTGGTTAAGATCCTAAAATGTCCATTGCCATCTGTTTGATACTTGGCCTTGTTTGTTTTGTAAGTGTTGTCTGTAGAGGGGTGTTTTGATTTGGGTTTTGTTGGCTGTATATGTGGTTGCGCAGCATAGTGGGATCTGTGCGGGTAAATTGGACAATGTGAGGTGCATGGTGTTTGGTGTCTATTGGTTCCAATCAGGGAGGTTGGGAGTTTTAGTGGTGTTGACTGTTGGTTACAGTCCGGGAGCTTTGGAGTTCTAGTGGTGTTGACTGTTGGTTACAGTTGGGGAGTGTGTTTGGATTTTATGCATGGTGTTGTTTGGGGCTGTTGTTTACAGTCATAGAGTTGTAGGGTGACTTGGTAAAAGTAGGAAGCATTTACTGTTGGTTACAGCCGTAGGAGTTACATCTTGATGGTTATAGTGCTCTGGTCAGGCCCATGTGAGGTGAGGTGCATAGTATGGCATTTCCAACTGCTACAACTGGTTACAGTTGCAATTGTATTGTTTTGAAATTTTTCTTACAGTTGTGGTTGTGGTGTTTCCAACTGCGTTTACAGTTGTTGTTGGTTAGGTCCATGTTAGGTGCATGGAATACTATATTGTATTGTGGAATTTGGAGGGATTCCAATTAGCTTTTGTATCTTTTAGATCAATTTGTGGAGCATGGCATAACAGCTGGAAGTCTTTTTGTGTGTGTCTCCGGCATTTGTCTCTCTGGATCATCTGCAGGTTGTGCGGTTTCCCACATGCTGCATTTCATGCCCTGTGTATGCGTTAGCAGGTTCCATCAGTGTTTCTGAACTTTGCAGTTTTTTATGTGTGATTCAAGACGCAGCAGCGGCATGGGTTACAGTGCGTTAATTTACTGTGTGCGTTAATGGTTTAGTACACCAATATTGTGTTCATGGTTGCACAGGTAGTTTGTATTGGTTGCCATGAGTGTTCCAGAGGGGTTCCATTTGTGCTGGCTACTGTCCTGTTGTGTCTACCTTTGTAGTTTCCTTATTCAGTTGGGGTGCTGGCAACACGTGGATTTGGTAAGGGACCGGGATGGGTTATTTTGTTTAGTTTTTTCCTTTTGCTCTGGTTGTGTTGGGTTTTGGTATCCTAGGGTGAGGGTGCATCTGCAATTCTATTGGGATGGAGGGAGAGATGTTACATCTTACTTGGGCTAGTGTCTCAATGTTATTGTGACAAAGGAAGAGATGTTGTATCTTCGGTTGGGCTTGCATCTTCAAAGCTATTGGAATGCAATGGAATGCTGTGAATGTTGTGCGGGTGATTACTCACAGGATTCTTAATGTGTCAGAGCTGTAGCTGGCTGGAGTGGATGTACCAGTGTATCTGTCCTGTCCATATATCTTACCTTGTCTTTCACCTACCTCGTGCATATCTATGGACAATAAACCTACTTACATTGAACTTGAACTACAGTGTTTATTAACCACGTACTTACTCCACACTTCATCTATGATATGATATGATATGGCATTTGTAACGCGCCTATACACAAGTGTTTCAAGGCGTGACTATGAAATAGGCATTATTGATACGAACTTCATTAATTGCCAACACAACACAAAACCGATCTGCATGCACCTCCTTACAGCCTTTCCTACCAATATTAGTATGACTCTTCACATGACACTTCATTTCTTACAGGATGCCAGTGCCGTTGTCACTGCTGTTTGCAAAGTGGACCTGGCCTTCTTCTGTATCTGGGACTGCTTGAAGTGTGTGTGGTTGTTTACAGGTGTGTTTCAAGATGGCTTCCTTACCTTCTCATTTTGGGACATTCTGCTCTTCCCATTGCCTAAAGAATCTTTGTTCTTTGTCTGCAGGTAGCATTTTCACAATACTTGAAGCATATCCATCACTACATTCATCACATCTCCAGCATCAGTGGTGTCAGCAACCCGTTGCGTCATTCATGATGCAGTTGTGTCATGTGGGACATCACCTATGTTATCTTCTTGCATACATGGAAGTTTTAGAAAAAATCTTAACCACTGGTAATGCTCTGGGCAACCCTCTGGACCATCGTTCTTCACCTGCAAAGCCATTTCAAAAGGGGAAAAACCATATGGAAATCAGCCTTGGCCCTACCTCAAAAAGGCCAGTCAAAACCGAACTGCTTTGTCACTTCCGTTCTGCACAAGACCACAAGCATCCCCAGACGTTTTAGCTTTGGGTGTCATTAGTGATGGTAGCTTGAGTCTCTAGGCCCAGCAGGAATGGGACCCACATCTGGGCATATCCCTCCTACTCGAGGTGGCTAAGCAAAGCAAAAGAGATGATGGCTGGATGTTTTGAATTAACCTTAGTCTCTAGCATTGCTCTGGGCTACACCCCAGACCATCGTTCTTCATGTGGGTAAGGGTGATGTTGGGTAATCCAGTGAGGAGAGCCTTGCTGTAGTCCAGATTGGACAGAATCAGTGCTTGCACTGCGCTGCAGACGTCATCTGGAGGAAGGATGTGTCTAGTCTTTTGAAGGAGATTTAGTTGTAGATTTCATGTTTTGGTGACAGCAGCTAAATGCTTCAAAATGCAGTTTGGTCTGCTGTTTGCCCCCCTTGCCAGACGTGGACATCTCTGTTGCTCTGGGTTCTGTCTAAAGTGAATACGCTGTGTCCGCCTGGTGCTCCATTCCAGCGTGTATTCTCTATTGCAGATATCAGATGTCACCTGCAATTCTGGTTCCAGGATCGTCCTCTAAGAGTTGATTAGCCAGAGCTGGGGTTCTCCTTATGCAATACAGTCACAGAGTAGTGATCCAGTGTTATATATACTCCTTCCGCTTGTTTGGCAACACTTTCAGTCCAACTTTCTCAGTATTACCCCAGTTCCTATGGGATTGGAGTTTGGGATTCCCCGAGCGCCTGTTCGTGCAGAGGTCCAGTGTCCATGGGTGTCATTCGGTAGAGGTGACGTGATCTATAGTGGCCCTGAGGCAGTGCTAGAATGTGCTTTCATCCCTCCACTTGCGGCCACTCTGTTTCTCTCACTATAATATTTTTGGGGACTTCTCATAGAGTGTAGGTCACACAGTGATAAATTAGTGCTGTGTCTCATTGAGCCCTGTCTCAGGACTGTGGTAGTGCACCACAGGATACAATCACTCTGTAAGCTTCCGGAGCTCTGGGCCCCTCAATCCAGCCTACACTGTCACTTTGAGGGCAGATCTGTATCAATGGGAGAGGTATCTGATTATATCTCCCTTTCAGTGGGTGTCATCTGGATTTATCTGTATGCAATGTATTTTATACCGAGTTCCCCCATACATGCAGTGGATTCCGGGAAGAGTTCAATATGATTCCATTGCTCCCGCCTCTACCGGCCCTCTGCTTCACCAAACCTGGATCCAGATGAGGCACTGCGGCCCACGTGCCTGCCCTCAGTTGCTCAGTGTGCTTTAACACGGTGGAAAACCGCTGTGTCAAAAATGGTAGTGCAGGCCTCTGGGGTACATGCCCTTCCACCCCAATGCTTACTTGTGTCACCATTAGCTGTTGCATGGTACTGGGGGCGCCGGTGTCCACAAGTCTGTTGCCTGTCTCCTGCTTGATCTAAGCTCAGGCGGCTTGTTTATAGTGTTCGGGAAGAGCAGCGGCTCCCCCGACCAGACAAAACAATTCTGCCGACTCGATGCTGGTCTGACCCCATGTGTGTGCCGTGAGTCCTCCCCAGCCACAGATGGACACAGAGGACGGGCAAGGCATGGTTAGACAGAGCTGCCTATGGTTCCACCCGCTCTCACAGTCTCTCCCCCAGCCACTGGCCGATGGTGTATGCCACTGTGCAGGGGCACCCGCGCGTCACTCGCCACAGCCGTTTCTTCTTGAGGTAGGTTCCTCTGCTATCCTGTCTCCAAACGTAATTTTACTTGCTTATATGGTGTGTCCTGTGATTTCACTGAATGCCCCCAGTGTGCGAGGTGTGCTGGTCCTTGGTACTCCACTGGATCCCCCGGTCTTCACCTCACAAGCCCTTGGGGCTCCTTGTCCGATTGTACCAATGGGGTCCTCTTGGTGTTGGTCCCCACTCCCCGCTGCCTCTGTTGGTCCGGAGCCCAGCAGCAGCATCTCCAGCTGCAAGTCGATGTTGTGCCTGGGTTTTGCACGCAAGACTGCTCCTCCTCCACCACTCGGAGCTGATGCACTTCAGGCCTTCCATGCCTTCTCTGGTTTACCACTTTTCTAATGCCAAATCGTTTTGGAATTTCGGCCCGCAGATGGAACGGGTTTGCCTTACATGACACTGCTTTAGTGTTTAGGGTACGTAGATAAAAACTGCTGGATAGTTGCCAGATTTATGTGGGTGTGCGGGAGCTCACAGGCTCGCGGCTATCTTGGCTGGGCTCTCTAGCACCCCCACCGATATACCAAGCAATTACTGACTCATTCCCTAACTGAAATTTCTGGGAAAGCCACTCAAATGTGTAATAACTAAACAGTTTTCTTCATATGTCAAACAAATTGAATTGCAGGCCCATGCCCAATGGCTTTAGACCTGGATGTGCCACTGCGATGGTTGGTAGTATGTATGCTCAACCAACTCAGAAAGCTGGTAGACAACAAGAGGGTTGGAGCACTGATACCATTGGATATGTCCATGGCATTTGATAGCATGGATCACACCATTCTTCTAACTCGGCAAAGCTCACATGGCATGCCATCAAGAGGAAGGTTCTTAACTGATTGTAATCCTTTCTGGCATTTTGAGCCCTATTAATCAAATGGGGGAATTTTCTTCCCAACCAAGAAAGCTAACGTGGGGTTGCCCCATGGATCCGCCTTATCCCCCCTACTATTTAATCGGTATGTGTGACATCTGGCACAGCTTGTCAGATAGGACGGCCTTCTGTTTAAAATGATGATGATAATACCCAGATTATGCTTTGTCTTTCTGGGAATGTTCTACCCAATCGCTGTTCAGAGGATTCCTAGTGTGTCAGAGCTTTAGCTGGTTGGAATGAATCTACCACTGTATCTTTACTGTCCATATATCTTACCTTGTCTGTCACCTACCTGGTGTGTACCTAAGGACAATAAACCCACTTACAAGGAACGTGGACTATGGTGTTCCTTAAAACACGTACTTACTTAATTGACGACAAGGTGGTCTTAAAGGAGCAGCAAGAGGTACTTGGAAGAGCTGCTGCGGAGAGGGTAGCGGACGGACAGACACTGCCCTCCAGGTAACATCCAAGTCCCAGGTGGTGCCAGCAGGTGGTGTGGACTAGGAAGGATGGTCCCAGAAGTTTGCAGTCTGGGCGGTGAAAATTTGCTGTGCGCCCAAGGAAGGAGCGCAGCAGGTATGGCGGGGAAGGCAGGAGAGCCCATAGGAGCTTGTTAGCTGGGTGGTGCAAGTGGTTGTGTCAACGGGATGGAGCACAAAATAATGGTGGGGACTGAGGTGGTCCTGAAGTGCTTGCAGGCTGGGGCAGTGCATGGTCAGGAACTAGCAAGAAGCAAGGATCAGTCACTGGGCACTGCTAAATGGCATTTGCCTCAACATCAGGAGACAGTGATGCGGTGCCCCAGGGCTGACAAACGGTTGTTGGTGGAGGGAAACTTCCCCTCCAAGGTGCAGAGAAAGAATTGTGACATCAGGCTTCAGTCGCATGTTCAAACATCCAGCTCACCACGCAACGCCCATTGTTGACGCAACTATTGAGGGCTGAGGAGCCCAGGGCAATCCAGGAGAGTGTCAGGGCAGGTGTTCAGTTTCGGTAGGGGCCCATAGTTCACACAGCAGGGTTGTGCCAATGGATGCTGACCTGCATTGTGGCTTCAGGGAGTGTGACAACGAAGTGCACCATGATGTGAAGCAGCAGAAGAGGAGGACTGTGTCAGGTTGTGGTCATCAACTAGAGCAGCAAGTGTTGACGGAGCCCTGAGGTTGTTTAGTGTGTGGGGACTGTGATTGGTGTTCCCCTGTTATCTTCTCAAAGTGCGAGTGGATCTCCAGAAATATGAGGCAGATGGATCCTGATTTGTGGGATTGGTTTGTGGTCTCAAAGAGATTCAAGTTTGGAGACGAGGAGCAGGGTTTCAGTTAAGTGAGGATTGCCGTTGTTTGTTTTTATGTTGCACTCTATGTATCTAGGTTTGAGTTTGTGTCTCCCTATGGGCCGCAGGGAGATATGTAACGTTTGAAGGCCTGTACTATCATGATGCTTTGTTGCTCATATGTTGTGGCCTCAAGTTGGTTGAGTGTTAGGTTCAGGTACCTGAGGTATTGTGTATTTCAGATGCAGGAAATGTAATATGGTAATTTTACATGGTGCATTTGTGGGACATGTGGGTGAGGGGTGCACTCATCTTGTACATGAGGGAGCTGGGGGGAATCCTCTGGATACCAGCTGTACATTTCATGTTGTTTTCTGGGAAGTGTTCAGGGTTTTGGGCATTTTTTGGGACTTGAATGTGCGGGGGGGTCTGTTTCCATCCTAGTGCGGGTACTGGATAAGTGTCCTACATCAGGCAAAATGTGCACACGCGACTGCAGATTGGTGGTTAGGATCATAAAATGTCCATTGCCATCTGTTTGATACTTGGCCTTGTTTGTTTTGTAAGTGTTGCCTGTAGAGGGGTGTTTTCTCCCCGTTTGATTTGGGTTTTGTTGGCTGTATATGTGGTTGCGCAGCATAGTGGGGTCTGTGCGGGTAAGTTGGACAATGTGAGGTGCATGGTGTTTGGTGTCTATTGGTTACAATCAGGGAGGTTGGGAGTTTTAGTGGTGTTGACTGTTGGTTACAGTCCGGGAGCTTTGGAGTTCTAGTGGTGTTGACTGTTGGTTACAGTCGGGGAGTGTGTTTGGATTTTATGCATGGAGTTGTTTGGGGCTGTTGTTTACAGTCACAGAGTTGTAGGGTGACTTGGTAAAAGTAGGAAGCATTTACTGTTGGTTACAGCTGTAGGAGTTACATCTTGTTGGTTATAGTGCTCTGGTCAGGCCCATGTGAGGTGCATAGTATGGCATTTCCAACTGCTGAATACAGTTGCAATTGTATTGTTTTGAAATGTTTCTTACAGTTGTGGTTGTGGTGTTTCCAACTGCGTTTGCAGTTGTTGTTGATTAGGTCCATGTTAGGTGCATGGAATACTATATTGTATTGTGGAGTTTGGAGTGATTCCAATTCGCTTTTGGATCTTTTACATCAATTTGTGGAGCATGGTATTAACAGCTGGAAGTCTTTTTGTGTGTGTCTCTGGCATTTGTCTCTCTGGATCATCTGCAGGTTGTGCGGTTTCCCACATGCTGCATTTCATGCCCTGTGTATGCGTTAGCAGGTTCAATCAGTGTTTCTGAACTTTGCTGTTTTTTATGTGTGATTCAAGACGCAGCAGCGGCATGGGTTACAGTGTGTTAATTTACTGTGTGCGTTAATGGTTTAGCACACCAATATTTTGTTCATTGTTGCACAGGTAGTTTTTATGGGTTGCCATGGTTCCAGAGGGGTTCCATTTGTGCTGGCCACTGTCCTGTTGTGTCTACCTTTGTAGTTTCCTTATTCAGTTGGGGTGTTGGCAACACGTGGATTTGGTAAGGGACCGGGATGCGTTCTTTTGTTTAGTTTTTTCCTTTTGCTCTGGTTGTGTTGGGTTTGGTATCCTAGGGTGAGGGTGCATCTGCAATTCTATTGGGATGGAGGGAGAGATGTTACATCTTACTTGGGCTAGTGTCTCAATGTTATTGTGACAAAGGGAGAGATGTTGTATCTTCGGTTGGGCTTGCATCTTCAAAGCTATTGGAATGCTATGGAATGCTGTGAATGTTGTGCGGGTGATTACTCACAGGATTCTTAATGTGTCAGAGCTGTAGCTGGCTGGAGTGGATGTACCAGTGTATCTGTCCTGTCCATATATCTTACCTTGTCTTTCACCTACCTCGTGCATATCTAAGGACAATAAACCTACTTACATTGAACTTGAACTACAGTGTTCCTTAATTACGTACTTACTCCACACTTCATCTATGAAATAGGCAGTATTGATACCAACTCCATTAATTGCCAACACAACACAAAACCGATCTGCATGCACCTCCTTGCAGCCTTTCCTACCAATATTAGTATGACTCTTCACATGACACTTCATTTCTTATAGGATGCCAGTGCGGTTGTCACTGCTGTTTGCAAAGTGGACCTGGCCTTCTTCTGTACCTGGCATTGCTTGAAGTGTGTGTGGTTGTTTGCAGGTGTGTTTCAAGATGGCTTCCTTACCTTCTCATTTTGGGACATTCTGCTCTTCCCATTGCCTAATGAATCTTGGTCTGCAGGTAGCATTTTCACAATACTTGAAGCATATCCATCACTACATTCATCACATCTCCAGCATCAGTGGTGTCAGCAACCCGTTTCATCATTCATGATGCAGTTGTGTCATGTGGGACATCACCTATGTTATCTTCTTGCATACATGGAAGGTTTAGAAATAATCTTAACCACTGGTAATGCTCTGGGCAACCCTCTAGACCATTGTTCTTCACCTGCAAAGCCATTTCAAAATGGGAAAAACCATATGGAAATCAGCCTTGGCCCTACCTGAAAAAGGCCAGTCAAAACCGAACTGCTTGGTCACTTCCGTTCTGCACAAGACCACAAGCATCCCCAGACGTTTCACCCTTGGGTGTCATTAGTGATGGTAGCTTGAGTCTCTAAGCCCAGCAGGAATGGGACCCACATCTGGGCATATCCCTCCTACTCGAGGTGGCTAAGCAAAGCAAAAGAGGTGATGGCTGGAGGATTTGAATTAACCTTAATCTCTAGCATTGCTCTGGGCAACACCCCAGACCATCGTTCTTCATGTGGGTAAGGGTGATGTTGGGTAGTCCAGTGAGGAGAGCCTTGCTGTAGTCCAGCTTGGACAGTATCAGTGCTTGCACTGCGCTGCAGACGTCATCTGGAGGAAGGATGTGTCTAGTCTTTTGAAGGAGATTTAGCCGTAGATTTCATGTTTTGGTGACAGCAGCTATTTGGTGTGTGAAAGAAAGGTGGGGGTCACTGGTGAAGTCAAGGGATTTAAGAGGTGTGGAGAGGGATATTTGTGGAGTGTCAGTGGTGAGTTATTTGATCCTCTGGGTGAATTTGATTTTGTGCCTTGGGGTGGATGAGGAGGTAATGCATTTTGTAAGGATGAGCTTGAGGCAGTGATTGTCCATCTAGGTGCTGATGGTGGAGGAACATCTTTTGGGAATGTGGAGTTGTGAGGGGGTTAAGATTTGGAAATATATGTGTGTGCCATCTGTATATTGGTGGAAATGGATATTGAGTTTGCTAAAGTCTGTCAAAGGTCAACATATAGGTTGAAGAGGAGTGAAGATGGGAAGGAACCTGCAGAAAGGACCCTGTTAGGGGTTTGGTCAGAGGGCAATTACATAACTTGGGTGGTATTTAGACATATGGTAAAATGGTGGTAAAATAGTGGTAGCGTGGTAGCACAGTGTATTTAGAGTAATGCCCTATATGATGAGTCTCCCCTCCCTTATATTTGTATTCTTTTTAGAGTTGACTGTAAGTGCAGGCTAGTAGATTTTGGATTTACAGGGATAGAATAGCACCAGCTGTCTTTTTCCAGTCACTTATTTTACGAAACTGGACTACTGTCTTTAACAGATCTGCTCAGCTGTCAGCATGCACAGCCGAGCCAACACAAACACACATACAATCTGTCTTTCTATAAAGCCATAGTAAACAAATGACACAACCCCGACCCTGTGAATGATGTATCAAGATGCGCTGTAACTTTTAAAACTGTGCATTTATAGTTGAACTTACTGATAAAAACAGCAATATTGAATAGCGACACAAAATGTTCATGGGAATACAATTCAGCAAAAGTAAACAGCAAGAGAAAACTAAACATGAGAATACAGTGTAAGTTTCACCCACTGTGACCTTGGGTCATGCACGTTTGGCAAGAGCTACGTTTGGAATGAAATATGATTTCCCAAATGACATTTAAAATGTGTTGAATTCTTTTACATAAAAATAACTTTTCCCTATCTATCTCAGAATACATTTCTCACAAATACTTGTCTGAAATATCCAAGGGCCTGCAGTGCTCTGCTACGTTTCTGACTGCATCTGTGAAATGGTCCACAAATATACGTTTGTATGGCAAAAGGTATCATACCCACAACAATAACAAGGTAATTGAAAGACAAGGTTTGTTTAGTAGGTATGTTCACCTTGTTGATAAGAGTGATACCTCCTTCTCTCTTCCCTTGACAGGGACATTTTTAAATCAGCAAGAATAGATATGTCTACTACCAAGCATCATTGTTGGAGAGCCAGGACTAGAAATAGGTATGGATAGACCAAGACATTCACTTATCTAATACATATGGGCCCTCATTACGACCCTGGCGGAAATCGAAAAACGATGGCGGAAATGCAATACCGCCATCGAATAGCGCTCGGTGCGATTATGACCCGTCACCGTAAAGTACGATGCCATTAGCGACACCGTAGTGAACGCCAACGCTAACTGCACCAAGTACGCGCACGCGCGCCATGCAAAACCGTAATTACCACCATGGCGCAACGGTACACGAATTCTGACCCTAGCGGACATTTACTTAACGCCATCAAGCATGGCGGAAAGTACCATTCCGCCATGGTGAGAATTACGGCATCGTGAACCAACCGTAAATGGCCCTACTGAGTGCCTGTACACCACTCCCTGCCCACATTGCACAACTCCTCGTAGGTGCAATGAAGTCACACAATGCAACCAGTGAAATGTACAAGTCACCCATGCATGCCAACGAACAAATGAATGTAGGGGCTCCAAGTGCCTTGTGAGTGGCCATCCATATTTGGCATGTCACCATTGCCGTACTGATGCAGCACAGGCATGTGAAGGTTCAAGTACAGCAATATGAACTGAAATATGAGACAAAACAACAACAGGCCCCCATCGCTTGACACCAGTGTAAGGCAACATTCAAAGCAGTATCCTGAGGGAGACTGCACCAGCCCTGTACTCTTGCCAGTAAACAAACCAACCATCAGCATAAGCATGTACCACACAAGTTGGCAGAGTGACTGAGCAGCCAGGCACATCTCAAGAGGGGCCAATGGGAGCTGCAGGGCACAGATGGCACGAATACAGAAGCTATTCCAATGGACATGACCTCAGTCTCCCTCCAAGAAACGCACGCAAACACAGGCACCTGTGACCAGCCATATTCTGATAATCACATCATTCCACCAATCCACCTGGCTGACCGGCATCTGTTACACAAAAGCTAATCCCCCGCCCCTGAGCATGACATCATTAAAACAGTCATAATGGCAGCCCCTATCCCTGACCTTACTGGGCTTCGTAGGCAAACGCGGCCAGTACAGTACCACGCAACTATACTCAGAAGCCGGAAGCCAATGCAGATCTTCTCACAATACATCGCTCCACAAATAGGAATATGCTACATTACTTGCAAAGAATAACGCTACACGGTTAATATCAGAATAACATTTTAATGCACATCAAAATCACCAAGCCCATACAGCTATTAGGTCATAAACTCCAAAATATTTTGCATTAATGTGGGCTGCATCCGCAATAAATGACCAGCTTCTTCTTGTGTGACGCCCTGTTCCTTCATGGTACACAGGGGCTACATTCACGTTCAAAAAGGCAACATGGAAGTGCCTAGAACCGCAGGGCCGTCCCATTAGGTAGGCACTAGTCCAGCTGAAAGGTCGATATGTTGCTCCTAGCCACTAGTACTGCGTAAGGGCATGTGGCCCATTGGCGATCGTCCCATAAGATCGTAATGGTGCTCCACTGATTAACTCGAAGCAGCAGGTGTCGGGAGTAAAAGCCATCTGCAGGAGTGGCATACAGATGGCAGCGGCAAAAGGGGAGGAGATACCTGTCACCCAAATGAAATGAAAAAGAATAGTATGGGCATCAGAACTTCATTTGAATTACTCACTTCAATGATCACACTAAATCTACAGCCATATGCATGCTAGCCCACTCAAAAGGATTATTTCCACCCAAAAATCACTTGCGAATCATAACTATATAAATCGAGGTGAAAACACTATTACAAATGAGTGTTTGTGTGCATGCGTCTGTTAAAACAGAATCCATTAGATGGGATTAGTAACGTGCATAGACACAAGTGTTTGAAGGCGCGTCGAGACAGGGAGGGTTCAACAAGGGCAGATAGACGATGGTCCCACTATGGCAGCTCTGCATCACATAGCGCAGGGGAAGGGGATAGATTCCAAAAAGCCATGTACATGGCAAACTCTCAATTAAATCATCTGTCCATGCATCCATACATCATTCCCTCATCCCGGTATAAAAACGCCTGATTATTTACTCACATAACATGTGAAATTTCCATTGAGTCTGTGCGTAATGCAGTCTGCAAAATCCACTGTGCTCCAGCCCTGAATTCTAGTGTTGTGAAGTAACATGTATTTGGGAACGTCCTGCCTTATCGTCCACTATGCTATTGCGCATCCCATACTATTCATATCAATCATTGCATTCTCGCCATGGCCCCTGTCCGAAGGACATTAAACAATAGAACGTTATATTTGCAGTCAGACCTGTGGACGTCTCCTCGCCGCTAGCTGAAAACCGAAAGCGCTGTCCTTCGAATTCCTCATTTGCAACATCACGTCGAAAAGGCATCTGTGACCGTTGAAATCACAAATTCATCCATGTAGTGCGGCAGTGTGTGAAAATGGCAACTGGCTTCACTCACAAATGGGACGCCCCGCCCGTCGGTGAACCTCGGTACAGTGCTGCATGAGGGTCCACCGTTAATCGAGTACTACATTCCACTGACCCTTCACAAGTTTGTTCGCGACTGCAAAGATAGTATGTGAAACAATGGGACCATAGCAGAATGAACATATAAACCAATATTTCACTGCCATCGGGATTAAATACATGATTGTAATAGCAAGATGCCATGCGTCAAATTGCAGCGTTGTGTGCGGGACTTGCTCGCCCAAAGGGGATTGCAGCTGGCACAGGTGGAATGAATCACCACAGGTGGAGGCTATACAGCCTGAAAACACATAAATTGCACACCCAACCCCCTCCCACAACCACACCCACTCCAAAATGCTACCGGCAGGACTAGCGATGTTGGCCCTGGGGGACCTGATAGCACTGCAAGTACTCCAACTTCAAGAAGAAGATGAACACCAACTACTACAACAACCGGCCGCACAGAGGAGACGCAGGAGGAGGAGGAGGGCAAGGCAGGGCCAGCAAGGCCCACCAGCACAGCCACTACCACCACGCAGGCAGCCCGCAATCCCACGCCTCCGAGCTCATCCGTTCAACCTCACTGATGAGCAGATCCACACCCTCTACCGTTTGGACCGGGACACCATAACCGCCATTGTGGACATGACACACGCTGACCTTGTCAGCATGATAGATAGCCCAACCGCCATCCCACCCCTACTGAAGGTGGTGTCTGTACTCCACTTCCTGGCCACAGGCACCTACCAGCACACAGTCGGACAGTTGCATGGCATTTCACAGCCACTGTTGTCACGGACACTATTGCAAGTGCTCGATGCCCTCCTGAAGCACGCAGACGACTACATCTCTTTACCACGCTCGGAGCAGGAGATTACAAACACAAAAGTGGGATTCCATGCACTTGCCGGCATACCGGGTTGCATTGGTGCCATCGACTGCACCCATGTGGAATTGGTTGTCCCACATGCCATGGAGGTCCAGTACCGCAACCGGAAACAATATCATTCTCTTAATGTACAAATGGTGTGTGACTCCAACAGGATCTTTACACATTGTTGTGCCCGATTTCCTGGATCAACCCATGATTCTATGGTCTTGAGGAACTCTACAATACCACGCTACATGGAGCGACACGCAGGGAACAGATCCTGGCTACTCGGTGAGTCTCATTTCATGCATGATAATGTGGGGTATGTGATGCGGCAATGACCTGGCAGGAAGGGGGGGGTGCGTACGTAGCAATGTCATTCCACAAACATCCTTTATTGTCCACATACAGGTGATGCCGGGTATCCACTGAAGAGATGGCTCCTTACACCACTCCGGAACCCACAGAACCAGCATGAGGAGGACTACAACCATGCCCACTCACGTACCCGTGTAGTCATAGAACAGGCATTCGGCCTACTGAAGGCTCGTTTCCGCTGCCTCAGCAGGTCTGGCGGGGCACTCCTGTACCGCCATGAGAAGGTTGCAAAGATGGTCATGGCATGTGTCATGCTACACAACATGTGCGTACGTAGAAATGTGCCCATGCCCCCTGACGCAGAACTGCAAGCACCTGAAGATGGTCATGATGAGGGTGGGGATGTGGCAGCACCTCAAGGAGTCCGCGAGGCACAGGAGGCACGTGAAATTCGTCAGAATATCATAGATTCATGCTTCTAGCACTCACGCCTGGTGGCTGATACATGGACACGGGACTTGTGGCACTGTGTGTGTCTGGAACATGCACAATATGGACTGTACGCCTATAAAGGCCTCGTACACAAAGATCAATGTCCACACATCTCATTGGATGATTGTGAAATGTTTATAGCATATGTGAAATTATGTTACACACCCCATCGACCCGCCACCCAAGAAAGCCCAACACACCCCCTCCACCCTCCTACCTCCCCCCCGAACACCAGTGTCCAAAGATGCTCATTGTCAGTGGGCAGACGCTATTGCAAGCCCCCTCTCCGGGTATCAGGGGCACCCCTGCCTGTGGAGCGCAGGTTCCTCCCAGATCTACGTTGGGGGCTGCCCTGGACGGAACTTGCAACGGATGATGTCTCTGCCTGCTCACGTCCATGCATGTCCCTAAGGGTTTGTGAGAGCTCAGTGAGCACACGGCGCACAGCGGCAAGTTCAGCACATACGTCTTTGGACGTCGCATGCAGTTCCCCCCTCAGGCTCTCGGTGCTTCTCTCCATTTGTACCCTCAGGCTCTCGGTGCTTCTCTCCATTTCTGCCCTAAGTGTCTCAGTAGATGTTTCTAGGGCTGCCTTAGTAACCCCACATTCATCAGCATGCTCCTTGAGGAGCGTGGCCAGTTGCTGCTGTTGCACGATCACCTGGTCGAGGGACTGTTGCCTCTGCTGGGCCATGCCCATTTGCGGTGGTGTCACAGAGGGGCTGATCACCTCATGTTGCCTTGCCACAGGGCTTGTGGGGGATGGCCAGTCGTCGTCTTGTGGGTGCCCCTGCGTGGTATCCTCATGGTGTACGGGATGAAACAAACAGGGGGATTGAGACAGGTCATGGATGGATCCTACATCGACAGCACCTTTTTCTGTGTCGGAGCATGCTGCCATTAATGCAATGTCACCTATGGTGCTGCTGCCACCAGAAGCAGTGCCTTCTGTGGAATCCATTGGGGGGACCTGTGGTGCTGCTGTTGTGGGCATGCTGGCTGCTGGGGTGCCTGTTGAAGTCCCCTCCTGTGTGCTGCCACTTGATTTGTGCTGCTGCCGTGTCTTGATCCGTGCAGCTGAGGTGGAGGGTCTTTGGCCGTTGGTCTTGGCCCTCTTTGCAGGTGTGCTGGTAGGGGTGTCCTGAAGCTCGTCGTTTGAATCGGACCCTGTGGTGGAGTAAAGGAGGGCGAGCGTTATTTATGGGTCTGTGGAAATTGGAATGGCAATGTATCACATGCATTGGGGTGGTACCTGAGGGTGATTTGGGTCAGGGCCTTGGAGGTGGTTTCATTTTTGTGTGGATTGAGGATGCAGTTGTTTTGCAGCCTGCAGTTAGGGTGTGCATGCTGCACGTGTAGAGGGTGTTTTTAGGATTTTTTATGATTTATGTATTTAATGTGACTTTTAAAGTGCGCTATCAGGCCAATGTATGTGGACGTTCTCCTGGACATGTGTTTCTGTTGCACTATGTGGACACATGGTACTTCACATGATTGGACATTGTGGATTTAGCATTGTTTTATTTGGCCCACCTACCTGATTCTTCGGATGTCTGCACTCCTTTCTCCATCCCTCCGACTCCCTCTATACTCTCCATTCCAATGGTGGAGGCACAGATTTCTTCCCAGGGGGTCAACTTGATGGGTGATTCCGATCCTCCCCCGGTAGCTGTGGCAATGTTACGGTTGGCTGATAGTATGCTCCGTACGCGTATCCGCAAGTCATCCCATCGCTTTCTGCATTGCTGTGGGTTGCGGGGTGCGGTCCCCACCGCACTTACCCGCTGTGCCACCAGGGCCCATATGGCCTTCTTGTTCGCAAGTGCCGTCCTGGTCGTTTGCGTCGAGAAGACGATGGCAGCATTCTCCTGGAGGGTCTCTGTGAGCACGGTGAGTTCCTCATGGGAGAAGTGGACCTGCCGCTTGCGGTCGCACGCTTTTTTCGCAACTTTTCCCATTTTGATTGTTTTCACTAGGGTGGCTGACGGGTTGGGATGTGTCTCAGGGTCGGATTTTTAATGGTTGTGTTGGGATTCTGATTTTATAGGTGTACGGCGTGCTGTTTCCCGTTCCGGCCCCATGTTTTTGCTTCCGTTTCCGTATATTTACGGTCACCGTATTTTGCGATTACCGCTCATTACGGTGACCGCTATGATGGGTGGCGGAATTGTTGCACCTAGGGCGCCGTATGACGGCGGTGAGGGGCGTTTTGGGGACATTTCCGCCATCGCGGACTTTGCACTTCCGCCATGGCGTAATGCTCGTGCCCGATGGGTCAGAATTAGCCGCACTTTACTCCGTCGTGCAATGGCGGAAACGCTATTTACGCTATGGCGGTCAGGTCAGTTACTTTCCGCCAGGGTCGTAATGAGGGCCATGGCCTTTTAGCAAATACTGCTGATATTTCTGAATTGTTTGACAATCATAATGGGCAAAATGGAGGCATGAGGATAACAAGAAAGAAGGAAAGTCAAAAAGGAGCTGAGATGACACTTTTGTTTTTTATTTTTATTTTTTATTAATTTTTTTGGCTGATAAAATCAACCTTTCAAATACCAATCAATCAAAATCAGTTGCATACAACATCTACATACAGCAATTGCATACAAATCAATTATATGCATTTTAACTCAATTTAAAACATTTAGGATTAACTCATTACAGTTCTAATTTAATGAATATAAAATCACATGAAAATGTGCCATGACTCAGAAACAATAAAGTTGATTTTTAACTGGAGTATAACAAATGTGCTCATATTTACATTATTCTATGACATTTGGAATGTCA
Organism: Ambystoma mexicanum; assembly: GCF_040938575.1. NCBI lineage: Eukaryota > Metazoa > Chordata > Amphibia > Caudata > Ambystomatidae > Ambystoma > Ambystoma mexicanum. The sequence goes on from NC_090922.1 coordinate 287,148,607, forward strand.
AAACCTCTATCACAACATGTTCTTCAGATAACACTCAGGACTCTAACGTCCTATTTGATTTGGTTAGATCATCCAGTCTTCTTTGCAATCTTATCTTTTGAATATGTAAAACTGAGTACAAGAAATTGACTATTGCAACTCTAACCACCAGTTTAGTGCTAGAAAAAATCATCTGCCAAATTTGATCAGAGTCTAGTGGACAATATATGGCAAATAGATTTTTTAAAAAGACTTGTTTCAGATTTAACTTAGGACACTCCACAATAATATGTTGTAAAGTCTCTTTTCTAAAGTATTTATTCAGAATCGACAATAGTTTTGCTCTAGCGGAATTTGTCTTCTCCTGGCCAACCCATCGTAAGTATGCAACAAATTAAGTCTAAACCGCAAATACTAACTCGGATATAGGGAAAGGACATTTTATCAGATAATCGGCCATCATCTGATATTTTTTGATCCCAAATAAAAATACATTGAAATCTTTGTAGTTGTTACATTTTGTTTGATTACAAATCCAATCATGTTGAAATATTTTAATCTTGATTCATCCTGGATTTTGTATGAGAAGCTCAAGAGTGACAGAGGTATCGGCTAAAGCATTTAAAATGTAAATACGCCAAGAGCAAGGAAAAGCGTGGTCAGATGATAATAAATAATGGGCTACTATGCACAGCATATTAGTTGCGTTTGTGCCCATTAAACACTTTCTCAGTAAAATGCACATTTTCAACCAAACTTGAGAATAAAGGGACAGCAAACCCAATTCTAACTGTGCAATGGTAGAGGAGTGCTATTCTGTAGTCCTAAAACTTGTTTCCAAAAACGTGGCTCAAGTAAGTCCCAGCATGCACGATCTCATGGTAACTTTGTTTCAGAGCCATAAAGTACGATAGGTATCACTTTTTATTGATAAAACATAGCAATGTGTTTGTAGGACGATGTACCATATTTATATACAAGAATTTTAGCTTGTGATATTAGAGTCTGCAGTTTGCTATTTAAAACCTGAATGTACGTATCATTAAAAATAGAGTCAGTGATACACACGCCCAAATATTTATATTGTGGGACAACCAATAATTCTGTGTTCTGTAGTTTCCACTTATATTTGGAGTTTTTGGATATAGCATTATTATTGCAGGCTATAATTTGTGTTTTGTTTCCGTATTTATCACAAGGTTGTTTTCTTGTGCATATGCATCTAGTATATTCAAAACATTTTGTAGTCCAATCAGTGTTTGGGACAAAAGGACAGAATTTTCTGCATACAACAACCACATAATTTTCTGCATACCAAGTTTTGGAGCATCTCCTATTAGGTCTGCACATGTCTCACCCATATCTAATATGAACAAGTTGAAAAGGGTGGAGGCCAAATACAGCCCTGTTTTAGGCCTCGTTGTGTAGAGAATCCGGAGGATAATCGGCCTTCAAGAGACAACCTTTCCTGCATGGTGGTGTCTGTATTAAGGTGCATGATTAAAGCAAGTAGAGAAGGTGGACATCTGTAACAAGTTTGTTTTTTGTAAAGTAATATTCGGTCAATAGAGTCAAATGCCATTCGGAAATCTGCAAAAGCTAAATATAGTGGTTGTTTCCAGGTGGCATAATGAGACCTAATCATGTTAAGAGTGATAATATTAGGTATAGTGCCAAGGCCAGCTACAAAACCTGATTGAAATGGATCTGTCAAGCTAGCTCTCAGACTCCACTCATTTAGTTTTCTCAACATGAGTCGACTAAAGATCTTTCCAGGAGCATCTAAGAGTGCGATTGGCCTATAGATGGATGGAAGTTGCCGATCACCCTTTTTGTACACTGGTAGTATGAAGGAATGCTTCGATGTTTGAGGTAAAGAGTGAGTGAGGTTTATAGAGGTAAATATATTAAACAAAATAGTCGTCCAGAGCTCAGAATGTTGCTTGAGTGTGTAATTTGATAGACCATCAGGTCCAGGGGCTCTGGAACAACTTATTTTGTTTATGTAAATTAGAATATCCTCTATGTCAAATGCAAGATGAACATTCTTTAAAACATTAAAGGAAGCGATAGTTGCAAAACCTAAAGGGTCCAAATATAACTGTGTAAAATGAGCTATCCAATTTTGCTCTGTAACACTGTTGGATTGTATTGAAATGTGTGAGCCATTTGTGGCTTGATTTAAAGTTGCCCATATATTGGCTGTATTGTTGGTCTGTAAGACACTTAACATTTTGGCTCCTTCTCTCTGATATAATAGGGATTTGTGACTTTGCAACCAGTTCTTATATTTGGCTCTAATATGAGTTGAGAGAGGATCTCAAAATAAATGTATGAATTCAACCATATCAATGTCTCTTGAGTTGATATCTTCTAATAAAGGTATATCAGAAAATATAGCCCTCACTGACTGACAATTTAGGTCATACTTTGTGAGAGGTGGAGGTCTACACACCAATATTAAGGAGTATAACGCTGGACGTTTAGACGGCTGTGATGCCAATTTGTTATCACTTAAGGGGTTATTCACTTTGCTATCAGGTTTGTTGATTTGAGACGCCTTGGTGTCTTTGATATTTATTAATGCAGTTTCAATTAAGCGCTCTATTTCTGGAGCAATAATTGCCATCACAGTATTATAATCTGCCCAGGGTACATTTGAAATATTAGATGGCAGTGTTGGATTCGGTTCTAAAGGAGTTGGTCCAAAGGTTAATTTTTTAGATTTTTGATTTACACCACATAATATTTTGATGTTACTAGGTATATCCACATTTTCTGCCTGCATTGACTGTCTACTGTTTGATTGATCTGGGACACTTAGAGCTAACTGCCCTTGTAATGTTTCCGCATTTATACATGGTTTCTGCACAGTATTGGAATTGGTGCAGCAGGGGCCTAAAGGTTTTGGTGTTGAATGCCCAGCCATGTAGGTGTCTACAGCCTTTCAAATTTCATGACCATGTAAATCTATTGAGTAATAATCTTTAGAAGCTTTTATTTCAGCAGTTTTAGAGGATTTATTTGAATATCTGCCTTTGATGCAACAGTAACAGCTTCTTTGCTTGTTACTGCTTGAACCAATCATCCAGCGGAGCATATGGAAGTATATTCACATTTGGGGTGGACAGAGAGGTAGTTACTTTGTTACAGCATTTGAAGCTATCAAAAAGCTATTTTTTGGTATGTTAATAGGTTTAAAAAAGTGTTGATGAAGATATTTTCTTTGGCATTTTTTGTTTTTTTGTCATTTTGACTTGAGATGTATTTGTCACTTTTGCCATATTTTGGAAACCAGCTGTCTTTGTTTGGACCGAAGAAATTATTGTGTAAGCACCTTTCGGGGCATCCAGAACCACTGATTTATGGCCATCAATATATGGCCCCTCGGATACCAGAGGTTCATTCTCATTTACGCAGTTATACATAACTTTATTAATGAAAGGAACCGATGATGATATATCATCAATTAGTAAAGAGTTGTTATTGACAGCTGTGGAATTGCGTAGTGAAACACAGGGCATTGTTTTACAAGAGACAGATGCAAACATTGCACTTGGTTTCAACATCAGCACCAGCTTTAGGGCTCAGCGATTTATTAATGTTGTTTTGCCAAATCAAAACTTTTTCAATTTGTATAGCCTGAGCAGACAGTTTTGTGTCTAAGCTTTCAAATAGTTTTCCCAACGATTGTAGTGCAAAATTCATTGCATCAGGCTTAATCTCTCGTAATTTGTTAGCAAGTTCCACATTGACCGAGGAACTAATTCCTTTCAGGGGACTCTGTGGTTTCCGAGAAGTGGGCACAATATAGGAGGCTGCCAAATCAGAGCAAGATTGGCTAATATCAGGAAAAAGTACTGGAGAACCAGATAGATTTTCAGATAATGTCTGAGTCGAAAAGCAGGAACTGTTTCATTCAAGGTCGATTACAGCTGTGTCAATTGGTACAACCCTAGATACTTCATTTGTAACAGCTATGACGGCCGCAGTTGGTACATTATCTAGAATCGTACTACCAGTTGAAGAAATATTGTTCGTGTTAACTGTCGCATCAGATGGAATAACAGTAGATGGAATAACATTTGTGTTAGAAGCAAGGGATGTTTTTGAAATTGCCTCATTCATTTTTGTAAACTGTTCTGTAGCTGCTCTTTTAATCACGGACTGCGTTGACACGGAACCCTTAGTGGCAACCATTGATAATGGGGCTTCCATTCTCGGGTCCGTGGATGACGTAGAATCAATTCTAGAAGAGATGGATGTATGTAGATCCTTACAAAATGCCCCTACATCTATATTCTTATCTGACTTTGATGAAAACTTGGGTAGTTTCCAATCAGCACGTCCATTCGGTGTTGAAGAGGACTGATTAAATGTCTGTTTTCCAGAGCTCTGTAGCAGAGTGTTCCATTTGTTCGCCTGCTTAGATATCTGATTTGTGGGGGTGCATGCCCGTTTTCAACGTAAATATCATACAATGCATATAGGCCTCTATATGGAAACAAAATTAGAAACTAGAAGCCAGAAACAAAACCAAAAACCAAGCCCAAGCCACTGACGAAAGTACCAGCCCACTTCACGCTTCATGCAGTGAAGTGGCAAAGCGGTACTTCGCCGGTACTTCGCTTTGGTGCGTGCGCGTTCGTGTTTTTAAAGGTTTCAAGGCTGGTATAATGACAGGAAATATGCCGTAAAACAAGGCTTGCGAGAATCTAAACAATGAAACAAAGATACATATGCATTAGTTTAGGGTTCAGAATAAAGTACTTAAGTTTCTGAAATTGTCTTGATGCAGTATGCAGTTTGATATACCGTGAAATGTTGATTGAAGCAATCAGTGTCCTCAGTCCACAACAAAACGATCAGAGTATGCAGCAAAGCGGTACTACGCCGGTACTTCGCTAGTGCTTCACCGGTACTTCGCTTTGGTGCACGCGCGCTGGTTTGCGCACTGTGGGATGTTTTTACCCATGCATCCAAGCCCTACAATAAAACTGTGCAGTACTGGCATGGAAAACATCATGATGGCCAGAACTCCCCAGAGGGTGCACAGGGAAAACATGAAGAATAGGCTGCCACCCATTTCTGCCTACGTTGTGGGCACAGAAGGGCACTGCCTAAAACCACCATTGGGCTACACACAGTAGCCTGAAACCATTGCAAAAGGGGCAATGCTGATCGCCAAAAGCAACCCATAACTATTGGGAATTCATTTTCTTCAGGTCAAATATGGCTAAATTATGGGCACAAAATTATTTTACTGCAGAACCACACCAGTGCCATGTGCTGAACCTGGATAATATACTTCCATGTAAAATCTCTTGTTTGAAATGCATTAATTCAAAACTGATCCAAAATAAATGCATGCAGTACCCGCTTTGGACTCAAGGCGGCGCTAGCGGTCTAAACTCTGACAGGAGAACTGCTACTTCAGAAGCTAATCAGCCTTCTGTGACAATTGGGACTTCAAAAGACTGTGGGTTCATTGAAAATCTAACCACCTGCTGTTCCCAGAGACAATCTGATTTGATTAACAGGCCAAAAGGCTGGGAAACCTTCTCACCTCAGAAAGCCCAGGATATCACATGGTCATGCTAACCAAATGCAAAGTGGCCCCCTGGTCTGTTGACCTCAGCTTGCTGGAGCCCACACAAAAGACCTTTTCCCTTGAATAGGATATGGTGATTTTGACTGTTTCCTGTCAACAAAGATCTGCCAGCCAGGAGAGACATGTGATCACTGTCATCCCCAAACTTTGGGGACGGACTCAAACACTGCAGTACTTTGAATTGAAAGCAAATATATATTTTACAGAAACACTCATAACTCTTGGTAACCAGATGACAGAAATGTGAAATTTGGGGATCCTTAAAATGAAAACTTTGCCCACAATTTAAGCCCAAACTCCAATTTGTGTGATGTTCTGGGGAAAAACCCCGCTATTTATTGATACTACAGATTCTGTGTTTAAGCTAGAGACATGGGAATTTACTGGAGTATGTATGGACAGGCCGTGTATATGTGTATAATTTTTAATGAAAAACCAATGTTGCATAACCCACTAAAATCGAAAATAAGTTGCCATTTCTTTACCCAAGCTCCTAGAAACGCCAGAGTCGGAACAGTGCCTACCTCTTGTGATATATGATGTGTGTAGGTGATGTAAAAACAACTGTATATTTGGGAAAATAAGTATTTGGATCAAATATGGATTTGTGTGTAAAGATGACAGGGGAGGGCCCTCTGGCCATAAAATCTACCTCATCACTCTGACTCACAACTCAGTTGCCCCAATCATGGGAGAGGGGAGAATTGGGCCAATGACAAGTAGAGAGGGGCAGGCTTAGCTAGGCCCAGGCACACACCCGTTTTCAAAACACATAAAAAGAGACTGCTGGGACAGGTAGAGACATTCAATTCCATTTTCTGCGGAGCATGCTGACCGACGACTTCACATCCAGAGATCCAACTCTTAGACTTCCAAGCTAAACAGAGACTACAGAACTTTGAACCAAGAAGGCCCACTGCAAGCAAAAGTATTTGTCAGCAGGCCTCAAAATCATTTGCAAACTATTCCACAGCCGGGCGAGCTGTCTGAATTCTTTTGCCAAGAACTCTTGCCAGTACCCAGAAAGCAGTGTTACATCCAGAATCCACTTGATCCGGACCGGAAAGCAGAGCAGTATCCAGAACCAGAGGCCGCTGTATCCAGAAAGGCTAGACCAGCAGAGCAGAGCTGACCCAGATCGCTGTGAGCAGAACCGGTGCCTGATTGACCCGCCGAGCAGACAGAACCGCAGCCGGACCTGTTGACCAGATCCGTGACGAGGCCTAGTTCAAATTTATATTGTGAGTACCTAGCAGAACTGTGCAGAACCAATCTCTTAGTTAAAATAATCTAATCCAAACTATTTTGACCTAAGTAAAACTGCCTCCTAGAAATCGTGTCATCTGTCATTTTTAAAGCTGCACAAACTGTCACCTGTCAATTCTGCAGCTGTCATTTTGAGTTTTACTTTAAATCCGAAAATCTACCTTTATTAAATCGTCTGTATCTTTGGAACCGTTTGGGCTAGGAACAAGATTTAGCTTTCCTCTGAAAGCTTAGAATCTAAGCTTTCCAAAACGCCTAGAACCTACTCCTTATACTTTTTCCGCAATCACGATTTACGCACTCGCAGAATTTACCGCGATTTGCGATTTTGGCTCAATTTCCCCACTTGTCAAAATAGCAGCTCCATTCTTTCTTTTGTTAAAATCCGTTGCAACTTGGTAATAACTCATAGAGCATTGCTAAAGTGAGCCTGAACTAATACCAACACGCATCTTCCACTCACCCTGAATCTCTAGAGGGAATTAAAATCAGTTGGCACATTTTCCCATCCATTGCCATCACATTTAAAAAGCATTTTGGGCCTGTGTTTCAAACTCCTACCTGTTTCCTCTAAGCTTGCTGGGGGGGAACTGAATTTCGTATTGTATTGGATTGCATTCCTGAGAACTGTGTGCTCCTCTTTCCATCTCCTTCCATTTCTTACATTGCATAGGGGAGGGGGGTGAATTGCCAGAGAAAAAGTGATTATCTTATCTTTGGCTAAAATCATATCAAGTATTTCTGTACTGCATTTTATTCCTCATTGCTTTTCCCTTGAAATCATAAAAGTATTTTTGCTACTTTATCCATCCTATACTAACTCCTCATTGATTGTAAAGAAGTGTGCTAGTGCCAGATTACCCATTGTTGATCAACATCATATGTCTAAGTGTACTATCAGATATTAATTTATTATAAAGTGTGATATATATATATATTGTTTAAATTCTCAAATAAACCTTTTAATTTGCAAAACAAACCTACTTCTTGGCTCAGTGGGGTCAGGGAGATTCTAAGAGGGGGGTGTTATACAAGGGTGGTCATCCAGAGTACTGAACTAGACATAAAAATACATTAATAAGGGTTTTCCTCAGCATCCCAGACTAGGCATTGACTTGGCTGTAGTGTTGATTGAATATCGCTTACAAAAGTGGGGGCTCGGAGCCGGGATATTGTGGGTTAGAATTACCACTTGTGCAGATTAATACAGTGTGCCAACTGACCAGATACACATATCCGGTTAGATCACCACGCTGTTTTACACTGTGAAAGCATCCCTCAAAGGAACGCTCTAAGGAAACGGTCTGTTTTGCAAAATGAAATACAAACTTCTGTAAGTCAGGAAGGAACTCAAATTCCAGAATGACGACCTTGGTAGATATGAAAATAGCCAGAGAGCACTTCTTACATAAGCTATTTGTGAGAGGTGAGTGGACTCATCAGGACCAAACGGTCTGGTTGCAGGCAATCGTGCAACAGGTCACTGAAACAGGGTCAGATAAATGGAGAGATCAGGGTCCATTACATGTGGCCCTGAGTGAATTATATATGGCTCCTAAAGCTAAAGATGGTCACAATAAGATTGCCAGGATAGCGGCATATTTGTATCTATATATGGGAGCCATGCAGGACAAAGGTGCTGAAGGCCAAGATCTGGCAAATAGGCAACAGATGGCGTTAGAAAAGGCCCAATATGACCTGGTCTCTTCTGAGCAGAGGCTGCAGAGGAGCCAGGAGTCAGAAAATGATAGTAGGCAGTATATCATTAAAATAAAAGAGGACATGGATATACTGCAACAGGAAAAGACAGACCAGGATACCAGAATTCTGGCTTTGCAGAAGGAGCACCAAGACAGTTTGGACTCCTAACTGCAGAGCCAGAAAAAGCTGGAGCAACAGATCAATTTCAACAGGGCATGCACAGAGCAGGTAGCCACCCTGCAAATCCAACTAGACAGAGAGAAAGAGGAAAGCAATAAATTGATTTTGAAAGACCTGGATACCCAGGCAGAGTTTGATGAAGAACGCCAGAAAGCTGGTGCCCTTCAAAGGCAGAGGGACGACCTGGCATCACAAATGCAGGCTCTTGGTCAGGAGAGGGATACCTTAGGCCAAGAAGTCTGCCATTTAAAAAGAAAAATCGAAGAAAATAACTTGGCCCTCCAAGGGCTGGGTGACCTCCAAAAAGAGCATCAGGGCTTGCTAGATCACACCAGGAGGGTGGAGGAGGCTCTGGCAAGAAAGGAGCAGGTCAGGAGGGATGGGACTGAGGAGGTAACCCTCCTGCAGCAGAGACTGGCCCAGTACTCCAGGACCAATCAGGAGGCACAGAGAGAGAATGACGCTCTCTGCCAGCACAATGATAGGCTCCAGCAACAGTTAGCCATGCAGGAGAGACTGATAGAGTCTAGTAAGGCCTTAACTGAGGAACTGAAAGCGCAGGCTCTTGCATTGCAACAGGGAGCAGGGGCTGATAGAGACGAGGATCGCTGGGAAAGGGAAACGCCAGAGCATAACCTCAGGAGCCCTGGTACCAGAGGCCTTCATCTCTCCCAGTCCCTGGACTCTGCCACCCCCATGTCCCCTCGCGCACATGAGCCCAGGGCCATGGGGATGGCAGATTACTATCCAGCTAGAAGTATGGGGCTCATAGGCCAGTACCTCCCAGGAATGGATGGGCGGGCATCCGGGTGTGGGCACTCAAGCACAGTGCAATTTAGTGGGGAACCCCAGGAGAGTAGGCCCATTAAGGGCATCCTGAAAGCCTCTGCCCAGTTAGGTCAGTGGGGGGGTACCCATCAAATCCTGGCAGCAAGGAGGGGTCTGAAGACTCCTCTGAGCATTACAGGACACAGGAGACCAGGTCCCCACATTCCGCCAGCCATTCCCAGGCTCACAGAATCCGGGAAAACCTGGAAGATCAGACGGGCACCTCTGGGAGCAGTGCTTCTGAGTCAGAGGATGAATGGACCAGGGTTACCCGAACCAAAAAGGCCAATAAGGCAAAAAGGGCCTTGCTTAAGGACCCATTGAAACAAATAAAGGCAATAAGGAGTGTCATCACGCCTTATCATAAGCACGCCAAGTATTCAGTTTGGGAACACTTGGAGCTATATGAGCAAATGATGGATACTTTCCATTTGAAGGACAGCAGTAGCTGCATCCAGTACGTCAAATGGACCTTCTCACCAGAATACTCCAGTTTCTTTGCAGGTCGGAGGATCAAAACCATTCAAGGTGGTCCACATACAGGGCGGCCATCTTTAAAAAAAATTCTGTGCACAGAAATCCTCAAGAGGCTCGCAAGGCAGCCTACAATTTGCAATGTGGGGAGGATCAGGCCCCACAAGAGTTTGTGCAGGAATTAAAGCGTGCTTTTGCGCAGACCACCAGAAGGATGCACACGGATAGCAGAGAATTTATCAATACGTTTTTCCATGCCTTATCCAAATACATAATGACCCAGCTCGTGAGAGATTTTCATGAGAAAAGATCTTTAGACTGGGTCACTGAACAGGCTACCCGGATCTATGAGGTGCAGAAGCCCATCGAAAATAAGAATAATGCGCCGAAAAACCCCAAAACCAACAGCATCCCTGCTGCTGCCAAGGTGGCAGAGGTAAAGGTTGCCCCCGTTTTAGATTTGGAGATGGGGGGGCCTAAAAACCTGCCTGCACCAAATAATTCACAGGCCAGAAGGCCCTCGGGCCAGTCACAGACAGGGAGTCGAGGAGGTAGTCCCACAAATGGGGTCCCCTGCTCCCCTGACTATGTAAGTCCCCGCTACAAGGGAAACCGACCAATCCTGGGTTATGTGTGGACTCCTCCAGCCCAAGGGGGGGGATCCAGCCGAGCACCTAACCCAGGGAACTTCCCTCCCAACTTCCCACAGGAGGGCAGAAATTCTCCAAATCCTGGGCAGAACTTTTTCCCCAGGTATCCACCCAATTTCCAGCCCCAAAATCATCCATCCTTCTTTCCCCAATTCCCTGAGCGCAGACAACCTAATCCGGGAGAGGGGAGACCAAGGGTGGAGGGGTACCAAAATCTTCCCAACCAGGGGTACTGCCAGAGAAGGGATAGCTACCCTTCCCGGGATCAGCCCAGGGGAGAAAATAGAGCCCCGTATCAGCCTGAGCGGGTTTTACAACTTGAGCGCCAGGTCCAAAATATGGCACGGGATCTGGGTCACATACTGAGGGCTCAACAGAACCCTCAGATGAGCATGCCACCGCAGAATGCCCCAAACTCTGGACCTGGTGCTCCAGAACAATGACGGGGGCAGCACCCTGATAACCCGCCGGTTCCCAGGGAGGAGGCACAAGGGGAAGGGGGGTGTAAAGCCTTGGAGGAAGCTTCCTTCCCAACTTGTAAACAGCCCCTGGAAAACCAGGAACCGGAAACAAAATCTCCTGCCCCTGAAATCCTGCCTCCCAAGGAGCAGAGGGGGGGGTAGAAGAAACAAAGGACCCAAACAGACCCACTTTGTGGAGGAGGTACAGGTCTTCCAATTTGAGGGAGAGGGATCCTCAGAAGATCCTGGGAAAAGGATCTTCTCCTTCAGAGATGGGGGAACTCCTCCCAAGGAAAAATGGGTCCTAAGGGATTCCAACCAGACTGGGGAGATGTGGAGACTGAGCTACCGCCGCCCATCATCTCATCCCAGAACCGACAATACCAAAATCCCAAGGGTCAAACCCATCCTGATGACTGCCTCCAAAAAGGGCGGGGCGGCCCAGAACCGGAACCAGGGGAACCCACAATGGCTCTGATCTCCAGTTGCCAACTTTTTCTTTCAGATTCCCAAGGCTCTCCACAGAATTCTGCCCAAATCTCTTCGCTAGCAATGTCCAAAACCAGAAAGTTAGCCCACCAGTTGTCCAAAAATGTGCATTATCTGTGCCCCCTTGAGGAGAAGGAGGGAAGATACTATGCCCCGGTACAAGTACAGGGGCAGGGTACAATTTTGGCACTGGTGGACACTGGATCCCAAGCTACCCTTCTGTCCAAAAGGGCCTTTGAGGAACTAAATGCAGGAAGGGGGGAGAGTTACCGAATTCCTCTCACCTCTCTTCCTGGACAACTGCAGAACTTTGACGGGAAGGAAATTCCTGTTGAGGGGACTGCAGACTTGGACATTAAAATTGGGCGACACAAGGTGAAACACCCGGTCATAGTAGTGACTCCAGAGGGCACCCCTTGTTTACTAGGGAATGACCTCCTGAGAAGGTTGTCACCCCTAATAGATTGTGTAAACAAGGTCCTCTGGACCCAGACTAGCCGACCAATAAAATTAAAACAGAGTGTCAACCATGTTAGTTTAAACGGCACCTGCCACATGGTCGAACAAAAATCTGACCAAGTAGAATTTCACTTCCAGACAACCAAATTCCAGACGTGACAGTAATAGCAGTAGGACAACAGACTGGTGATGGGGGGTCCTCTCTATTTCTGAAAAGCAACCTTCCTTCCAGTTTAAGGTGGTATTCCACACTGGAAGGAAACACCCTGAAATTCTTTACTAATCCACAATCAGAAACTCCCACTCATATAGTCCAGAAAGATGTGAAATCAGCTCAGAGCCTGGCTGATATTCAGCAAATTGGAGAGCAGTTGTTCATCCCTGTTCAGTTAAATCATGGGAAGGACTCTGTTCTCGCTCGAGTGTGTGGGAACAACGGTAAGAGCTTCATCAGCGAAGCCATGTTCCGCCAACTCCCAAAAGATCCAGCCATTCCCACATTCAAACTGATAGACAAATGGGAAATGGACCTGGAAGCACCTACTTCCAAACATCTCCTGCCAAGCAGGTGTATGCTCAAAATCTCCATTGGCAACAAGAGCATAGTTCATAATTGTTGGGTTGTGCGAGACGTCACTGCCGCCTTTTACTTAGGCAGTGACATTCTCAATCGCTTTGCCATTAGTTTGGACCTAATAAACTTCAAAGCTTGGTCCCGATTAGCGGATAATCCCATGGGCTTTGATGATCCAGAAAAAGCATTTAGGTCAGCTCAATTGCTACCTTATGCAGTTGAAATTCAGCTCCAAGAGGAAGTCACCATCCCAGAAAGGACCCGACAATTCTCGCTGGAAGTGAAAGTTAAAAGAGGACAAAAATTGCAAAACCCTGATGCTTATATTCATCTAAATGCTTCTCTCCAACAGCAAGGGTTAGGGGTAAACCCAACACCATTAGTCAACATAGAAAATGACACCATTCCAATAGAGGTGGATAACAGCGACTTACAGAGTATTACTCTAGCCGCAGGCACCACTATTGGAATGGCGGTTGATGACCGACATTTCTCGATTGATTTAGGAAATTAACTGTTAGGACCAATCTCCAAGGACTGTTTTGACAGTGACAGTGAGGACAATACAACACCAGACAGGATTTTCACCCGGCATGGGGGGAACTTCCTAGTGTACACTTCTTGCCCTTATGGTAAGGAAGATGTGACTTGTGACTTCAGGAGGGATGAGGTGATTTTCCAGGTCCATGAGGGCTGCTTTTCCCAACTGAAGCCTCCAGTCCAAATCAGCACTCTGGCCCAGATTCAAGGGTCACAAGTATTCACTGCAATAGACCTGACCAATGGATACTGGACCGTGCCTGTCAGTAGGGAGGACCAATACAAACTGGCTTTTACCTTTGGGGGCCAGCAGTACACCTGGACCCGGACTCCCTTCGGATACCTCAACTCCGGCAATTAATTCAACATTTTCTTACATAAGGCCATGCCCGACCTGGGTGCGAGGGGTAACCTGGCTTATGTAGATGATGTCCTCATAAAAAGTTCATCTGTGGAGGAACACATAGCTGAGATCTGTTATGTTCTGACACAGTTGAGGGCCGCCGGAGCAAAGCTTTCCTTTCAGAAAGCACAGTGGTGTAGAACCCGTGTTAATTTCTTGGGGCATGAGATTACTCCTCAGGGTCTCTGTCCCCAAGAAAAGAAAGTGGAAGCACTCCAGAAACTGAAAGACCCCACAACTCTGCGGGAACTAAGGAGCCTCCTTGGACTGACTAATTACGGCAGAAAGTTCATTGAAGGCTACGCAGAGATCACTAGACCCCTGATTCATCTCTTGAAGGGGGGGTCAAGTGGGAATGGGGTCCGGAACAATCCGAGGCGGTAAGCCAACTCAAAAGAAGCCTCTCACAAGCGCTTTGCCTAGCTTACCCTGTCAGAAACAAGGAGTTCTTCCTGGAGACGGGGTTCTCTAATACGTGCTTGATGGCAGTATTATACCAAAAGCATGACAAGGTCAATAAAGTAATCTCCTATGCGAGCAAAACTTTATCCTCTTTGGAGGAAAAATTCAACGATTGTGAGAAGGCACTCCTGGCAACGGTGTGGGCATCGAAGAATTACCGCCCGTTTATCCAGGGGGAACACATCATAGTGGAGACTCCACACCAGCCTCTGCAATATCTCCAAAGTGACAGAATCCGGGTCGGAAATGTGAGTAATTCCCGAATTACTTCCTGGATTCTGTCAATGCAAGGCTTTCCTGTGGAGGTCAGATATGGTCAAAACAAGAAGAGTCCCCTCGCGAAAGGTCTGGCTGACTTGCATGATTGTGCCAGAGAAAACTCTCTCGAGGACGAAAGTCTAAAAATCAAGGACAACATGGAGGCATACCTTAATTCCCCACACAAAGTCTTTGAAGAAGACAAGTGTGAGGGAATGCCCACTGTCTATGTGGATGGATGCTCTTACCATGTTGACAACGACGGGGAGAAAGAACTGGTGGCCGCATAGGGAATGCATGGGTGAAGGAGTTTCCAGAACCCTCCGCTGGATACAAAATTGGTCCCCGAAGTAGTCAGGTGGCAGAATTGATGGCTGTGCATCAGGCCATCCTTACTGCTGTCCAGCATCAACTCCACGAACTGGTCATAATCACAGATTCGGATTATGTACGGAACGGGTTCATGGAGCACCTGGTCAACTGGAAAACCAGAGGCATGTTATGTGCTAATAACAAACCCCTGAAACATGGGAAGTTAATCCAAAATATTGATGATCTGGTCACATCGAATGGGATGACCATCTACTGGAAGAAGATCAAGGGTCATTCCAAAGTAGAGGGACCAGACAAAACTGGAAATGACTTAGCTGATCAGCTGGCCAAAACCGGGGCCATCCAAGGGGATATAATAGAAATAGAGTTCCTGTTGGGGGAAATCCAGGTCACTGCGATCACTAGGTCCCAGACAAATGCTCACAATGATCTTTCAACTGCCCAATGGAGCAAGGAGACCCCTGATGCTGATTTGATTACAGCTCAGAAGGGGGATCCAATCATTGGTAAGTTTTACCAACACCTTGAGGACCCTGAGAACTTTCCCCTGACGGACACAGATTACATTGGGAAAGAGGACCTTAGAGTGTTGATGAAATGTCCAAAAATGTTCCGAATCCAAGACGGTTTGTTGGTAAGGAAATCCCAAGCTGGCCACGATCAGTGGGTGGTTCCTACCTCATTCCGAAGCCTGATGTTAAGTCACGCCCACCGCCGGTCATAGGGGGTTTCACACAACACTGGAAATCTTAAGAGAGGTTGCATACTGGCCACACACGGGGCAGGACCTCAACCAATACTTGAAGGGGTGTCTTGTGTGTGCACAATTTCAGCCATCATCCCTCAGACACCGTGCGCCTCTCCAAAAGAGGGGGATGACACTGCCATGGTCAGATTTGCAAATCGACTTTGTAGGCCCTGTGATTCGCTCGTCTAGAGGAAACAAGTACATGTTGACCGTTACATGCTTCTTTACCAAGTGGGTGGAATGTCTCCCAGCCCCAAACTGCAAGGCAGAAACAGCAGCTGCCCTGATGATTAACCACATGTTTTCCCGTTTTGGTCTACCTCAAAGGATTGAGTCAGACAGAGGTAGCCACTTCACCAGTGAAGTAATGACAAAGATGTGGGAGATACTGGGGGTCAAAAGAAAGCTACATATTCCTTACAGGCCAGCTTCTTCTGGAGCAGTGGAGAGATATAACCGAACCATTGTGAGCATCTTAAAAAAGTTTGTGGGAGATTCTGGGCCAAGTTGGGATATCCGATTACCTCTGGTCCTAATGGCCAGCAGATCTACCCCTTCATCTGCAACCAAAATGTCACCATTTGAGTTGATGACTGGACGCAAGATGGTGCTTCCCCAGCATTTGCTCTACAGAACCCAAGAGCAAACGTTGATAAATGCCTCCACAACTCATGAGTATGTGGAGAATTAAGGAAACACCTTCAGCGTGCTTTTGCCTATGCTCAGCGGAATCTAGAAAGATCAGCCGAGAGCATGAAGACCCACTATGATTTAAAAACTACCCGAAAGGAATATAAGGTGGGTGATCAGGTCTATCTATACAATTTCCAAAGGAACCAGGCCAAACAGCGAAAATTCTTGCCTACATGGAAGGGACCGTTTGAAATTATAGACAAGATCTCCCCTGTTGCCTATAAGATCTGCATCCCCAAAGGCAGTCTGGCGGAAGGGGAAGACAAGTGGTTCCATATTAACCAGCTAAAGTGTTGCCATCCCAGGCACACTTTGCAGCAACTGGAGGAGTCCTCTGCAATACCAGAGGGGACCACTCCAGATTAATTCAGTTCCAACCCTAAAATATCCCACATATTGTCTCTAAAATATTATACTCTTGTAAGCCACTGTCTTTGAATGATAACTTGTATCTCAAAAGTAAAATGTTAGGTATGTTAAAGTATAAAATGTATATGTCTGCCACACCATTAGTAGTGGTGAAGAAATGTCTACGAATAGGTATTGCCGCTTTGCTTTATCATCCTAGGATAGATGCAACCATGGAGACTGACCAAGGAGGACGACCGGGGACCGGGAGCAGAGACCCGAGGGGCCCGGGGTACCGCCCAATCCTCCCATCAGGACCAGCAAGGAGAACTGATTGATTGACTGGAGGGAGGGAAAAGATGCTGAACTGTGCCATCCATGGAATTGGAAGAAGAGGAGGCGAACATTCCAGATCTTGCGAGTTCCATCAGCGAAAGGACATAATGGCCATCGCAAGAGGGGGGGCTTGTGAGATGTTTTTACCCATGCATCCAAGCCCTACAATAAAACTGTGCAGTACTGGCATGGAAAACATCATGATGGCCAGAACTCCCCAGAGAGTGCACAGGGAAAACATGAAGAATAGGCTGCCATCCATTTCTGCCTATGTTGTGGGCACAGAAGGCCACTGCCTAAAACCACCATTGGGCTACACACAGTAGCCTGAAACCATTGCAAAAGGGGCAATGCTGATTGCCAAAAGCAACCCATAACTATTGGGAATTCATTTTCTTCAGGTCAAATATGGCTAAATTATGGGCACAAAATTATTTTACTGCAGAACCACACCAGTGCCATGTGCTGAACCTGGATAATATACTTCCATGTAAAATCTCTTGTTTGAAATGCATTAATTCAAGACTGATCCAAAAAAAATGCATGCAGTACCCACTTTGGACTCAAGGCGGCGCTAGCGGTCTAAACCCTGACAGGAGAACTGCTACTTCAGAAGCTAATCAGCCTTCTGTGACAATTGGGACTTCCAAAGACTGTGGGTTAATTGAAAATCTAACCACCTGCTGTTCCCAGAGACAATCTGATTTGATTAACAGGCCAAAAGGCTGGGAAACCTTCTCACCTCAGAAAGCCCAGGATATCACATGGTCATGCTAACCAAATGCAAAGTGGCCCCCTGGTCTGTTGACCTCAGCTTGCTGGAGCCCACACAAAAGACATTTTCCCTTGAATAGGATATGGTGATTTTGACTGTTTCCTGTCAACAAAGATCTGCCAGCCAGGAGAGACATGTGATCACTGTCATCCCCAAACTTTGGGGGCGGACTCAAACACTGCAGTACTTTGAATTGAAAGCAAATATATATTTTACAGAAACACTCATAACTCTTGGTAACCAGATGACAGAAATGTGAAATTTGGGGATCCTTAAAATGAAAACTTTGCCCACAATTTAAGCCCAAACTCCAATTTGTGTGATGTTCTGGGGCAAAACCCTGCTATTTATTGATACTACAGATTCTGTGTTTAAGCTAGAGACATGGGAATTTACTGGAGTATGTATGGACAGGCTGTGTATATGTGCATAATTTTTAATAAAAAACCAATGTTGCATAACCCACTAAAATCGAAAATAAGTTGCCATTTCTTTACCCAAGCTCCTAGAAACGCCAGAGTCGGAACAGTGCCTACCTCTTGTGATATATGATGTGTGTAGGTGATGTAAAAACAACTGTATATTTGGGAAAATATGTATTTGGATCAAATATAGATTTGTGTGTAAAGATGACAGGGGAGGGCCCTCTGGCCATAAAATCTATCTCATCACTCTGACTCACAACTCAGTTCCCCCAATCATGGGAGAGGGGAGAATTAGGCCAATGACAAGTAGAGAGGGGCAGGCTTAGCTAGGCCCAGGCACACACCCGTTTCCAAAACACATAAAAAGAGACTGCTGGGACAGGTAGAGACATTCAATTCCATTTTCTGCGGAGCATGCTGACCGACGACTTCACATCCAGAGTTCCAACTCTTAGACTTCCAAGCTGAACAGAGACTACAGAACTTTGAACCAAGAAGGCCCATTGCAACCAAAAGTATTTGTCAGCAGGCCTCAAAATCATTTGCAAACTATTCCACAGCCGGGCGAGCTGTCTGAATTCTTTTGCCAAGAACTCTTGCCAGTACCCAGAAAGCAGTGTTACATCCAGAATCCACTTGATCCGGACCGGAAAGCAGAGCAGTATCCAGAACCAGAGGCCGCTGTATCCAGAGAGGCTAGACCAGCAGAGCAGAGCTGACCCAGATCGCTGTGAGCAGAACCGGTGCCTGATTGACCCGCCGAGCAGACAGAACCGCAGCCAGATGTGTTGACCAGATCCGTGACGAGGCCTAGTTCAAATTTATATTGTGAGTACCTAGCAGAACTGTGCAGAACCAATCTCTTAGTTAAAATAATCTAATCCAAACTATTTTAACCTAAGTAGAACTGCCTCCTAGAAATCGTGTCATCTGTCATTTTTAAAGCTGCACAACTGTCACCTGTCAATTCTGCAGCTGCAAGCTGTCACCTGTCATTTTGAGTTTTACTTTAAATCCGAAAATCTACCTTTATTAAATCGTCTGTATCTCTGGAACCGTTTGGGCTAGGAACGAGATTTAACTTTCCTCTGAAAGCTTAGGATCTAAGCTTTCCAACAAGCCTACTCCTTATACACGATTTAAGCACTCGCAAAATTTACCACGATTTGCGATTTTGGCTCAATTTCTCCACTTGTCAAAATAGCAGCTCCATTCTTTCTTTTGTTAAAATCCGTTGCAACTTGGTAATAACTCATAGAGCATTGCTAAAGTGAGCCTGAACTAATACCAACACGCATCTTCCACTCACCCTGAATCTCTAGAGGGAATTGAAATCAGTTGGCACATTTTCCCATCCATTGCCATCACATTTTAAAAGCATTTTGGGCCTGTGTTTCAAACTCCTATCTGTTTCCTCTAAGCTTGCTGGGGGGGAACTGAATTTCGTATTGTATTGGATTGCATTCCTGAGAACTGTGTGCTCCTCTTTCCATCTCCTTCCATTTCTTACATTGCATAGGGGAGGGGGGGTGAATTGCCAGAGAAAAAGTGATTATCTTATCTTTTGCTAAAATCATATCAAGTATTTCTGTACTGCATTTTATTCCTCATTGCTTTTCCCTTGAAATCATAAAAGTATTTTTGCTACTTTATCCATCCTATACTAACTCCTCATTGATTGTAAAGAAGTGTGCTAGTGCCAGATTACCCAATGTTGATCAACATCATATGTCTAAGTGTACTATCAGATATTAATTTATTATAAAGTGTGATATATATATATATTGTTTAAATTCTCAAATAAACCTTTTAATTTGCAAAACAAACCTACTTCTTGGCTCAGTGGGGTCAGGGGGATTCTAAGAGGGGGGTGTTATACATGGGTGGTCATCCAGAGTACTGAACTAGACATAAAAATACATTAATAAGGGTTTTCCTCAGCATTCCAGACTAGGCATTGACTTGGCTGTAGTGTTGATTGAATATCGCTTACGAAAGTGGGGGCTCGGAGCCGGGATATTGTGGGTTAGATTTACCACTTGTGCAGATTAATACAGTGTGCCAACTGACCAGATACACATATCCGGTTAGATCACCACGCTGTTTTACACTGTGAAAGCATCCCTCAAAGGAACGCTCTAAGGAAATGGTCTGTTTTGCAAAATAAAATACAAACTTCTGTAAGTCAGGAAGGAACTCAAATTCCAGAATGACGACCTTGGTAGATATGAAAATAGCCATAGAGCACTTCTTACATAAGCTATTTGTGAGAGGTGAGTAGACTCATCAGGACCAAACGGTCTGGTTGCAGGCAATCGTGCAACAGGTCACTGAAACAGGGTCAGATATATGGAGAGATCAGGGTCCATTACATGTGGCCCTGAGCGAATTATATATGGCTCCTAAAGCTAAAGATGAACACAATAAGATTGCCAGGATAGCGGCATATTTGTATCTATATATGGGAGCCATGCAGGACAAAGGTGCTGAAGGCCAAGATCTGACAAATAGGCAACAGATGGCGTTAGAAAAGGCCCAATCTGACCTGGTCTCTTCTGAGCAGAGGCTGCAGAGGAGCCAGGAGTCAGAAAATGATAGTAGGCAGTATATCATTAAAATAAAAGAGGACATGGATATACTGCAACAGGAAAAGACAGACCAGGATACCAGAATTCTGGCTTTGCAGAAGGAGCACCAAGACAGTTTGGACTCCTTACTGCAGAGCCAGAAAAAGCTGGAGCAACAGATCAATTTCAACAGGGCATGCACAGAGCAGGTAGCCACCCTGCAAATTCAACTAGACAGAGAGAAAGAGGAAAGCAATAAATTGATTTTGAAAGACCTGGATACCCAGGCAGAGTTTGATGAAGAACGCCAGAAAGCTGGTGCCCTTCAAAGGCAGAGGGACGACCTGGTGTCACAAATGCAGGCTCTTGGTCAGGAGAGGGATACCTTAGGCCAGGAAGTCTACCATTTAAAAAGAAAAATCGAAGAAAATCACTTGGCCCTCCAGGGGCTGGGTGACCTCCAAAAAGAGCATGAGGGCTTGCTAGATCACACCAGGAGGGTGGAGGAGGCTTTGGCAAGAAAGGAGCAGGTCAGGAGGGATGAGACTGAGGAGGTAACCCTCCTGCAACAGAGCCTGGCCCAGTACTCCAGGACCAATCAGGAGGCACAGAGAGAGAATGACACTCTCTGCCAGCACAATGATAGGCTCCAGCAACAGGTAGCCATGCAGGAGAGACTGGTAGAGTCTAGTAAGGCCTTAACTGAGGAACTGAAAGCGCAAGCTCTTGCATTGCAACAGGGAGCAGGGGCTGATAGAGACGAGGTTCGCTGGGAAAGGGAAACGCCAGAGCATAACCTCAGGAGCCCTGGTACCAGAGGCCTTCATCTCTCCCAGTCCCTGGACTCTGCCACCCCCATGTCCCCTCGCGCACATGAGCCCAGGGCCACGGGGATGGCAGATTACTATCCAGCTAGAAGTATGGGGCTCATAGGCCAGTACCTCGCAGGAATGGATGGGCGGGCATCCGGTTATGGGCACCCAAGCACAGTGCAATTTAGTGGGGAACCCCAGGAGAGTAGGCCCATTAAGGGCATCCTGAAAACCTCTGCCCAGTTAGGTCAGTGGGGGGGGGGTACCCATCAAATCCTGGCAGCAAGGAGGGGTCTGAAGACTCCTCTGAGCATTACAGGACACAGGAGACCAGGTCCCCACATTCCACCAGCCATTCCCAGGCTCACAGAATCCAGGAAAACCTGGAAGATCAGACGGGCACCTCTGGGAGCAGTGGTTCTGAGTCAGAGGATGAATGGACCAGGGTTACCCGAACCAAAAAGGCCAATAAGGCAAAAAGGGCCTTGCTTAAGGACCCATTGAAACAAATAAAGGCAATAAGGAGTGTCATCACGCCTTATCATAAGAACGCCAAGTATTCTGTTTGGGAACACTTGGAGCTCTATGAGCAAATGATGGAGACTTTCCATTTGAAGGACAGCAGTAGCTGCATCCAGTACGTCAAATGGACCTTCTCACCAGAATACTCCAGTTTCTTTGCAGGGCTGGGGGATCAAAACCATTCAAAGTGTTCCACATACAGGGCAGCCATCTTGAAACATTTTTCTGTGCACAGAAATCTTCAAGAGGCTCGCAAGGCAGCCTACAATTTGCAATGTGGGGAGGATCAGGCCCCACAAGAGTTTGTGCAAGAATGAAAGCGTGCTTTTGCGCAGACCACCAGAAGGGTGCGCACGGATAGCAGAGAATTTATCAATATGTTTTTCCATGCCTTACCCAAATACATAATGACCCAGCTCGTGAGAGATTTTCATGAGAAAAGATCTTTAGAATGGGTCATTGAACAGGCTACCCGGATCTATGAGGTGCAGAAGCTCATCGAAAATAAAAATAATGCGCCGAAAAACCCCAAAACCAACAGGATCCCTGCTGCTGCCAAGGTGGCAGAGGTAAAGGTTGCCCCGTTTTAGATTTGGAGATGGGGGGCCTAAAAACCTGCCTGCACCAAATAATTCACAGCCCAGAAGGCCCTCGGGCCAGTCACAGACAGGGAGTCGAGGAGGTAGTCCCATTAATGGGGTCCCCCGCTCCCCTGACTATGTAAGTCCCTGCTACAAGGGAAACCGACCGATCCTGGGTTATGTGTGGACTCCTCCAGCCCAAGGGGGGGGATCCAGCCGAGCACCTAACCCAGGGAACTTCCCTCCCAGATTCCCACAGGAGGGCAGAAATTCTCCAAATCCTGGGCAGAACTTTTTCCCCAGGTATCCACCCAATTTCCAGCCCCAAAATCATCCATCCTTCTTTCCCCAATTCCCTGAGCCCAGACAACCTAATCCGGGAGAGGGGAGGCCAAGGGTGGAGGGGTACCAAAATCTTCCCAACCTGGGGTACTGCCAGAGAAGGGATAGCTACCCTTCCCGGGATCAGCCCAGGGGAGAAAATAGAGCCCCGTATCAGCCTGAGCGGGTTTCACAACTTGAGCCCAGGTCCAAAATATGGCACGGGATCTGGGTCACATACTGAGGGCTCAACAGAACCCTCAGATGAGCATGCCACCGCAGAATGCCCCAAACTCTGGACCTGGTGCTCCAGAACAATGATGGGGGCAGCACCCCGATAACCCACCGGTTCCCAGGGAGGAGGCACAAGGGGAAGGGGGGTGTAAAGCCTTGGAGGAAGCTTCCTTCCCAACTTGTAAACAGCCCCTGGAAAACCAGGAACCGGAAGCAAAATCTCCTGCCCCTGAAAGCCTGCCTCCCAAGGAGCAGAGGGGGGGTAGGAGAAACAAAGGACCCAAACAGACCCACTTTGTGGAGGAGGTACAGGTCTTCCAATTTGAGGGAGAGGGATCCTCAGAAGATCCTGGGAAAAGGATCTTCTCCTTCAGAGATGGGGGAACTCCTCCCAAGGAAAAATGGGTCCCAAGGGATTCCAATCCAGACTGGGGAGATGTGGAGACTGAGCTACCGCCGCCCATCATCTCATCCCAGAACCGACAATACCAAAATCCCAAGGGTCAAACCCATTCTGATGACTGCCTCCAAAAAAGGCGGGGCGGCCCAGAACCGGAACCAGGGGAACCCACAATGGCTCTGATCTCCAGTTGCCAACTTTTTCTTTCAGATTCCCAAGGCTCTCCACAGAATTCTGCCCAAATCTCTTCACTAGCAATGTCCAAAACCAGAAAGTTAGCCCACCAGTTGTCCAAAAATGTGCATTATCTGTGCCCCCTTGAGGAGAAGGAGGGAAGATACTATGCCCCGGTAGAAGTACAGGGGCAGGGTACAATTTTGGCACTGGTGGACACTGGATCCCAAGCTACCCTTCTGTCCAAAAGGGCCTTTGAGGAACTAAATGCAGGAAGGGGGGAGAATTACCGAATTCCTCTCACCTCTCTTCCTGGACAACTGCAGAACTTTGACGGGAAGGAAATTCCCGTTGAGGGGAATGCAGACTTGGACATTAAAATTGGGCGACACAAGGTGAAACACCCGGTCATAGTAGTGACTCCAGAGGGCACCCCTTGTTTACTAGGGAATGACCTCCTGAGAAGGTTGTCACCCCTAATAGATTGTGTAAACAAGGTCCTCTGGACCCAGACTAGCCGACCAATAAAATTAAAACAGAGTGTCAACCATGTTAGTTTAAACGGCACCTGCCACATGGTCGAACAAAAATCTGACCAAGTAGAATTTCACTTCCAGAACAACCAAATTCCAGACTTGACAGTAATAGCAGTAGGACAACAGACTGGTGATGGGGGGTCCTCTCTATTTCTGAAAATCAACCTTCCTTCCAGTTTAAGGTGGTATTCCACACTGGAAGGAAACACCCTGAAATTCTTTACTAATCCACAATCAGAAACTCCCACTCCTATAGTCCAGAAAATGTGAAATCAGCTCAGAGCCTGGCTGATATTCAGCAAATTGGAGAGCAGTTGTTCATCCCTATTCAGTTAAATGATGGGAAGGACTCTGTTCTCGCTCAAGTGTGTGGGAACAACGGTAAGAGCTTCATCAGCGAAGCCATGTTCCGCCAACTCCCAAAAGATCCAGCCATTCCCACATTCAAACTGATAGACAAATGGGAAATGGACCTGGAAGCACCTAATTCCAAACATCTCCTGCCAAGCAGGTGTATGCTCAAAATCTCCATTGGCAACAAGAGCATAGTCCATAATTGTTGGGTCATGCGAGACGTCACTGCCGCCTTTTACTTAGGCAGTGACATTCTCAATCGCTTTGCCATTAGTTTGGGCCTAATAAACTTCAAAGCTTGGTCCCGATTAGCGGATAATCCCATGGGCTTTGATGATCCAGAAAAAGCATTTAGGTCAGCTCAATTACTACCTTATGCAGTTGAAATTCAGCTCCAAGAGGAAGTCACCATCCCAGAAAGGACCCGACAATTCTCCCTGGAAGTAAAGTTAAAAGAGGACAAAAATTGCAAAACCCTGATGCTTATATTCATCTAAATGCCTCTCTCCAACAGCAAGGGTTAGGGGTAAACCCAACACCATTAGTCAACATAGAAAATGACACCATTCCAATAGAGGTGGATAACAGCGACTTACAGAGTATTACTCTAGCCGCAGGCACCACTATTGGAATGGCGGTTGATGACCGACATTTCTCCATTAATTTAGGAAATTAACTGTTAGGATCAATCCCCAAGGACTGTTTTGACAGTGACAGTGAGGACAATACAACACCAGACAGGATTTTCACCCGGCATGGGGGGAACTTCCTGGTGTACACTTCTTGCCCTTATGGTAAGGAAGATGTGACTTGTGACTTCAGGAGGGATGAGGTGATTTTCCAGCTCCATGAGGGCTGCCTTTCCCACCTGAAGCCTCCAGTCCAAATCAGCACTCTGACCAGGGACTTCTCCACCCAGCTGGAGGAGGCCGCTGAGATAGCCAAACCAGAAGTCTTTCCAGGCTTCAGGCAGATGGTGGAAGAGAGAGTCAACCTAGCTGATGCCTGTGTGACTCTGGAACAGAAGCAAAAGTTGAAACAAGTTTTCTTGGATTTCCAAGATCTCTTTGCGGTAGACTCATATGACTGTGGTCGCACCGACATCCACACCACAACAATTACCACGGACCCTGGCATGACTCCAGTGTTTGTGAAGCAATATCGCTTGCCTCTCGCATCCATGGAGTCCCTTACTGAAATAATTAAGAACCTTAAAACCCGGGGAATAATTTTTCCAGTACACAGCACTTTCAATAATCCGGTGCTGGGAATATTGAAGCCAAACAGCCAGTGGAGACTCTGCGCCGACCTTAGGGAGCTCAACAAACGGGTCCATACTTCCCGATGGCCTCTGCCCTACATTGACCAAGGGCTGGCCCAGATTCAAGGGTCACAAGTATTCACTGCAATAGACCTGACCACTGGATACTGGACCGTGCCTGTCAGTAGGGAGGACCAATACAAACTGGCTTTTACCTTTGGGGGCCAGCAGTACACCTGGACCCGGACTCCCTTCGGATACCTCAACTCCGGCAATGCATTCAACATTTTCTTACATAAGGCCATGCCCGACCTGGGTGCGAGTGGTAACCTGGCTTATGTAGATGATGTCCTCATAAAAAGTTCATCTGTGGAGAAACACATAGCTGAGATCTGTTATGTTCTGACACAGTTGAGGGCCGCCGGAGCAAACCTTTCCTTTCAGAAAGCACAGTGGTGTAGAACCCGTGTTAATTTCTTGGGGTATGAGATTACTCCTCAGGGTCTCTGTCCCCAAGAAAAGAAAGTGGAAGCACTCCAGAAACTGAAAGACCCCACAACTCTGCGGGAACTAAGGAGCCTCCTTGGACTGACTAATTACAGCAGCAAGTTCATTGAAGGCTACGCAGAGATCACTAGACCCCTGATTCATCTCTTGAAGGGGGGGTCAAGTGGGAATGGGGTCCGAAACAATCTGAGGCGGTAAGACAACTCAAAAGAAGCCTCTCACAAGCGCCTTGCCTAGCTTACCCTGTCAGAAACAAGGAGTTCTTCCTGGAGACGGGGTTCTCTAATACGTGCTTGACGGCAGTATTATACCAAAAGCATGACAAGGTCAATAAAGTAATCTCCTATGCGAGCAAAACTTTATCCTCTGTGGAGGAAAAATTCAACGATTGTGAGAAGGCACCCCTGGCAACGGTGTGGGCATTGAAGAATTACTGCCCGTTTATCCAGGGGGAACACATCATAGTGGAGACTCCACACCAGCCTCTGCAATATCTCCAAAGTGACAGAATCCGGGCCGGAAATGTGAATAATTCCTGAATTACTTCCTGGATTCTGTCAATGCAAGGCTTTCCTGTGGAGGTCAGATATGGCCAAAACAAGAAGAGTCCCCTCGTGCAAGGTCTGGCTGACTTGCATGATTGTGCCAGAGAAAACTCTCTCGAGGACGAAAGTCTAAAAATCAAGGACAACATGGAGGCATACCTTAATTCCCCACACAAAGTCTTTGAAGAAGACAAGTGTGAGGGAATGCCCACTATCTATGTGGATGGATGCTCTTACCATGTGACAACGACGGGGAGAAAGAACTGGTGGCCGGCGTAGGGAATGCGTGGGTGAAGGAGTTTCCAGAACCCTCCGCTGGATACAAAATTGGTCCCCAAAGTAGTCAGGTGGCAGAATTGATGGCTGTGCATCAGGCCATCCTCACTGCTGTCCAGCATCAACTCCACGAACTGGTCATAATCACAGATTTGGATTATGTACGGAACGGGTTCGTGGAGCACCTGGTCAACTGGAAAACCAGAGGCATGTTATGTGCTAATAACAAACCCCTGAAACATGGGAAGTTAATCCAAAATATTGATGATCTGGTCACATCGAATGGGATGACCATCTACTGGAAGAAGATCAAGGGTCATTCCAAAGTAGAGGGACCAGACAAAACTGGAAATGACTTAGCTGATCAGCTGGCCAAAACCGGGGCCATCCAAGGGGATCTAATAGAAATAGAGTTCCTGTTGGGGGAAATCCAGGTCACTGCGATCACTAGGTCCCAGACAAATGCTCACAATGATCTTTCAACTGCCCAATGGAGCAAGGAGACCCCTGATGCTGATTTGATTACAGCTCAGAAGGGGGATCCAATCATTGGTAAGTTTTACCAACACCTTGAGGACCCTGAGAACTTTCCCCTGACGGACACAGATTACATTGGGAAAGAGGACCTTAGAGTGTTGATGAAATGTCCAAAAATGTTCCGAATCCAAGACGGTTTGTTGGTAAGGAAATCCCAAGCTGGCCACGATCAGTGGGTGGTTCCTACCTCATTCCGAAGCCTGATGTTAAGTCACGCCCACCGCCGGTCATAGGGGGTTTCACACAACACTGGAAATCTTAAGAGAGGTTGCATACTGGCCACACATAGGGCAGGACCTCGACCAATACTTGAAGGGGTGTCTTGTGTGTGCACAATTTCAGCCATCATCCCTCACACACCATGCGCCTCTCCAAAAGAGGGGGAT
The DNA here is from genome assembly GCF_040938575.1 of Ambystoma mexicanum. Lineage (NCBI taxonomy): Eukaryota > Metazoa > Chordata > Amphibia > Caudata > Ambystomatidae > Ambystoma > Ambystoma mexicanum. The sequence continues at coordinate 287,176,613 of NC_090922.1, forward strand.
GACACTGCCATGGTCAGATTTGCAAATCGACTTTGTAGGCCCTGTGATTCGCTCATCTAGAGGAAACAAGTACATGTTGACCGTTACATGCTTCTTTACCAAGTGGGTGGAATGTCTCCCAGCCCCAAACTGCAAGGCAGAAACAGCAGCTGCCCTGATGATTAACCACATGTTTTCCCGTTTTGGTCTACCTCAAAGGATTGAGTCAGACAGAGGTAGCCACTTCACCAGTGAAGAAATGACAAAGATGTGGGAGATACTGGGGGTCAAAAGAAAGCTACATATTGCTTACAGGCCAGCTTCTTCTGGAGAAGTGGAGAGATATGACCGAACCATTGTGAGCATCTTAAAAAAGTTTGTGGCAGATTCTGGGCCAAGTTGGGATATCCGATTACCTCTGGTCCTAATGGCCATCAGATCTACCCCTTCATCTGCAGCCAAAATGTCACCATTTGAGTTGATGACTGGACGCAAGATGGTGCTTCCCCAGCATTTGCTCTACAGAACCCAAGAGCAAACCTTGATAAATGCCTCCACAACTCATGAGTATGTGGAGAATTTAAGGAAACACCTTCAGCATGCTTTTGCCTATGCTCAGCGGAATCTAGAAAGATCAGCCTAGAGCATGAAGACCCACTATGATTTAAAAACTACCCGAAAGGAATATAAGGTGGGTGATTGGGTCTATCTATACAATTTCCAAAGCAACCAGGCCAAACAGCGAAAATGCTTGCCTACATGGAAGGGACCGTTTGAAATTATAGACAAGATCTCCCCTGTTGCCTATAAGATCTGCATCCCCAAAGGCAGTCTGGTGGAAGGGGAAGATAAGTGGGTCCATATTAACCAGCTAAAGTGGTGCCATCCCAGGCACACTTTGCAGCAACTGGAGGAGTCCTCTGCAATAACAGAGGGGACCGCTCCAGATTAATTCAGTTCCAACCCTAAAATATCCCACATATAGTCTCTAAAATATTATACTCTTGTAAGCCACTGTCTTTGAATGATAACTTGTATCTCAAAAGTAAAATGTTAGGTATGTTAAAGTATAAAATGTATATGTCTGCCACACCATTAGTAGTGGTGAAGAAATGTCTACGAATAGGTATTGCCGCTTTGCTTTATCATCCTAGGAGAGATGAAACCATGGAGACTGACCAAGGAGGACGACCGGGGACCGGGAGCAGAGACCCGAGGGGCCCGGGGTACCGCCCAATCCTCCCATCAGGACCAGCAAGGAGAATTGATTGATCGACTGGAGGGAGGGAAAAGATGCTGAACTGTGCCATCCATGGAATTGGAAGAAGAGGAGGCGAACATCCCAGATCTTGCGAGTACCATCAGCGAAAGTACAGAATGGCCATCGCAAGAGGGGAGGCTTGTGGGATGTTTTTACCCATGCATCCAAGCCCTACAATAAAACTGTGCAGTACTGGCATGGAAAACATCATGATGGTCAGAACTCCCCAGAGAGTGCACAGGGAAAACATGAAGAATAGGCTGCCACCCATTTCTGCCTATGTTGTGGGCACAGAAGGGCACTGCCTAAAACCACCATTGGGCTACACAGAGTAGCCTGAAACCATTGCAAAAGGGGCAATGCTGATTGCCAAAAGCAACCCATAACTATTGGGAATTCATTTTCTTCAGGTCAAATATGGCTAAATTATGGGCACAAAATTATTTTACTGCAGAACCACACCAGTGCCATGTGCTGAACCTGGATAATATACTTCCATGTAAAATCTCTTGTTTGAGATGCATTAATTCAGGACTGATCCAAAAAAAATGCATGCAGTACCCGCTTTGGACTCAAGGCGGCGCTAGCGGTCTAAACCCTGACAGGAGAACTGCTACTTCAGAAGCTAATCAGCCTTCTGTGACAATTGGGACTTCAAAAGACTGTGGGTTAATTGAAAATCTAACCACCTGCTGTTCCCAGAGACAATCTGATTTGATTAACAGGCCAAAAGGCTGGGAAACCTTCTCACCTCAGAAAGCCCAGGATATCACATGGTCATGCTAACCAAATGCAAAGTGGCCCCCTGGTCTTTTGACCTCAGCTTGCTGGAGCCCACACAAAATACATTTTCCCTTGAATAGGATATGGTGATTTTGACTGTTTCCTGTCAACAAAGATCTGCCAGCCAGGAGAGACATGTGATCACTGTCATCCCCAAACTTTGGGGGCGGACTCAAACACTGCACTACTTTGAATTGAAAGCAAATATATATTTTACAGAAACACTCATAACTCTTGGTAACCAGATGACAGAAATGTGAAATTTGGGGATCCTTAAAATGAAAACTTTGCCCACAATTTAAGCCCAAACTCCAATTTGTGTGATTTTCTGGGGCAAGACCCCGCTATTTATTGATACTACAGATTCTGTGTTTAAGCTAGAGACATGGGAATTTACTGGAGTATGTATGGACAGGCCGTGTATATGTGCATAATTTTTAATGAAAAACCAATGTTGCGTAACCCACTAAAATCGAAAATAAGTTGCCATTTCTTTACCCAAGCTCCTAGAAACGCCAGAGTCGGAACAGTGCCTACCTCTTGTGATATATGATGTGTGTAGGTGATGTAAAAACAACTCTATATTTGGGAAAATATGTATTTGGATCAAATATAGATTTGTGTGTAAAGATGACAGGGGAGGGCCCTCTGGCCATAAAATCTACCTCATCACTCTGACTCACAACTCAGTTCCCCCAATCATGGGAGAGGGGAGAATTGGGCCAATGACAAGTAGAGAGGGGCAGGCTTAGCTAGGCCCAGGCACACACCCGTTTTCAAAACACATAAAAAGAGACTGCTGGGACAGGTAGAGACATTCAATTCCATTTTCTGTGGAGCATGCTGACCGATGACTTCACATCCAGAGATCCAACTCTTAGACTTCCAAGCTAAACAGTGACTACAGAACTTTGAACCAAGAAGGCCCACTGCAAGCAAAAGTATTTGTCAGCAGGCCTCAAAATCATTTGCAAACTATTCCACAGCCGGGCGAGCTGTCTGAATTCTTTTGCCAAGAACTCTTGCCAGTACCCAGAAAGCAGTGTTACATCCAGAATCCACTTGATCCGGACCGGAAAACAGAGCAGTATCCAGAACCAGAGGCCGCTGTATCCAGAGAGGCTAGACCAGCAGAGCAGAGCTGACCCAGATCGCTGTGAGCAGAACCGGTGCCTGATTGACCCGCCGAACAGACAGAACCGCAGCCGGATGTGTTTATCAGATCCGTGACGAGGCCTAGTTCAAATTTATATTGTGAGTACCTAGCAGAACTGTGCAGAACCAATCTCTTAGTTAAAATAATCTAATCCAAACTATTTTAACCTAAGTAGAACTGCCTCCTAGAAATCGTGTCATCTGTCATTTTTAAAGCTGCACAACTGTCACCTGTCAATTCTGCAGCTGCAAGCTGTCACCTGTCATTTTGAGTTTTACTTTAAATCCGAAAATCTACCTTTATTAAATCGTCCGTATCTCTGGAACCGTTTGGGCTAGGAACGAGATTTAACTTTCCTCTGAAAGCTTAGAATCTAAGTTTCCAACAAGCCTAGAACCTACTCCTTATACTTTTTTCCGCGATTTACGCACTTGCAAAATTTACCGCGATTTGCGATTTTGGCTCAATTTCTCCACTGGTCAAAATAGCAGCTCCATTCTTTCTTTTGTTAAAATCCGTTGCAACTTGGTAATAACTCATAGAGCATTGCTAAATTGAGCCTGAACTAATACCAACACGCATCTTCCACTCCCTCTGAATCTCTAGAGGGAATTAAAATCAGTTGGCACATTTTCCCATCCATTGCCATCACATTTAAAAAGCATTTTGGGCCAGTGTTTCAAACTCCTACCTGTTTCCTCTAAGCTTGCTGGGGGGGAACTGAATTTTGTATTGTATTGGATTGCATTCCTGAGAACTGTGTGCTCCTCTTTCCATCTCCTTCCATTTCTTACATTGCATAGGGGAGGGGGGTGAATTGCCAGAGAAAAAGTGATTATCTTATCTTTTGCTAAAATCATATCAAGTATTTCTGTACTGCATTTTATTCCTCATTGCTTTTCCCTTGAAATCATAAAAGTATTTTTGCTACTTTATCCATCCTATACTAACTCCTCATTGATTGTAAAGAAGTGTGCTAGTGCCAGATTACCCATTGTTGATCAACATCATATGTCTAAGTGTACTATCAGATATTAATTTATTATAAAGTGTGATATATATATATATTGTTTAAATTCTCAAATAAACCTTTTAATTTGCAAAACAAACCTACTTCTTGGCTCAGTGGGGTCAGGGGGATTCTAAGAGGGGGGTGTTATACAAGGGTGGTCATCCAGAGTACTGAACTAGACATAAAAATACATTAATAAGGGTTTTCCTCAGCATCCCAGACTAGGCATTGACTTGGCTGTAGTGTTGTTTGAATATTGCTTACAAAAGTGGGGGCTCGGAGCCGGGATATTGTGGGTTAGATTTACCACTTGTGCAGATTGATACAGTGTGCCAACTGACCAGATACACATATCCGGTTAGATCACCACGCTGTTTTACACTGTGAAAGCATCCCTCAAAGGAACGCTCTAAGGAAACGGTCTGTTTTGCAAAATAAAATACAAACTTCTGTAAGTCAGGAAGGAACTCAAATTCCAGAATGACGACCTTGGTAGATATGAAAATAGCCAGAGAGCACTTCTTACATAAGCTATTTGTGAGAGGTGAGTGGACTCATCAGGACCAAACGGTCTGGTTGCAGGCAATCGCGCAACAGGTCACTGAAACAGGGTCAGATACATGGAGAGATCAGGGTCCATTACATGTGGCCCTGAGTGAATTATATATGGCTCCTAAAGCTAAAGATGAACACAATAAGATTGCCAGGATAGCGGCATATTTGTATCTATATATGGGAGCCATGCAGGACAAAGGTGCTGAAGGCCAAGATCTGGCAAATAGGCAACAGATGGCGTTAGAAAAGGCCCAATCTGACCTGGTCTCTTCTGAGCAGAGGCTGCAGAGGAGCCAGGAGTCAGAAAAGGATAGTAGGCAGTATAACATTAAAATAAAAGAGGACATGGATATACTGCAACAGGAAAAGACAGACCAGGATACCAGAATTCTGGCTTTGCAGAAGGAGCACCAAGACAGTTTGGACTCCTTACTGCAGAGCCAGGAAAAGCTGGAGCAACAGATCAATTTCAACAGGGCATGCACAGAGCAGGTAGCCACCCTGCAAATCCAACTAGACAGAGAGAAAGAGGAAAGCAATAAATTGATTTTGAAAGACCTGGATACCCAGGCAGAGTTTGATGAAGAACGCCAGAAAGCTGGTGCCCTTCAAAGGCAGAGGGACGACCTGGCGTCACAAATGCAGGCTCTTGGTCAGGAGAGGGATACCTTAGGCCAGGAAGTCTGCCATTTAAAAAGAAAAATCGAAGAACATCACTTGGCCCTCCAGGGGCTGGGTGACCTCCAAACAGAGCATCAGGGCTTGCTAGATCACACCAGGAGGGTGGAGGAGGCTCTGGCAAGAAAGGAGCAGGCCAGTAGGGATGGGACTGAGGAGGTAACCCTCCTGCAGCAGAGACGGGCCCAGTACTCCAGGACCAATCAGGAGGCACAGAGAGAGAATGACGCCCTCTGCCAGCACAATGATAGGCTCCAGCAACAGGTAGCCATGCAGGAGAGACTGATAGAGTCTAGTAAGGCCTTAACTGAGGAACTGAAAGCGCAGGCTCTTGCATTGCAACAGGGAGCAGGGGCTGTTAGAGACGAGGTTCGCTGGGAAAGGGAAACGCCAGAGCATAACCTCAGGAGCCCTGGTACCAGAGGCCTTCATCTCTCCCAGTCCCTGTACTCTGCCACCCCCATTTCCCCTCACGCACATCAGCCCAGGGCCACGGGGATGGCAGATTACTATCCAGCTAGAAGAATGGGGCTCATAGGCCAGTACCTCCCAGGAATGGATGGGCGGGCATCCGGGTATGGGCACCCAAGCACAGTGCAATTTAGTGGGGAACCCCAGGAGAGTAGGCCCATTAAGGGCATCCTGAAAACCTCTGCCCAGTTAGGTCAGTGGGGGGGTACCCATCAAATCCTGGCAGCAAGGAGGGGTCTGAAGACTCCTCTGAGCATTACAGGACACTGGAGACCAGGTCCCCACATTCCACCAGCCATTCCCAGGCTCACAGAATCCGGGAAAACCTGGAAGATCAGACGGGCACCTCTGGGAGCAGTGCTTCTGAGTCAGAGGATGAATGGACCAGGGTTACCAGAACCAAAAAGGCCAATAAGGCAAAAAGGGCCTTGCTTAAGGACCCATTGAAACAAATAAAGGCAATAAGGAGTGTCATCACGCCTTATCATAAGAACGCCAAGTATTCTGTTTGGGAACACTTGGAGCTCTATGAGCAAATGATGGAGACTTTCCATTTGAAGGACAGCAGTAGCTGCATCCAGTACCTCAAATGGACCTTCTCACCAGAATACTCCAGTTTCTTTGCAGGGCTGGAGGATCAAAACGATTCAAGGTGGTCCACATACAGGGCGGCCATCTTGAAACATTTTTCTGTGCACAGAAATCCTCAAGAGGCTCGCAAGGCAGCCTACAATTTGCAATGTGGGGAGGATCAGGCCCCACAAGAGTTTGTGCAAGAATGAAAGCGTGCTTTTGTGCAGACCACCAGAAGGGTGCGCACGGATAGCAGAGAATGTATCAATACGTTTTTCTATGCCTTACCCAAATACATAATGACCCAGCTCGTGAGAGATTTTCATGAGAAAAGATCTTTAGACTGGGTCATTGAACAGGCTTCCCGGATCTATGAGGTGCAGAAGCCCATCGAAAATAAAAATAATGCGCCGAAAAACCCCAAAACCAACAGCATCCCTGCTGCTGCCAAGCTGGCAGAGGTAAAGGTTGCCCCCGTTTTAGATTTGGAGATGGGGGGGCCTAAAAACCTGCCTGCACCAAATAATTCACAGCCCAGAAGGCCCTCAGGCCAGTCAAAGACAGGGAATCGAGGAGGTAGTCCCATAAATGGGGTCCCCCGCTCTGCTGACTATGTAAGTCCCCGCTACAAGGGAAACCGACCAATCCTGGGTTATGTGTGGACTCCTCCAGCCCAAGGGGGGGGGATCCAGCCGAGCACCTAACCCAGGGAACTTCCCTCCCAACTTCCCACAGGAGGGCAGAAATTCTCCAAATCCTGGGCAGAACTTTTTCCCCAGGTATCCACCCAATTTCCAGCCCCAAAATCATCCATCCTTCTTTCCCCAATTCCCTGAGCCCAGACAGCCTAATCCGGGAGAGGGGAGGCCAAGGGTGGAGGGGTACCAAAATCTTCCCAACCTGGGGTACTGCCAGAGAAGGGATAGCTACCCTTCCCGGGATCAGCCCAGGGGAGAAAATAGAGCCCCGTATCAGCCTGAGCGGGTTTCACAACTTGAGCCCAGGTCCAAAATATGGCACGGGATCTGGGTCACATACTGAGGGCTCAACAGAACCCTCAGATGAGCATGCCACCGCAGAATGCCCCAAACTCTGGACCTGGTGCTCCAGAACAATGACGGGGGCAGCACCCCGATAACCCACCGGTTCCCAGGAAGGAGGCACAAGGGGAAGGGGGGTGTAAAGCCTTGGAGGAAGCTTCCTTCCCAACTTGTAAACAGCCCCTGGAAAACCAGGAACCGGAAACAAAATCTCCTGCCCCTGAAAGCCTGCCTCCCAAGGAGCAGAGGGGGGGTAGGAGAAACAAAGGACCCAAACAGACCCACTTTGTGGAGGAGGTACAGGTCTTCCAATTTGAGGGAGAGGGATCCTCAGAAGATCCTGGGAAAAGGATCTTCTCCTTCAGAGATGGGGGAACTCCTCCCAAGGAAAAATGGGTCCCAAGGGATTCCAATCCAGACTGGGGAGATGTGGAGACTGAGCTACCGCCGCCCATCATCTCATCCCAGAACCGACAATACCAAAATCCCCAGGGTCAAACCCATCCTGATGACTGCCTCCAAAAAAGGGCGGGGCGGCCCAGAACCGGAACCAGGGGAACCCACAATGGCTCTGATCTCCAGTTGCCAACTTTTTCTTTCAGATTCCCAAGGCTCTCCACAGAATTTTACCCAAATCTCTTCGCTAGCAATGTCCAAAACCAGAAAGTTAGCCCACCAGTTTTCCAAAAATGTGCATTATCTGTGCCCCCTTGAGGAGAAGGAGGGAAGATACTATGCCCGGTACAAATACAGGGGCAGGATACAATTTTGGCACTGGTGGACACTGGATCCCAAGCTACCCTTCTGTCCAAAAGGGCCTTTGAGGAACTAAATGCAGGAAGGGGGGAGAATTACCGAATTCCTCTCACCTCTCTTCCTGGACAACTGCAGAACTTTGACGGGAAGGAAATTCCCATTGAGGGGACTGCAGACTTGGACATTAAAATTGGGCGACACAAGGTGAAACACCCGGTCATAGTAGTGACTCCAGAGGGCACCCCTTGTTTACTAGGGAATGACTTCCTGAGAAGGTTGTCACCCCTAATAGATTGTGTAAACAAGGTTCTCTGGACCCAGACTAGCCGACCAATAAAATTAAAACAGAGTGTCAACCATGTTAGTTTAAACGGCACCTGCCACATGGTCGAACAAAAATCTGACCAAGTAGAATTTCACTTCCAGAACAACCAAATTCCAGACGTGACAGTAATAGCAGTAGGACAACAGACTGGTGATGGGGGGTTCTCTCTATTTCTGAAAATCAACCTTCCTTCCAGTTTAAGGTGGTATTCCACACTGGAAGGAAACACCCTGAAATTCTTTACTAATCCACAATCAGAAACTCCCACTCCTATAGTCCAGAAAGATGTGAAATCAGCTCAGAGCCTGGCTGATATTCAGCAAATTGGAGAGCAGTTGTTCATCCCTGTTCAGTTAAATTATGGGAAGGACTCTGTTCTCGCTCGAGTGTGTGGGAACAACGGTAAGAGCTTCATCAGCGAAGCCATGTTCCGCCAACTCCCAAAAGATCCAGCCATTCCCACATTCAAACTGATAGACAAATGGGAAATGGACCTGGAAGCACCTAATTCCAAACATCTCCTGCCAAGCAGGTGTATGCTCAAAATCTCCATTGGCAACAAGAGCATAGTCCATAATTGTTGGGTCATGCGAGACGTCACTGCCGCCTTTTACTTAGGCAGTGACATTCTCAATCGCTTTGCCATTAGTTTGGGCCTAATAAACTTCAAAGCTTGGTCCCGATTAGCGGATAATCCCATGGGCTTTGATGATCCAGAAAAAGCATTTAGGTCAGCTCAATTACTACCTTATGCAGTTGAAATTCAGCTCCAAGAGGAAGTCACCATCCCAGAAAGGACCCGACAATTCTCCCTGGAAGTAAAGTTAAAAGAGGACAAAAATTGCAAAACCCTGATGCTTATATTCATCTAAATGCCTCTCTCCAACAGCAAGGGTTAGGGGTAAACCCAACACCATTAGTCAACATAGAAAATGACACCATTCCAATAGAGGTGGATAACAGCGACTTACAGAGTATTACTCTAGCCGCAGGCACCACTATTGGAATGGCGGTTGATGACCGACATTTCTCCATTAATTTAGGAAATTAACTGTTAGGATCAATCCCCAAGGACTGTTTTGACAGTGACAGTGAGGACAATACAACACCAGACAGGATTTTCACCCGGCATGGGGGGAACTTCCTGGTGTACACTTCTTGCCCTTATGGTAAGGAAGATGTGACTTGTGACTTCAGGAGGGATGAGGTGATTTTCCAGCTCCATGAGGGCTGCCTTTCCCACCTGAAGCCTCCAGTCCAAATCAGCACTCTGACCAGGGACTTCTCCACCCAGCTGGAGGAGGCCGCTGAGATAGCCAAACCAGAAGTCTTTCCAGGCTTCAGGCAGATGGTGGAAGAGAGAGTCAACCTAGCTGATGCCTGTGTGACTCTGGAACAGAAGCAAAAGTTGAAACAAGTTTTCTTGGATTTCCAAGATCTCTTTGCGGTAGACTCATATGACTGTGGTCGCACCGACATCCACACCACAACAATTACCACGGACCCTGGCATGACTCCAGTGTTTGTGAAGCAATATCGCTTGCCTCTCGCATCCATGGAGTCCCTTACTGAAATAATTAAGAACCTTAAAACCCGGGGAATAATTTGTCCAGTACACAGCACTTTCAATAATCCGGTGCTGGGAATATTGAAGCCAAACAGCCAGTGGAGACTCTGCGCCGACCTTAGGGAGCTCAACAAACGGGTCCATACTTCCCGATGGCCTCTGCCCTACATTGACCAAGGGCTGGCCCAGATTCAAGGGTCACAAGTATTCACTGCAATAGACCTGACCACTGGATACTGGACCGTGCCTGTCAGTAGGGAGGACCAATACAAACTGGCTTTTACCTTTGGGGGCCAGCAGTACACCTGGACCCGGACTCCCTTCGGATACCTCAACTCCGGCAATGCATTCAACATTTTCTTACATAAGGCCATGCCCGACCTGGGTGCGAGTGGTAACCTGGCTTATGTAGATGATGTCCTCATAAAAAGTTCATCTGTGGAGAAACACATAGCTGAGATCTGTTATGTTCTGACACAGTTGAGGGCCGCCGGAGCAAACCTTTCCTTTCAGAAAGCACAGTGGTGTAGAACCCGTGTTAATTTCTTGGGGTATGAGATTACTCCTCAGGGTCTCTGTCCCCAAGAAAAGAAAGTGGAAGCACTCCAGAAACTGAAAGACCCCACAACTCTGCGGGAACTAAGGAGCCTCCTTGGACTGACTAATTACAGCAGCAAGTTCATTGAAGGCTACGCAGAGATCACTAGACCCCTGATTCATCTCTTGAAGGGGGGGTCAAGTGGGAATGGGGTCCGAAACAATCTGAGGCGGTAAGACAACTCAAAAGAAGCCTCTCACAAGCGCCTTGCCTAGCTTACCCTGTCAGAAACAAGGAGTTCTTCCTGGAGACGGGGTTCTCTAATACGTGCTTGACGGCAGTATTATACCAAAAGCATGACAAGGTCAATAAAGTAATCTCCTATGCGAGCAAAACTTTATCCTCTGTGGAGGAAAAATTCAACGATTGTGAGAAGGCACCCCTGGCAACGGTGTGGGCATTGAAGAATTACCGCCCGTTTATCCAGGGGGAACATATCATAGTGGAGACTCCACACCAGCCTCTGCAATATCTCCAAAGTGACAGAATCCGGGCCGGAAATGTGAGTAATTCCTGAATTACTTCCTGGATTCTGTCAATGCAAGGCTTTCCTGTGGAGGTCAGATATGGCCAAAACAAGAAGAGTCCCCTCGTGCAAGGTCTGGCTGACTTGCATGATTGTGCCAGAGAAAACTCTCTCGAGGACGAAAGTCTAAAAATCAAGGACAACATGGAGGCATACCTTAATTCCCCACACAAAGTCTTTGAAGAAGACAAGTGTGAGGGAATGCCCACTGTCTATGTGGATGGATGCTCTTACCATGTGACAACGACGGGGAGAAAGAACTGGTGGCCGGCGTAGGGAATGCGTGGGTGAAGGAGTTTCCAGAACCCTCCGCTGGATACAAAATTGGTCCCCAAAGTAGTCAGGTGGCAGAATTGATGGCTGTGCATCAGGCCATCCTCACTGCTGTCCAGCATCAACTCCACAAACTGGTCATAATCACAGATTCGGATTATGTACGGAACGGGTTCGTGGAGCACCTGGTCAACTGGAAAACCAGAGGCATGTTATGTGCTAATAACAAACCCCTGAAACATGGGAAGTTAATCCAAAATATTGATGATCTGGTCACATCGAATGGGATGACCATCTACTGGAAGAAGATCAAGGGTCATTCCAAAGTAGAGGGACCAGACAAAACTGGAAATGACTTAGCTGATCAGCTGGCCAAAACCGGGGCCATCCAAGGGGATCTAATAGAAATAGAGTTCCTGTTGGGGGAAATCCAGGTCACTGCGATCACTAGGTCCCAGACAAATGCTCACAATGATCTTTCAACTGCCCAATGGAGCAAGGAGACCCCTGATGCTGATTTGATTACAGCTCAGAAGGGGGATCCAATCATTGGTAAGTTTTACCAACACCTTGAGGACCCTGAGAACTTTACCCTGACGGACACAGATTACATTGGGAAAGAGGACCTTAGAGTGTTGATGAAATGTCCAAAAATGTTCCGAATCCAAGACGGTTTGTTGGTAAGGAAATCCCAAGCTGGCCACGATCAGTGGGTGGTTCCTACCTCATTCCGAAGCCTGATGTTAAGTCACGCCCACCGCCGGTCATAGGGGGTTTCACACAACACTGGAAATCTTAAGAGAGGTTGCATACTGGCCACACATAGGGCAGGACCTCGACCAATACTTGAAGGGGTGTCTTGTGTGTGCACAATTTCAGCCATCATCCCTCACACACCATGCGCCTCTCCAAAAGAGGGGGATGACACTGCCATGGTCAGATTTGCAAATCGACTTTGTAGGCCCTGTGATTCGCTCATCTAGAGGAAACAAGTACATGTTGACCGTTACATGCTTCTTTACCAAGTGGGTGGAATGTCTCCCAGCCCCAAACTGCAAGGCAGAAACAGCAGCTGCCCTGATGATTAACCACATGTTTTCCCGTTTTGGTCTACCTCAAAGGATTGAGTCAGACAGAGGTAGCCACTTCACCAGTGAAGTAATGACAAAGATGTGGGAGATACTGGGGGTCAAAAGAAAGCTACATATTGCTTACAGGCCAGCTTCTTCTGGAGAAGTGGAGAGATATGACGAACCATTGTGAGCATCTTAAAAAAGTTTGTGGCAGATTCTGGGCCAAGTTGGGATATCCGATTACCTCTGGTCCTAATGGCCATCAGATCTACCCCTTCATCTGCAGCCAAAATGTCACCATTTGAGTTGATGACTGGACGCAAGATGGTGCTTCCCCAGCATTTGCTCTACAGAACCCAAAAGCAAACCTTGATAAATGCCTCCACAACTCATGAGTATGTGGAGAATTTAAGGAAACACCTTCAGCATGCTTTTGCCTATGCTCAGCGGAATCTAGAAAGATCAGCCGAGAGCATGAAGACCCACTATGATTTAAAAACTACCCGAAAGGAATATAAGGTGGGTGATTGGGTCTATCTATACAATTTCTAAAGGAACCAGGCCAAACAGCGAAAATGCTTGCCTACATGGAAGGGACCGTTTGAAATTATAGACAAGATCTCCCCTGTTGCCTATAAGATCTGCATCCCCAAAGGCAGTCTGGTGGAAGGGGAAGATAAGTGGGTCCATATTAACCAGCTAAAGTGTTGCCATCCCAGGCACACTTTGCAGCAACTGGAGGAGTCCTCTGCAATAACAGAGGGGACCGCTCCAGATTAATTCAGTTCCAACCCTAAAATATCCCACATATAGTCTCTAAAATATTATACTCTTGTAAGCCACTGTCTTTGAATGATAACTTGTATCTCAAAAGTAAAATGTTAGGTATGTTAAAGTATAAAATGTATATGTCTGCCACACCATTAGTAGTGGTGAAGAAATGTCTACGAACAGGTATTGCCGCTTTGCTTTATCATCCTAGGAGAGATGAAACCATGGAGACTGACCAAGGAGGACGACCGGGGACCGGGAGCAGAGACCCGAGGGGCCCGGGGTACCGCCCAATCCTCCCATCAGGACCAGCAAGGAGAATTGATTGATCGACTGGAGGGAGGGAAAAGATGCTGAACTGTGCCATCCATGGAATTGGAAGAAGAGGAGGCGAACATCCCAGATCTTGCGAGTACCATCAGCGAAAGTACAGAATGGCCATCGCAAGAGGGGAGGCTTGTGGGATGTTTTTACCCATGCATCCAAGCCCTACAATAAAACTGTTCAGTACTGGCATGGAAAACATCATGATGGTCAGAACTCCCCAGAGAGTGCACAGGGAAAACATGAAGAATAGGCTGCCACCCATTTCTGCCTATGTTGTGGGCACAGAAGGGCACTGCCTAAAACCACCATTGGGCTACACAGAGTAGCCTGAAACCATTGCAAAAGGGGCAATGCTGATTGCCAAAAGCAACCCATAACTATTGGGAATTCATTTTCTTCAGGTCAAATATGGCTAAATTATGGGCACAAAATTATTTTACTGCAGAACCACACCAGTGCCATATGCTGAACCTGGATAATATACTTCCATGTAAAATCTCTTGTTTGAGATGCATTAATTCAGGACTGATCCAAAAAAAATGCATGCAGTACCCGCTTTGGACTCAAGGCGGCGCTAGCGGTCTAAACCCTGACAGGAGAACTGCTACTTCAGAAGCTAATCAGCCTTCTGTGACAATTGGGACTTCAAAAGACTGTGGGTTAATTGAAAATCTAACCACCTGCTGTTCCCAGAGACAATCTGATTTGATTAACAGGCCAAAAGGCTGGGAAACCTTCTCACCTCAGAAAGCCCAGGATATCACATGGTCATGCTAACCAAATGCAAAGTGGCCCCCTGGTCATTTGACCTCAGCTTGCTGGAGCCCACACAAAAGACATTTTCCCTTGAATAGGATATGGTGATTTTGACTGTTTCCTGTCAACAAAGATCTGCCAGCCAGGAGAGACATGTGATCACTGTCATCCCCAAACTTTGGGGGCGGACTCAAACACTGCACTACTTTGAATTGAAAGCAAATATATATTTTACAGAAACACTCATAACTCTTGGTAACCAGATGACAGAAATGTGAAATTTGGGGATCCTTAAAATGAAAACTTTGCCCACAATTTAAGCCCAAACTCCAATTTGTGTGATTTTCTGGGGCAAGACCCCGCTATTTATTGATACTACAGATTCTGTGTTTAAGCTAGAGACATGGGAATTTACTGGAGTATGTATGGACAGGCCGTGTATATGTGCATAATTTTTAATGAAAAACCAATGTTGCGTAACCCACTAAAATCGAAAATAAGTTGCCATTTCTTTACCCAAGCTCCTAGAAACGCCAGAGTCGGAACAGTGCCTACCTCTTGTGATATATGATGTGTGTAGGTGATGTAAAAACAACTCTATATTTGGGAAAATATGTATTTGGATCAAATATAGATTTGTGTGTAAAGATGACAGGGGAGGGCCCTCTGGCCATAAAATCTACCTCATCACTCTGACTCACAACTCAGTTCCCCCAATCATGGGAGAGGGGAGAATTGGGCCAATGACAAGTAGAGAGGGGCAGGCTTAGCTAGGCCCAGGCACACACCCGTTTTCAAAACACATAAAAAGAGACTGCTGGGACAGGTAGAGACATTCAATTCCATTTTCTGTGGAGCATGCTGACCGATGACTTCACATCCAGAGATCCAACTCTTAGACTTCCAAGCTAAACAGAGACTACAGAACTTTGAACCAAGAAGGCCCACTGCAAGCAAAAGTATTTGTCAGCAGGCCTCAAAATCATTTGCAAACTATTCCACAGCCGGGCGAGCTGTCTGAATTCTTTTGCCAAGAACTCTTGCCAGTACCCAGAAAGCAGTGTTACATCCAGAATCCACTTGATCCGGACCGGAAAACAGAGCAGTATCCAGAACCAGAGGCCGCTGTATCCAGAGAGGCTAGACCAGCAGAGCAGAGCTGACCCAGATCGCTGTGAGCAGAACCGGTGCCTGATTGACCCGCCGAGCAGACAGAACCGCAGCCGGATGTGTTTATCAGATCCGTGACGAGGCCTAGTTCAAATTTATATTGTGAGTACCTAGCAGAACTGTGCAGAACCAATCTCTTAGTTAAAATAATCTAATCCAAACTATTTTAACCTAAGTAGAACTGCCTCCTAGAAATCGTGTCATCTGTCATTTTTAAAGCTGCACAACTGTCACCTGTCAATTCTGCAGCTGCAAGCTGTCACCTGTCATTTTGAGTTTTACTTTAAATCCGAAAATCTACCTTTATTAAATCGTCCGTATCTCTGGAACCGTTTGGGCTAGGAACGAGATTTAACTTTCCTCTGAAAGCTTAGAATCTAAGTTTCCAACAAGCCTAGAACCTACTCCTTATACTTTTTTCCGCGATTTACACACTCGCAAAATTTACCGCGATTTGCGATTTTGGCTCAATTTCTCCACTGGTCAAAATAGCAGCTCCATTCTTTCTTTTGTTAAAATCCGTTGCAACTTGGTAATAACTCATAGAGGCATTGCTAAAGTGAGCCTGAACTAATACCAACACGCATCTTCCACTCCCTCTGAATCTCTAGAGGGAATTAAAATCAGTTGGCACATTTGCCCATCCATTGCCATCACATTTAAAAAGCATTTTGGGCCTGTGTTTCAAACTCCTACCTGTTTCCTCTAAGCTTGCTGGGGGGGAACTGAATTTTGTATTGTATTGGATTGCATTCCTGAGAACTGTGTGCTCCTCTTTCCATCTCCTTCCATTTCTTACATTGCATAGGGGAGGGGGGTGAATTGCCAGAGAAAAAGTGATTATCTTATCTTTTGCTAAAATCATATCAAGTATTTCTGTACTGCATTTTATTCCTCATTGCTTTTCCCTTGAAATCATAAAAGTATTTTTGCTACTTTATCCATCCTATACTAACTCCTCATTGATTGTAAAGAAGTGTGCTAGTGCCAGATTACCCATTGTTGATCAACATCATATGTCTAAGTGTACTATCAGATATTAATTTATTATAAAGTGTGATATATATATATATTGTTTAAATTCTCAAATAAACCTTTTAATTTGCAAAACAAACCTACTTCTTGGCTCAGTGGGGTCAGGGGGATTCTAAGAGGGGGGTGTTATACAAGGGTGGTCATCCAGAGTACTGAACTAGACATAAAAATACATTAATAAGGGTTTTCCTCAGCATCCCAGACTAGGCATTGACTTGGCTGTAGTGTTGTTTGAATATTGCTTACAAAAGTGGGGGCTCGGAGCCGGGATATTGTGGGTTAGATTTACCACTTGTGCAGATTAATACAGTGTGCCAACTGACCAGATACACATATCCGGTTAGATCACCACGCTGTTTTACACTGTGAAAGCATCCCTCAAAGGAACGCTCTAAGGAAACGGTCTGTTTTGCAAAATAAAATACAAACTTCTGTAAGTCAGGAAGGAACTCAAATTCCAGAATGACGACCTTGGTAGATATGAAAATAGCCAGAGAGCACTTCTTACATAAGCTATTTGTGAGAGGTGAGTGGACTCATCAGGACCAAACGGTCTGGTTGCAGGCAATCGCGCAACAGGTCACTGAAACAGGGTCAGATACATGGAGAGATCAGGGTCCATTACATGTGGCCCTGAGTGAATTATATATGGCTCCTAAAGCTAAAGATGAACACAATAAGATTGCCAGGATAGCGGCATATTTGTATCTATATATGGGAGCCATGCAGGACAAAGGTGCTGAAGGCCAAGATCTGGCAAATAGGCAACAGATGGCGTTAGAAAAGGCCCAATCTGACCTGGTCTCTTCTGAGCAGAGGCTGCAGAGGAGCCAGGAGTCAGAAAAGGATAGTAGGCAGTATAACATTAAAATAAAAGAGGACATGGATATACTGCAACAGGAAAAGACAGACCAGGATACCAGAATTCTGGCTTTGCAGAAGGAGCACCAAGACAGTTTGGACTCCTTACTGCAGAGCCAGGAAAAGCTGGAGCAACAGATCAATTTCAACAGGGCATGCACAGAGCAGGTAGCCACCCTGCAAATCCAACTAGACAGAGAGAAAGAGGAAAGCAATAAATTGATTTTGAAAGACCTGGATACCCAGGCAGAGTTTGATGAAGAACGCCAGAAAGCTGGTGCCCTTCAAAGGCAGAGGGACGACCTGGCGTCACAAATGCAGGCTCTTGGTCAGGAGAGGGATACCTTAGGCCAGGAAGTCTGCCATTTAAAAAGAAAAATCGAAGAAAATCACTTGGCCCTCCAGGGGCTGGGTGACCTCCAAACAGAGCATCAGGGCTTGCTAGATCACACCAGGAGGGTGGAGGAGGCTCTGGCAAGAAAGGAGCAGGCCAGTAGGGATGGGACTGAGGAGGTAACCCTCCTGCAGCAGAGACGGGCCCAGTACTCCAGGACCAATCAGGAGGCACAGAGAGAGAATGACGCCCTCTGCCAGCACAATGATAGGCTCCAGCAACAGGTAGCCATGCAGGAGAGACTGATAGAGTCTAGTAAGGCCTTAACTGAGGAACTGAAAGCGCAGGCTCTTGCATTGCAACAGGGAGCAGGGGCTGTTAGAGACGAGGTTCGCTGGGAAAGGGAAACGCCAGAGCATAACCTCAGGAGCCCTGGTACCAGAGGCCTTCATCTCTCCCAGTCCCTGTACTCTGCCACCCCCATTTCCCCTCGCGCACATCAGCCCAGGGCCACGGGGATGGCAGATTACTATCCAGCTAGAAGAATGGGGCTCATAGGCCAGTACCTCCCAGGAATGGATGGGCGGGCATCCGGGTATGGGCACCCAAGCACAGTGCAATTTAGTGGGGAACCCCAGGAGAGTAGGCCCATTAAGGGCATCCTGAAAACCTCTGCCCAGTTAGGTCAGTGGGGGGGTACCCATCAAATCCTGGCAGCAAGGAGGGGTCTGAAGACTCCTCTGAGCATTACAGGACACAGGAGACCAGGTCCCCACATTCCACCAGCCATTCCCAGGCTCACAGAATCCGGGAAAACCTGGAAGATCAGACGGGCACCTCTGGGAGCAGTGCTTCTGAGTCAGAGGATGAATGGACCAGGGTTACCAGAACCAAAAAGGCCAATAAGGCAAAAAGGGCCTTGCTTAAGGACCCATTGAAACAAATAAAGGCAATAAGGAGTGTCATCACGCCTTATCATAAGAACGCCAAGTATTCTGTTTGGGAACACTTGGAGCTCTATGAGCAAATGATGGAGACTTTCCATTTGAAGGACAGCAGTAGCTGCATCCAGTACCTCAAATGGACCTTCTCACCAGAATACTCCAGTTTCTTTGCAGGGCTGGAGGATCAAAACGATTCAAGGTGGTCCACATACAGGGCGGCCATCTTGAAACATTTTTCTGTGCACAGAAATCCTCAAGAGGCTCGCAAGGCAGCCTACAATTTGCAATGTGGGGAGGATCAGGCCCCACAAGAGTTTGTGCAAGAATGAAAGCGTGCTTTTGTGCAGACCACCAGAAGGGTGCGCACGGATAGCAGAGAATGTATCAATACGTTTTTCCATGCCTTACCCAAATACATAATGACCCAGCTCGTGAGAGATTTTCATGAGAAAAGATCTTTAGACTGGGTCATTGAACAGGCTTCCCGGATCTATGAGGTGCAGAAGCCCATCGAAAATAAAAATAATGCGCCGAAAAACCCCAAAACCAACAGCATCCCTGCTGCTGCCAAGCTGGCAGAGGTAAAGGTTGCCCCCGTTTTAGATTTGGAGATGGGGGGGCCTAAAAACCTGCCTGCACCAAATAATTCACAGCCCAGAAGGCCCTCAGGCCAGTCAAAGACAGGGAATCGAGGAGGTAGTCCCATAAATGGGGTCCCCCGCTCTGCTGACTATGTAAGTCCCCGCTACAAGTGAAACCGACCAATCCTGGGTTATGTGTGGATTCCTCCAGCCCAAGGGGGGGGGATCCAGCCGAGCACCTAACCCAGGGAACTTCCCTCCCAACTTCCCACAGGAGGGCAGAAATTCTCCAAATCCTGGGCAGAACTTTTTCCCCAGGTATCCACCCAATTTCCAGCCCCAAAATCATCCATCCTTCTGTCCCCAATTCCCTGAGCCCAGACAGCCTAATCCGGGAGAGGGGAGGCCAGGGGTGGAGGGGTACCAAAATCTTCCCAACCTGGGGTACTGCCAGAGAAGGGATAGCTACCCTTCCCGGGATCAGCCCAGGGGAGAAAATAGAGCCCCGTATCAGCCTGAGCGGGTTTCACAACTTGAGCCCAGGTCCAAAATATGGCACGGGATCTGGGTCACATACTGAGGGCTCAACAGAACCCTCAGATGAGCATGCCACCGCAGAATGCCCCAAACTCTGGACCTGGTGCTCCAGAACAATGACGGGGGCAGCACCCCGATAACCCACCGGTTCCCAGGGAGGAGGCACAAGGGGAAGGGGGGTGTAAAGCCTTGGAGGAAGCTTCCTTCCCAACTTGTAAACAGCCCCTGGAAAACCAGGAACCGGAAACAAAATCTCCTGCCCCTGAAAGCCTGCCTCCCAAGGAGCAGAGGGGGGGTAGGAGAAACAAAGGACCCAAACAGACCCACTTTGTGGAGGAGGTACAGGTCTTCCAATTTGAGGGAGAGGGATCCTCAGAAGATCCTGGGAAAAGGATCTTCTCCTTCAGAGATGGGGGAACTCCTCCCAAGGAAAAATGGGTCCCAAGGGATTCCAATCCAGACTGGGGAGATGTGGAGACTGAGCTACCGCCGCCCATCATCTCATCCCAGAACCGACAATACCAAAATCCCCAGGGTCAAACCCAACCTGATGACTGCCTCCAAAAAAGGGCGGGGCGGCCCAGAACCGGAACCAGGGGAACCCACAATGGCTCTGATCTCCAGTTGCCAACTTTTTCTTTCAGATTCCCAAGGCTCTCCACAGAATTTTACCCAAATCTCTTCGCTAGCAATGTCCAAAACCAGAAAGTTAGCCCACCAGTTGTCCAAAAATGTGCATTATCTGTGCCCCCTTGAGGAGAAGGAGGGAAGATACTATGCCCCGGTACAAATACAGGGGCAGGATACAATTTTGGCACTGGTGGACACTGGATCCCAAGCTACCCTTCTGTCCAAAAGGGCCTTTGAGGAACTAAATGCAGGAAGGGGGGAGAATTACCGAATTCCTCTCACCTCTCTTCCTGGACAACTGCAGAACTTTGACGGGAAGGAAATTCCCATTGAGGGGACTGCAGACTTGGACATTAAAATTGGGCGACACAAGGTGAAACACCCGGTCATAGTAGTGACTCCAGAGGGCACCCCTTGTTTACTAGGGAATGACTTCCTGAGAAGGTTGTCACCCCTAATAGATTGTGTAAACAAGGTTCTCTGGACCCAGACTAGCCGACCAATAAAATTAAAACAGAGTGTCAACCATGTTAGTTTAAACGGCACCTGCCACATGGTCGAACAAAAATCTGACCAAGTAGAATTTCACTTCCAGAACAACCAAATTCCAGACGTGACAGTAATAGCAGTAGGACAACAGACTGGTGATGGGGGGTTCTCTCTATTTCTGAAAATCAACCTTCCTTCCAGTTTAAGGTGGTATTCCACACTGGAAGGAAACACCCTGAAATTCTTTACTAATCCACAATCAGAAACTCCCACTCCTATAGTCCAGAAAGATGTGAAATCAGCTCAGAGCCTGGCTGATATTCAGCAAATTGGAGAGCAGTTGTTCATCCCTGTTCAGTTAAATTATGGGAAGGACTCTGTTCTCGCTCGAGTGTGTGGGAACAACGGTAAGAGCTTCATCAGCGAAGCCATGTTCCGCCAACTCCTAAAAGATCCAGCCATTCCCACATTCAAACTGATAGACAAATGGGAAATGGACCTGAAAGCACCTAATTCCAAACATCTCCTGCCAAGCAGGTGTATGCTTAAAATCTCCATTGGCAACAAGAGCATAGTCCATAATTGTTGGGTCGTGCGAGACGTCACTGCCGCCTTTTACTTAGGCAGTGACATTCTCAATCGCTTTGCCATTAGTTTGGACCTAATAAACTTCAAAGCTTGGTCCCGATTAGCGGATAATCCCATGGGCTTTGATGATCCAGAAAAAGCATTTAGGTCAGCTCAATTGCTACCTTATGCAGTTGAAATTCAGCTCCAAGAGGAAGTCACCATCCCAGAAAGGACCCGACATTTCTCCCTGGAAGTGAAAGTTAAAAGAGGACAAAAATTGCAAAACCCTGATGCTTATATTCATCTAAATGCTTCTCTCCAACAGCAAGGGTTAGGGGTAAACCCAACACGATTAGTCAACATAGAACATGACACCATTCCAATACAGGTGGATAACAGGGACAGAGTATTACTCTAGCCGCAGGCAACACTATTGGAATGGCGGTTGATGACCGACATTTCTCCATTGATTTAGGAAATGAACTGTTAGGACCAATCCCCAAGGACTGTTTTGACAGTGACAGTGAGGACAATACAACACCAGACAGGATTTTCACCCGGCATGGGGGGAACTTCCTGGTGTACACTTCTTGCCCTTATGGTAAGGAAGATGTGAAGTGTGACTTCAGGAGGGATGAGGTGATTTTCCAGGTCCATGAGGGCTGCCTTTCCCACCTGAAGGCTCCAGTCCAAATCAGCACTCTGACCAGGGACTTCTCCACCCAGCTGGAGGTGGCCGCTGAGATAGCCAAACCAGAAGTCTTTCCAGGTTTCAGGCAGATGGTGGAAGAGAGAGTCAACCTAGCTGAGGCCTGTGTGACTCTGGAACAGAAGCAAAAGTTGAAACAAGTTTTCTTGGATTTCCAAGATCTCTTTGCGATAGACTCATATGACTGTGGTCGCACCGACATCCACACCACAACAATTCCCACGGACCCTGGCATGACTCCAGTGTTTGTGAAGCAATATCGCTTGCCTCTCGCATCCATGGAGTCCCTTACTGAAATAATTAAGAACCTTGAGTCCCGGGGAATAATTCGTCCAGTACACAGCACTTTCAATAATCCGGTGCTGGGAATATTGAAGCCAAACGGCCAGTGGAGACTCTGCGCCGACCTTAGGGAGCTCAACAAACGGGTCCATACTTCCCGATGGCCTCTGCCCTACATTGACCAAGGGCTGGCCCAGATTCAAGGGTCACAAGTATTCACTGCAATAGACCTGACCAATGGATACTGGACCGTGCCTGTCAGTAGGGAGGACCAATACAAACTGGCTTTTACCTTTGGGGGCCAGCAGTACACCTGGACCCGGACTCCCTTCGGATACCTCAACTCCGGCAATGAATTCAACATTTTCTTACATAAGGCCATTCCCGACCTGGGTGCGAGGGGTAACCTGGCTTATGTAGATGATGTCCTCATAAAAAGTTCATCTGTGGAGGAACACATAGCTGAGATCTGTTATGTTCTGACACAGTTGAGGGCCGCCGGTGCAAAGCTTTCCTTTCAGAAAGCACAGTGGTGTAGAACCCGTGTTAATTTCTTGGGTCATGAGATTACTCCTCAGGGTCTCTGTCCCCAAGAAAAGAAAGTGGAAGCACTCCAGAAACTGAAAGACCCCACAACTCTGCAGGAACTAAGGAGGCTCCTTGGACTGACTAATTACAGCAGAAAGTTCATTGAAGGCTACGCAGAGATCACTAGACCCCTGATTCATCTCTTGAAGGGGGGGTCAAGTGGGAATGGGGTCCAGAACAATCCGAGGCGGTAAGACAACTCAAAAGAAGCCTCTCACAAGCGCCTTGCCTAGCTTACCCTGTCAGAAACAAGGAGTTCTTCCTGGAGACGGGGTTCTCTGATACGTGCTTGACGGCAGTATTATACCAAAAGCATGACAAGGTCAATAAAGTAATCTCCTATGCGAGCAAAACTTTATCCTCTGTGGAGGAAAAATTCAACGATTGTGAGAAGGCACTCCTGGCAACGGTGTGGGCATTGAAGAATTACCGCCCGTTTATCCAGGGGGAACACATCATAGTGGAGACTCCACACCAGCCTCTGCAATATCTCCAAAGTGACAGAATCCGGGCCGGAAATGTGAGTAATTCCCGAATTACTTCCTGGATTCTGTCAATGCAAGGCTTTCCTGTGGAGGTCAGATATGGCCAAAACAAGAAGAGTCCCCTCGCGCAAGGTCTGGCTGACTTGCATGATTGTGCCAGAGAAAACTGTCTCGAGGACAAAAGTCTAAAAATCAAGGACAACATGGAGGCATACCTTAATTCACCACACAAAGTCTTTGAAGAAGACAAGTGTGTGGGAATGCCCACTGTCTATGTGGATGGATGCTCTTACCATGTTGACAACGACGGGGAGAAATAACTGGTGGCCGGCGTAGGGAATGTATGGGTGAAGGAGTTTCCAGAACCCTCCGCTGGATACAAAATTGGTCCCCGAAGTAGTCAGGTGGCAGAATTGATGGCTGTGCATCAGGCCATCCTCACTGCTGTCCAGCATCAACTCCACAAACTGGTCATAATCACAGATTCGGATTATGTACGGAACGGGTTCGTGGAGCACCTGGTCAACTGGAAAACCAGAGGCATGTTATGTGCTAATAACAAACCCCTGAAACATAGGAAGTTAATCCAAAATATTGATGATCTGGTCACATCAAATGGGATGACCATCTACTGGAAGAAGATCAACGGTCATTCCAAAGAAGAGGGACCAGACAAAACTGGAAATGACTTAGCTGTTCAGCTGGCCAAAACCGGGGCCATCCAAGGGGATCTAATAGAAATAGAGTTCCTGTTGGGGGAAATCCAGGTCACTGCGATCACTAGGTCCCAGACAAATGCTCACAATGATCTTTCAACTGCCCAGTGGAGCAAGGAGACCCCTGATGCTGATTTGATTACAGCTCAGAAGGGGGATCCAATCATTGGTAAGTTTTACCAACACCTTGAGGACCCTGAGAACTTTCCCCTGACGGACACAGATTACATTGGGAAAGAGGACCTTAGAGTGTTGATGAAATGTCCAAAAATGTTCCGAATCCAAGACGGTTTGTTGGTAAGGAAATCCCAAGCTGGCCATCATCAGTGGGTGGTTCCTACCTCATTCCGAAGCCTGATGTTAAGTCACGCCCATGATGCGGCCACCGCCGGTCATAGGGGGTTTCACACAACACTGGAAATCTTAAGAGAGGTTGCATACTGGCCACACATGGTGCAGGACCTCAACCAATACTTGAAGAGGTGTCTTGTGTGTGCACAATTTCAGCCATCATCCCTCACACACCGTGCGCCTCTCCAAAAGAGGGGGATGACACTGCCATGGTCAGATTTGCAAATCGACTTTGTAGGCCCTGTGATTCGCTCGTCTAGAGGAAACAAGTACATGTTGACCGTTACATGCTTCTTTACCAAGTGGGTGGAATGTCTCCCAGCCCAAACTGCAAGGCAGAAACAGCAGCTGCCCTGATGATTAACCACATGTTTTCCCGTTTTGGTCTACCTCAAAGGATTGAGTCAGAGGTAGCCACTTCACCAGTGAAGTAATGACAAAGATGTGGGAGATACTGGGGGTCAAAAGAAAGCTACATATTGCTTACAGGCCAGCTTCTTCTGGAGCAGTGGAGAGATATAACCGAACCATTGTGAGCATCTTAAAAAAGTTTGTGGCAGATTCTGGGCCAAGTTGGGATATCCGATTACCTCTGGTCCTAATGGTCACCTGATCTACCCCTTCATCTGCAACCAAAATGTCACCATTTGAGTTGATGACTGGACGCAAGATGGTGCTTCCCCAGCATTTGCTCTACAGAACCCAAGAGCAAACGTTGATAAATGCCTCCACAACTCATGAGTATGTGGAGAATTTAAGGAAACACCTTCAGCATGCTTTTGCCTATGCTCAGCGGAATCTAGAAAGATCAGCCGAGAGCATGAAGACCCACTATGATTTAAAAACTACCCGAAAGGAATATAAGGTGGGTGATCAGGTCTATCTATACAATTTCCAAAGGAACCAGGCCAAACAGCGAAAATATTTGCCTACATGGAAGGGACCATTTGAAATTATAGACAAGATTTCCCCTGTTGCCTATTAGATCTGCATCCCCAAAGGCAGTCTGGCGGAAGGGGAAGACAAGTGGGTCCATATTAACCAGCTAAAGTGTTGCCATCCCAGGCACACTTTGCAGCAACTGGAGGAGTCCTCTGCAATACCAGAGGGGACCGCTCCAGATTAATTCAGTTCCAACCCTAAAATATCCCACATACAGTCTCTAAAATATTATACTCTTGTAAGCCACTGTCTTTGAATGATAACTTGTATCTCAAAAGTAAAATGTTAGGTGTGTTAAAGTATAAAATGTATATGTCTGCCACACCATTAGTAGTGGTGAAGAAATGTCTACGAATAGGTATTGCCGCTTTGCTTTATCATCCTAGGAGAGATGAAACCATGGAGACTGACCAAGGAGGACGACCGGGGACCGGGAGCAGAGACCCGAGTACCGCCCAATCCTCCCATCAGGACCAGCAAGGAGAACTGATTGATCGACTGGAGAGAGGGAAAAGATGCTGAACTGTGCCATCCATGGAATTGGAAGAAGAGGAGGCGAACATCCCAGATCTTGCAAGTTCCATCAGTGAAAGGACAGAATGGCCATCGCAAGAGGGGGGGCTTGTGGGATGTTTTTACCCATGCATCCAAGCCCTACAATAAAACTTTGCAGTACTGGCATGGAAAACATCATGATGGCCAGAACTCCCCAGAGAGTGCACAGGGAAAACATGAAGAATAGGCTGCCACCCATTTCTGCCTATGTTGTGGGCACAGAAGGGCACTGCCTAAAACCACCATTGGGCTACACACAGTAGCCTGAAACCATTGCAAAAGGGGCAATGCTGATTGCCAAAAGCAACCCATAACTATTGGGAATTAATTTTCTTCAGGTCAAATATGGCTAAATTATGGGCACACAATTATTTTACTGCAGAACCACACCAGTGCCATGTGCTGAACCTGGATAATATACTTCCATGTAAAATCTCTTGTTTGAGATGCATTAATTCAGGACTGATCCAAAAAAAATGCATGCAGTACCTGCTTTGGACTCAAGGCGGCGCTAGCGGTCTAAACTCTGACAGGAGAACTGCTACTTCAGAAGCTAATCAGCCTTCTGTGACAATTGGGACTTCAAAAGACTGTGGGTTAATTGAAAATCTAACCACCTGCTGTTCCCAGAGACAATCTGATTTGATTAACAGACCAAAAGGCTGGGAAACCTTCTCACCTCAGAAAGCCCAGGATATCACAAGGTCATGCTAACCAAATGCAAAGTGGCCCCCTGGTCTGTTGACCTCAGCTTGCTGGAGCCCACACAAAAGACCTTTTCCCTTGAATAGGATATGGTGATTTTGACTGTTACCTGTCAACAAAGATCTGCCAGCCAGGAGAGACATGTAATCACTGTCATCCCCAAACTTTGGGGGCGAACTCAAACACTGCAGTACTTTGAATTGAAAGCAAATATATATTTTACAGAAACACTCATAACTCTTGGTAACCAGATGACAGAAATGTGAAATTTGGGGATCCTTAAAATGAAAACTTTGCCCACAATTTAAGCCCAAACTCCAATTTGTGTGATGTTCTGGGGCAAAACCCCGCTATTTATTGATACTACAGATTCTGTGTTTAAGCTAGAGACATGGGAATTTACTGGAGTATGTATGGACAGGCTGTGTATATGTGTATAATTTTTAATGAAAAACCAATGTTGCATAACCTACTAAAATCGAAAATAAGTTGCCATTTCTTTACCCAAGCTCCTAGAAATGCCAGAGTCGGAACAGTGCCTACCTCATGTGATATATGATGTGTGTAGGTGATGTAAAAACAACTGTATATTTGGGAAAATATGTATTTGGATCAAATATAGATTTGTGTATAAAGATGACAGGGGAGGGCCCTCTGGCCATAAAATCTACCTCATCACTCTGACTCACAACGCAGTTCCCCCAATCATGGGAGAGGGGAGAATTGGGCCAATGACAAGTAGAGAGGGGCAGGCTTAGCTAGGCCCAGGCACACACCCGTTTTCAAAACACATACAAAGAGATTGCTGGGACAGGTAGAGAAATTCAATTCCATTTTCTGCGGAGCATGCTGACCGACGACTTCACATCCAGAGATCCAACTCTTAGACTTCCAAGCTAAACAGAGACTACAGAACTTTGAACCAAGAAGGCCCACTGCAAGCACAAGTATTTGTCAGCAGGCCTCAAAATCATTTGCAAACTATTCCACAGCCGGGCGAGCTGTCTGAATTCTTTTGCCAAGAACTCTTGCCAGTACCCAGAAAGCAGTGTTACATCCAGAATCCACTTGATCCGGACCGGAAAACAGAGCAGTATCCAGAACCAGAGGCCGCTGTATCCAGAGAGGCTAGACCAACAGAGCAGAGCTGACCCATATCGCTGTGAGCAGAACCGGTGCCTGATTGACCCGCCGAGCAGACAGAACCGCAGCCGGACGTGTTTACCAGATCCGTGACAAGGCCTAGTTCAAATTTATATTGTGAGTACCTAGCAGAACTGTGCAGAACCAATCTCTTAGTTAAAATAATCTAATCCAAACTATTTTAACCTAAGTAGAACTGCCTCCTAGAAATCGTGTCATCTGTCATTTTTAAAGCTGCACAACTGTCACCTGTCAATTCTGCAGCTGCAAGCTGTCACCTGTCATTTTGAGTTTTACTTTAAATCCGAAAATCTACCTTTATCAAATCGTCTGTATCTCTGGAACCGACTTCCTAACAGATTTACGCACTCGCGAAATGTACCACGATTCGCGATTTTGGCTCAATTTCTCCACTTGTCAAAATAGCAGCTCCATTCTTTCTTTTGTTAAAATCCGTTGCAACTTGGTACTAACTCATAGAGCATTGCTAAAGTGAGCCTGAACTAATACCAACACGCATCTTCCACTCACCCTGAATCTCTAGAGGGAATTAAAATCAGTTGGCACATTTTCCCATCCATTGCCATCACATTTAAAAAGCATTTTGGGCCTGTGTTTCAAACTCCTACCTGTTTCCTCTAAGCTTGCTGGGGGGGAACTGAATTTCGTATTGTATTGGATTGCATTCCTGAGAACTGTGTGCTCCTCTTTCCATCTCCTTCCATTTCTTACATTGCATAGGGGAGGGGGGTGAATTGCCAGAGAAAAAGTGATTATCTTATCTTTTGCTAAAATCATATCAAGTATTTCTGTACTTCATTTTATTCCTCATTGCTTTTCCCTTGAAATCATAAAAGTATTTTTGCTACTTTATCCATCCTATACTCACTCCTCATTGATTGTAAAGAAGTGTGCTAGTGCCAGATTACCCATTGTTGATCATCATCATATGTCTAAGTGTACTATCAGATATTAATTTATTATAAAGTGTGATACAAGGGTGGTCATCCAGAGTACTGAACTAGACATAAAAATACATTAATAAGGGTTTTCCTCAGCATCCCAGACTAGGCATTGACTTGGCTGTAGTGTTGATTGAATATCGCTTACAGCACGTTTGTGTTTTTAAAGGTTTCACGCCCAGAAGGGCAGGGCTTGTATAATGACAGGAAATATGCCTTAAAACAAGCCTTGGGAGAATCGTGAAATCAATAAACTACTAAAAGATACATTATGATTAAAATGGGAGACATCTAAATCTAAGGGCAGAGGGAATAACTCACAGAAGGTGAAAGATGATGTTCCTCATTCACGCTAGCAATCCTCGACAGGGATAGTATGCCATAGGTCTAATTCTACTACGAACACGAACTTCCAAAGTAATATAAATCCCAACAATAACAGGTGAACGTACAAAGTAAACATTCATACACATGATTACTCCATGATATGAAATGAAAGAGTACAACTAACAAATCAAACCATTAGTTGCTGCAGCAAAGGCACTACATATGGTGACTGTTTCGAAATTGAAACCTGAGGCGCAAGAGAATTTGGCTATAAGAACAAAGGGCCTTATTATGAGTTTGGTGATATCTCTGTGGAATTACCGACAGATTTCAAGTGGTGATATGGCAGTGTTAGTGCTCATTATGGAGTCCACAGGACTACATGGGGATTTTAGCAGCATTACCATTGGCAATGATTCTGCTGGTGGTAATTCTGCTGAAATGGCTTCTTTTTGGACGTAAGGTGGTGGTATTCTCTCTAGCATTTTACTGGAGGTTTCCTTCTCCACCTTGCCTCCAAACCCATAGATCCCCAAGCAGTAATGCATCGGTAATGCAGTGGTAATTCTGTTACCATTGCATTAGCACCGTTTTTGGCCACACGGCAGAACTCATAATGAGGCCCAAAGTGTTTTCACTGGATCAGGCACATTAAGGGTTGTCGTACCATTCTAAGGAATTGTGTTGTAGATGCACGAATGGTTAGGGAGGCATTTTCTCCAATTTATATCATCAATATATTGCTTGTCATCCACAGTCTTGCAGAGGACCTCCTCGTCATTGACTTTAGAGCTTTTCTGCCAGCTGGCTTGAATATCATTTTGCAGAAACGTCTGATCATTTATTTCTAACATTCTCCCTGAACCCTATGTGATTGTGGGTGTTAATTATCAAACATCTACTTACCAGGTGGGATATTGCAATATTGTATTACACCTCAAGAGTCCTCTACAAAAAGTACAGGATGACATGCATACTCTCAACCTGGAACAGGACATCTTAATGAAGAAAATCCTGTTTTTCTGATTAATTTGTTTACTGTGGTTTTGTGGAACATAGTAGGCCTTTCTACTATGTTTCTGATTCTAATTTAAAATCCAAATTATTTATGGTGTTATTTAATATTTATTTGAGACCTCAAAATGGAAAAGCAGACTAGAAATGATAAGGTAGAATGGCTCGTTTTTGGTCTGAAAGCAACCAATGCTGTAAAGAATAATGTTACAATTATTTTGGTGTGAAACATAAATGTACAATTTCACCCATTAAAATATACCTGGGGAATGCTTGATGAGGAGGATAGGGTTTGGAATATACCAGATTTAATAGCACACTTCCCCAGTCGCTAACATCCAAAGGCTAAGGATCTAAGCCTAGGGACTACATCTCCTTGAATCGCATCTTCAGTTTACACCAATTTAAAATGCTTCCTTCACAGTTGCCTTTCAAGTTAACCTATCACCACCATGTGTTCAATTAAATGTATTAGCAAAATAACCAACAACATGAAAAATCAACCTGATCAAATATCAGACTTTTTTAAATATAAACAGGTTAGACAGAATATGTATGAATCGCAATAAAAAAGGCAAAAGAGCACTACAGAGAATGCTTATCTGCAAAATAATTACATGGCAATCCAGCAAACTACTGCCATTAAGCATGCATCTAGGCCAAGCTCCCAGTACATTCTACAATGTGTTGAAGGGGAACAGCTGTCCCTACACTACAATCAGCGAACTGCACTGATTTATCTTGAGTAATTATGTGAGAAGTTGACATACTTGATAGAAAAACATACTTATGCCTAAATGTCATGATTGATAAGTGTGGTGTTTTCAAATACATGAAAGAGTGTGCACCTTGCAAGGCAATGCTGGTAAAATAGCTCACTGGGTTGAAGGCTTGCTGCAGAAATGTATGCAACATTTAAGTCACAGCTTTGAATTTTTGTATGGATGACATGGGGTCTGATTGCAAGTTTGATGTTACATTGGTGGTAAATCTGCTGAAATACCCTCAAATGGAATTACCATTACAACCACTAGCACCAGTCGATTTATGGCAGGATTACAAGCGGTGGTAGGAGGTGTAAGTCCCCATATTGAGGTGTATATAGAATTCCATGAGGATTTCAGCAGAATTACTGCCGCAGTAATTCGCACTGGTAGTGATTCCACCGACCTTGCAATTTTTCCACCAACTCATCAGCAAAGTTAAAGTACAGAGGTGCAATGATACAGTGGTAATGCATTAGTAATGGAGTTATGACTGCATTACCACTGTTTTTTCTGCACCACCATACTTGTAATGAGGCCATAGTATTAAGTGTATCCAATGTCATAAGAGATGTGCTCCCTAAGTAACTAAGCCCGTAGTCACTATCAGAGCCTGCATCTTTTCATTGACACTCCCCTTATCTTTCTTGCAACCTCGAGAAAAGATTCTGGCTCTGAACCCCACCAAAATAATTCCTTTTACAAGCCGCCATCTTAGGTCCAAAACCGAGGCTAATGGCAACAAAAAAAAATCAAAGGCTTAATTACATTCTTTTTGTTGATAAATGACTTCCAGTAGTATACATTAGCCAAAAATATTGAAGTTTAATTAAAATGAGAATTTCCAATAGATCCACAGAGGGCGGACCTAAGTTCCATTAGATCTCTGAATATCGCGAAATGGCTCCCGGGCACTTTCAACTATTTATCCTGCCCTTGCTTTTGCGCAAGCAGTGCTTTATATTCTGGGATTTGACGTTTTATCTTTCCCATATGTTAGGTCCTAAGATCATTAAATTCAGGGTGATTGGGGCTCATACATGTTTGCCAGTATCCCGCCGATACTACCGGCATGATACCAGCAAACTGTAATACCGTTTCCGCCACTTGGTCTGCCTGAATTACCGACAGATTCCAAGTGGCTGAAACGCCTGTAAATCCGCATTGCATGGAGCCCTAAGGGACTCTATGGGTGGGGGGCATCTGGTAGAGTGGGATTTATACCTCCAGCTCAGAGCTGCAGGATAAATCCACCACCTTAGCAACAAACTTGGAGTGTGCATGTGAGGTAACATGCCAGTATGAGGTAAAACCAGCACATTATTACCGCACCAGCAGACTTGTAATGAGGCCCAAAGTGTCCAAAAAGCAAACACTGGTGGCTTGGCTGCCACTTTCCTACCACTACGTGCTTACTTTGTATGGTGATTGTGAAATATATAGTCCATCACACAATGTCAGGCAGGAGTTCTTCATCCTGCCTGGTTTGTTTCTTTACATTTTTTGCCTTAGGTCTATGCCACCTGAAGTGCAGACATGTGCATAAGGGAATGTAAATGCATAGGAAATTAATCGACTGGATGGACTGCTCACATGTAAGATTGGCAGGTTGAGTTATCTCTATTTGCGGATACTGGAGCAGAGCACACTTAAAAGGATGGTTTGTGCACTGTAATCCAGGCACTGCTTGACTTCTGCATCCTTCTGCTTCTAGTTTTGCGTTTCCGTTATAAATGCAGGGCTGCAAGTGTCAAAATGGATGGAAGGGAAGCAGGGCCGGATGTGCTAATCACAGTGACATCGCACAACGGGGAGGTTCTGCACACTCTCCTGTGAGTCATAGTATCAGCTAGGGGCGCCTGGTGTTTAAGTGTTTAAAAGTTTAAAAAGGTCTGTAGCTTGCTGTTATGCATCGTGTGAATAAATGTCTGGTTATGCAAAACAAAGTAATCATTATTCTGCTTGTAAATCAAGCTAATAGCTGTGAAATTTCTAGGAGGCAGGAATCCCTCGCAATGCCCACACTGCAACATTGGTGCCCATATGCCAGGGTATGGCCTAACCATTAATATTGTTGGTGGTCTGAGTACCGCTTACCCGCACTACCCGCTGTTCCTGTCCACTAAAGACTTTTGAAGTTGCTCCACTGCCAGTTTTGCCTAGCCGAGGCTGGGTTCACCAACTCCGCCCCCAGCACGGCGATTGGCCGCGGGAGGAGCCACTCACCCTTACAAAGTAGCCGCGCACGCGCACAGTGCGCGCGCACACGGGCGAGTACCGGTCTGAGTACCGCTTACCCGCACTACCCGCTGTTCCTGTCCACTGAAGACTTTTGAAGTTGGTCTACGTCTCCACGTTTCTATCAAGGTGACGCACTGACTTGATCAAGTCGAACTCTATTGACTTACAAACACTGCCTAAGTGAAAGTGACAGCGTGTTTTTCGTTTGTTTCAGAGCGAATCTCTGTTTGTTCTGGCTGTTTGTTCTGGACTCTCCACTGCCAGTTTTGCCTAGCCGAGGCTGGGTTCACCAACTCCGCCCCCAGCACGGCGATTGGCCGCGGGAGGAGCCACTCACCCTTACAAAGTAGCCGCGCACGCGCACAGCGCGCGCGCACACGGGCGAGTACCGGTCTGAGTACCGCTTACCCGCACTACCCGCTGTTCCTGTCCACTGAAGACTTTTGAAGTTGGTCTACGTCTCCACGTTTCTATCAAGGTGACGCACTGACTTGATCAAGTCGAACTCTATTGACTTACAAACACTGCCTAAGTGAAAGTGACAGCGTGTTTTTTGTTTGTTTCAGAGCGAATCTCTGTTTGTTCTGGCTGTTTGTTCTGGACTCTCCACTGCCAGTTTTGCCTAGCCGAGGCTGGGTTCACCAATTCCGCCCCCAGCACGGCGATTGGCCGCGGGAGGAGCCACTCACCCTTACAAAGTAGCCGCGCACGCGCACAGCGCGCGCGCACACGGGCGAGTACCGGTCTGAGTACCGCTTACCCGCACTACCCGCTGTTCCTGTCCACTGAAGACTTTTGAAGTTGGTCTACGTCTCCACGTTTCTATCAAGGTGACGCACTGACTTGATCAAGTCGAACTCTATTGACTTACAAACACTGCCTAAGTGAAAGTGACAGCGTGTTTTTTGTTTGTTTCAGAGCGAATCTCTGTTTGTTCTGGCTGTTTGTTCTGGACTCTCCACTGCCAGTTTTGCCTAGCCGAGGCTGGGTTCACCAACTCCGCCCCCAGCACGGCGATTGGCCACGGGAGGAGCCACTCACCCTTACAAAGTAGCCGCGCACGCGCACAGCGCGCGCGCACACGGGCGAGTACCGGTCTGAGTACCGCTTACCCGCTTTGCCGCTGTGACGGTGGAGGTGGCTCCTTTTATTAATTTTCTAGAAAAGTAAGTGCCTCCTAAGACCAGCCTTCATCCTTCGATTCTTCTTTTCTTCTTTTCTTTTTTTCTTTTTTTCTTTTTATTGTTGCCCAGTGTTGCCCTCTGGTCTAAGATTCTCCTTGTGGCCGTTGATCCAGCACAGGCTTGTGTGTCTGGGAGTGTGTGAGCCATGTCAAAGCGTAGACAGGTTTACTCTTTAAAATCTGACATGCCTCCCATGATAACTACTAGCCACAGCCCCATTGGCAACCCGACCATTGCACCCAAAAATGTGTCTTCTCATAAATCCATTGTGTTGACTCCATGTCCTCGACCCACGAAAGACCCGAGCACATTGCTATTTAAACCGTCCTCCTTATCCACACCGAAAATCAACGTTCAGTTGAAGTCACAGGCCTTTCAGCCACATAAATTAAACCTTAGCTCTGGCCTACCAATACAACGTCCGTTTAATAGGCCCACTGCGGGACTAATGGCATTTGGTGAACTATCCGATAACACCATGTTAAACTCACCTTGCCAACAACACCCGCAATTGGTTGTAAGCTCTGTTGACTCTATATCACCTGACTACACCGCTGATTCCCCAGACAACCAAGAGGTTTCTCTGTATGCAAGTCAGTGCGAATCTCCAATACCGATTCGCATTTCTCATAATCCACTTCATAGTTCATACACTGATCCCCCATCCCTTGACCACTCCATATCTGCCATTTCTTATGTACATCCAACCCCGCGGCGCCCCACAATACAATCAAAGTGTGAGCCCGCTGATATCCATCCATACCTATTACAAACCACCCTGGCAGCAATTAACACAACCTTATTGTCTATGTTCAAACTCTTTGAAGCCCTGGATGCCAAAATAACAAAACAAGAATCAAAGTTGGATGATTTATTAGCATGGACTAAACAAGCTAACCAGATTCCTCATGCTTTTCTCCCTGCAGGCCCTGGCGTACCGTGCATTGATTTAACTAAGAACACAATTGCATCGAGGCCACCTCTACCGTGCATTCCAACTTATTCTGTGTTGCCTGCAGTTCCTCACATTATTACAACAAGCCCTTTAAAACAGCCCCTTACTCGCATGTCCCCAATAGATAACTCATGGGACAGTGTGCAAGAATCAACTGAGAATGCTTGTGTGACGACCACTGAGAATAACTTAAATCCCCCTCTCGTGCCTGTACCAAATATTATGCACGGCCCAGTCCCTGGCCCTGATCCAAAAATTAAAAATACCAGAGCTACCACTAAACAACAACCACACAAGAAAAGGAAAACCAAAAACATGCCAATACCGCGAATGACTAAAGCATCATTAAATGCTTTTTTCAAGAAAATCACCATTCCAAGTGCTGTTGCTTTACCTGTTCCAACTAGCCTGACATCGTACCCCAATGATCAAGCCCCTCCTGCTATCATTGAAGCCTATGAACCACTGGATGCTTTGGTCAATGCATTTAGTGCTGACTCACACATCAAACATCATGACCTAGTGATACCTAAGCAGCCAATTCCCAAGATGGACAATGTGCCATCTGTGACCAAATCCATTGAATCCGAATGCCAAAGATCCCTGATCTTGAAGGAAATGCGAAAGGCGTTGGATGCTTATATGGATGAGCGTAACCATGGGCCACCCCAACAATTAACGAAGTCAACCACTGATATTTCATCAAAATCAGTATCTTGGTCTTCTCCGGTGGCTCAACAAGCAAAATCAACAAATTTTGCGACCCACGATGCAACGCACGTCCCTATACGCCCTTCGTGCCTGATTCCCTTGACTTCAAAATACATCCCGGAACGCCATACACACACACGCTTTGCTAATGGCTTGAAGCCCAATAAAAATATCCTTTCAAGGCACTCAATCTCTAAGGCCTCTACTTGTCATACCCTGATTTTGCAGTGCCGTGAAGGTGATTATCCAATCTACAATCTAAACAGACAAAGTGTACTTAATATCTTTAGTGATGTCCGAGAATTAGAAGACTTGACATCCCAGGACATCGCTCAAGTGGAATATTTGAATGACGAAACCACAGCTATTGTAAGGCTTTGGATTCCTTCAGGCATTGTTTTGAACACGATTTGGCTAGCCAAGAGGACCCTTTTTAACATGGGATTCTTATTGGCGCAAGACCCAGCCCGTTCAAAAGAATGTGTTGAGGATCCTTCACACCACTTACCACAAATATATCACAGTCCTGGTGATGACCTTCAATCTCCTAATTATTAACCACCAACTGTACCCCAATCTCATGTCATCAAAATAGCCTCTTGGAATACCCGAGGCCACACTCATTTGCACACTTCTGTACAATCCTTGTCGGACTATGCTATAATTGCACTGCAGGAGACCTGGTATCTGGTCCCCCCTACATGGGACAACTTTGATGTTATTTTGTTACCAGCAAAGATGGGACTACGTGGTCGCCCTTCATCGGGCTTAATGGTTGCAGTCAATAAAAAACTTGGCCTTAAAATTGAGGCGTGGTCAAATGTTAATATTTTTTTGCAATTAGTAAAGATCACCCATTGTGACCACACCATAGCCCTTATTAACATCTATCGTAATCCGGCAGGTTTATCTGACATAGCCTTCTTTGCGGGGTTAATGGTCTTGCTAGATGAAATTTCAGCAACTCCTGGTAGCATCGACACTCTGATTATGGGTGATTTAAATATGGACTGCTTATCCCCTGGTAACCAAAACCAGACAAGGACCTTATCTACCTGGTTCCATCTTATGCATGAGCGTAACATGCGAGTAATCAATGGCTCAGTAGAATGTGACATTCCCCCGAAACCTACATGGCAACGGGGTCAGAGTCAAAGTATCATTGATTACATGTACATTGACCAATCTATGTTTAGTAGTGTTATTTCATTTGAAATAATTGCACAAGCTGCAAGTGATCATCAGCTTCTTTCTTTACATCTTAATTGGGCAGGTACCCCCCCCAATAAACAATGGATGACCCAACATCTAACGGTTAACAACGCAAAAAACCGCCTAAAATGGTCTGAGAAAACCCTTACACAGTTCTCAAATGCACTATTTGCAGTTGATAACTCATATGATTTAATTGAGTATACCGATCTTCTAGAACCATATCGGAATACAATTGTACCAAATCCAAAGATAAAAAAACATAAACACCTTTATGATCCGGTAATTAAAGCACGCAGGGCCGAATATCGCAAAGAAAGGAGACTCATTTTGAAGTTAAACTATACTGACACTCATAGTGCATTAAGATCTGCTAAGTGTAAATATTCGAATTGGATTCGTGGACGTCGAGCATGGATGTTTCAACAAGATAGCGAAGCCATGCTGCGCTCAATCGAGTCCAAGAACTCGGCCGAAACATGGCGCCTTCTTAATTCGAATTCTAACCCATCACAGGCATATGCCCAAACTGGTGTGGTTACCGAAGCTGCTTGGATCGCACACTTCTCAGTTTTATACTGTGATCTGCTTTTTGATCATAATGCATGTAAGCCTCAACCTAAAGCTCAGTGGAATCTAACCTGCTCCCCGGCACTACTGGAAGAGATGATCATAAAGCTGAGCTCTTCTCGTGCCGCTGGACCTGACGGCCTACACAATGCCATCTTGAAAGAAAACCCGAGGCTCTGGGCAAAAAACCTTCATGCTATTTTTTACGAAATCATGAAACATCGTATTTTGCCAACTTCGTGGCTATGCTCGGTCATAGTCCCGATTTATAAGAAGGGTGATCGTGCTGACCCTTGTAATTACCGCCCTATTGCCCTTCTGGACGTCCCGGGCAAACTTTTTGCTAAATTGGTTCTAAATGAATTTAATCTCTGGACAGACCTCGCTGCCAAGCGAGATCGGCAACAAACGGGATTTGTAGCAGGTATGGGTACCTGTATAAATTTGTTAACTCTAAATGTAATAAAAGCCCATAGTCAGTTCCACAAACAATCCATTTACTTTGCATTTATTGATCTACATGCTGCCTTTGACTCTGTCTCACGTGCCCTGCTTATGAAGAAACTAACAAGAGACAATTGCCCCCCAGATCTTCATGACATTATCCACGCATTTCATGCAGCCACTTCGATTCGTGTAAGGCTCACTTTAGATGGCTTGTTGTCTGCCCCAATTAAGATAGCCCGGGGCCTAAAGCAAGGCTGCTTATTAGCTGCAGCAATTTTTAACTATTTCATCCATGACCTAAATTCAATTTTTCAACAGATCGCCTCCGATGCTCCTGTCCTTAAAGGACAAAAAGTTACTAACTTAAACTATGCGGATGATATAGTCCTCATCTCAAAAACGCCTCGGGGCTTACAGAACCTCATTGATGCCTTAAATGTGTATCTAATTGAGCATCAACTGATAATCAACACTAAAAAAACCCAGATTGTAGTTTACAAGGCAAATCGACTACATAAATTCAATCCCGGGTGGTCATTTAACTGTACTCCTTTAGAAATCGTGCAGTCATATACATATCTGGGTTGTGAATTTAGTGGCTCGACCAAACCGCACCAACATATTATTCGCATGGAGGCAAAATTGGTTTCAGCAATTTCGCAATCTAAAATCATCCTGCACAAATTCGGTAAATTTACAATTCAACCAGTAATAACTTACTGGTCAATGAAAGCAATCCCTTCTATTCTGTATGGAGCTGAAACCCTAATGAATTTCAACCGCGTGAGCCTGGAGAGCTTTGAGGGAAAGTTTTGGAGGGCTGTGCTCAACCTCCCGCATTGTGTTCCAAGTGCTTGGTTGCGATATGAAGTAGGTCTTGTTTCCATACACGCGATCTATACTTGGCGATGTTGTATGTTATTTCGTAAATGTCTTATGGCAAATCAAAAAATGAATATGTTATCTGTAATAGGTGCCTATATGCTAACAACCGATAAGAACTTTGTAAAATTGTGGATTAATCTGTGTTTGGAAGCATTAGCATCTGCTAACATTTCAATTTACAAATTGATAGCCAATCCTGTAGGTTCCAAAACAGCATTTTACAATCTAGATTGGTCAAACACCATCGATAATTGTCAAAAGTATCGTCAACCATGTAAGTTTCGCTTTTGGCCCAAAGCTATGAAATGCCCCGAATCTTATCTTCTAAAATTCCCTTCTGTTAAACTAAGAGCAGGCTTCTTGAGAGCGCGATTCGATTTATGGCCTACTTACCAGGTTCAGGCAAGGCGAAACCTCCGATCGCGAGCTCTGCAAGCATGTCGATTCTGTATGCAAAATAACACAATCGAATCATTAGAACACTTAGTTTGTCACTGTCCCAAATTGAATGCTCGAAGGTCAATACATTTTTTGAAAGTTTTGCCTTGCATAGAAACTGTTAATCAAGATATGAGATGGACCTTCTTACTATGCTCTAATATTTATCTAGTGCAG
Organism: Ambystoma mexicanum; assembly: GCF_040938575.1. NCBI lineage: Eukaryota > Metazoa > Chordata > Amphibia > Caudata > Ambystomatidae > Ambystoma > Ambystoma mexicanum. Next base: position 287,216,607 of record NC_090922.1, read on the forward strand.
ATTGCACTAACCAACTTTTTACTATCTTTATGCTTAGAAAAGAGTTAAATGAGATGTAATTAAAGTCTCAAGCAGCTTGAAATCTAAAAGTTAAGGAAACAAGGACATTCCTCCTTTCCTTTTTTAATCTTATTTTATAATGTCAATGAAGTATTCATCTCTGAAGTATATCTAATCTGTTTGAATTTTTATTTTATTATGTACTAGTTAAATGTCTGTATATTTGTTAGATTATGGGCAACAACAGTTGTGCTGCTTGAGTCTGTACATCCTATCACGAATTTTTCTAAAATTGAGTAATTTTTTATGACTTTAAATCAAATTTTATGTTCGTGTATTGAAAAGTTGTTTCAACAGCTAAATCAATAAAAAAATTAAAAAAAAATATTGCTGGTGGTTGCTTGGAGATTTCCCCAACAGGCAATGCAGTGTACCTACCTAAAAGGGATCGAGCCACTTCACTGTGCACCATTAAAAGGATCAAAAGCTGTATGTTGTTATAAGAGCTGTGCCCTCATATCTCCCATCATCCTATATTTCTAGGATGTTTCTAAATTATAATCACATCCTTCCATGCCTCCGACCCAGCTTTCGGCATGGAATTCTCAAAGACCACTTGTCCATTCAACACACACCTAATAAACATTGTTGTATACTTTATTTCACTTCATATATGTGGATAGAAGCATAGCTCACATTGGAAGACCCCTAAGTACACTCCCACCGCGATTCACCACCTAGTGGGCTCCTGTGTCCAGTGCTTTTGTTGTCAGGTGGTCTCCACACGCCAGCTGATCATATCAATAGGAATAGGCATGACGATTTTAGGGGACTAATAATATTGTCCCTCTAGATATGGAGGAATGCAAGATGGAGGGCCAGCTGTAAGTCAAAGACGAGGTGGGGATGGGCATACGTTCTTCCTTGTCAGCGTTCAAATGACTGCCACAGCAGAGCTCTAGGTAATTCAAAAAGGAAGCAATTTGCACAATGAGGGAACAGTGGGAGTCCTGCATTACCAGAGGCCTGGTCATTTGCAGCAGAGTGGAGAACCACTGTGAGAACTCTACACTGGACACCCAAGAGGAGCGGAATGGCAGAGCAACAGATGAATAGAAACGCTGGGTTAATCAAGGTAAAAAGGTTCATGACGTGATGACGTGTTGTAGAGAAGTATGTGGCAGCGGCCATTATGATTTGCTGATAGAAAGAGGGAAGTCGTACGGAGAAGGGCCTCTGGTGAAGAGGCTACAGATGTTGTTTCTGCTGTGGGAACGTCATTGGGCAGAAGCAGCAGAGGGTGTGGGGCAACGTGGACGAGGCAAGTAACAGACTCGTAGAACCGAAGTTTATATAAAGCGGGCAGATACATTGAAGGGCCTTCACTGGGAGGCCATGGCACAGCAGGTGCCTCCAAGAAACTTACACTGAATGAAAAATGGGTAACCTGATAAATGTTTGTGAGCTCAAATCAACAGTGCAGATGGGTTAACTACTGTGCAAACCTCGCCAATGGGGACAGCTGGAGGAGGGTCAGATGTGGAATGAGGGACTGAGGACTGCGGTGCACAATCAGAAATGCAATGAACAATGTAAAACCAATGCAACATTTCTGCAGCAAATAAAATGTATTCAAAATAAAATTAGGTCATGGGCTACTTAATGCACACACAAGAATGACTGCAGACCCAAGGCAATTCTCAGACACCACAGATGCCGTTCAGAACTGAGTTGTAATAAAAATGAATTGGAAGAATACATTGCAAGGTTAATTAACTTATTAGCAAGGCAGAATAACGTGCACGGTAAAGCCAATAATGCGCAATTAGGCACAATAATATTGATGGTAACTGCCAATGATGTACAACAATGCAGAATAACAGCAGCTTATTTTGACATGCTTCAGATGAAAGTAGTATTTACACGGTTCAATGGGGAATATTTTAAATCAGGTTGAATAAATACAGACAATTAAAAATATGCAGAGTATAGTCTTTATTTAGAGACAAATAAAACTGTTCTTTTGGGGTTGGGCTTGGCTAGAAGCCTGCAAAATGGTTGCGCTCCTTTAGAGGTCCCAGACCCCGCATTACCATCCCCACTGATGCAGTGGCAAAATGAAGCCTCTTCCCTTCTCAGCCAGGGATAATGCCACAGAGACAGCCCTGATGCTGAGGAGGCGCTGAGAGGCTGCCGCCGGAGCAGACATTCACAAGTTGTGCAGCAGCCATGAGGTCAGAGTGAAGGCAGAGTCCTGGCATGGCATGACGGGATAGGAGGCCGAAGGAGCTGGAGATCCTGTCGCGGGAGGGGTGGGCATAGCACACCTAAGCGCCCCTCCCAGACAACTAATCCGGGAAGCACATCGTGGTGGAGTCGGTGCCAGGCCCGTCATGAATGACAAAGCCGCTGTAGGCCTCTGCAGGATTGGCTGAGAAGACGTCCCATAGGAGTGTAGAGGAGGTCCCAGGCATGGCCTGCTCTCCTACCCTTCGTTTCGAGGTACCAGGAAAGTACTAACCAAGGTATGTGATGTATGAGGAACAAATGAACCAACAAAGAGCTGCACTGGGGCTCTGCCCAGTGTACATCAGAAGATCCATACCTGTTGAAGCGCCCATAACCAGACAACCCTGGGCAGCACGGTACCCTATCAGACAGCCGTACCAGATGTTGATACGAAACGAAGAGTACCTACAGACGGTCCATGAAGAGACCCAAAAAGCCCTAATGGAAGGCCAGTGGAAATGACACAAGGGCCTGAACAGACTCGTGAATGAACAAAATCGGCTATCGAAGACAAGCACGCCAGTGCGAGTAGCTACGAAAATAAATGCAATGGACACAGAGAAGAGACAATGTTAAAACGTAAGGAAATAATGCTATGAGACAAGATGGAAGCAACCAACCAGTTAAACGTGTGTAAATAGGCTTGGAATGCAAGAGGCTAAAGAAAACGATACTGCTGCAATGCTTAGTAGAAGATTAGAGCGGCAAGCACCAACCATAAATCTTCCTCAATAAGGCACATTATACAAGTGCAACTCCATTTTGTAAAAGCAGAAATGTACCCAGGATGCCAGAGGGCTGACAGGCCAAGTTTCGTAACCCAGCCAGAGGCAAGAGAAGGAGCGGAATTGAAACTCAACAAAGAGCGGCTCAGGTCTAGGAAATCGAGGTCATCCAGAGAAAGGGAGGAGAGCGTCAGCTAACAAGACTCAAACTTCAGAGCATACCAGCCTGCCCCATGAAGGTCAAGATAAGGGGGGGCCCATGCAGGTGGCGAGGCCGAAACAGAATTAAATACACTAAAAGCTGGAAACTGAAGCAGATTCATGGTGAACTAGCACGTGATCAGACAGGCGCGAAGAGGTACCTCCACCTGATGTCACCCACAACCTGAGGATGCCATACCTTTTCCTGATAGGAGGCTACAGTTTCGAGGCCATACCCAGCCAACTAATTGACACATAGCCCAAGATACTGATTGATGGAAGGGAGGCAGGGTGAAACTTGGGACACCAGGCACCTGGGTGTCTATTCTGCATGCTGCTAATTAAAAGTGAAAATTTATCCCAATGGACCAAGTTATCTGGGGTTCTATATATCGTAGAACCAATGAGACGTCATACTTGCAGTGACGTCTATCACGTGTGATGTAGAGGGAGGGGTGTAGACACCCACCCAATATGAGTTATCCAATCCACATGTTCCATTATCATATACAGATATAGAACCTATACTTAAGTTACCTTTCCTAACCAATTATATTGCATGACGAGTTTTATAGAATTAGACGTCAATGATGACGAATATTGCCTATAAGAATTGCTGTTCAACTGAAGTTCGAGGAAGTTGGAGTGAGACAGGTGATCGCAACGATGCTGATTCCCATTTGTTTCCCTGTTTGATGTACTTGTCATTAAACAGATTTCCCTTTGCCAAACTACTGAGTCTTCATTATTGTGTCGTGTTGGAGTAAGTGAATCCTGCACCCCCATCCCTCACATGGTGCAGCTATCCTGTCTTACAAGTACTAGAGGGTGAGTAATGACCTATGGGCCCATCAGTGAATTTACCGCCCTCCTGTACACTTGGTAGCGTGCGGATGGTTACAGCCATTGATTATCGATTATGGATTGTTGATTAATATAGTTATAAGACACCTATAGACCGACAGCGCAAAGTAACTCTAGGCCTTCGGCAATATCCTGAGTCCTTTCGCCATTCCGGCTGAGTAGGCTGAGAAGCTTCCCGTGGACAATGATAGTGTAAGTCCATAGAAAATCTGCAGTGGGTCTGAAGGAACCCGCCTTTCCAAGCATAACCCTTCTCATTCCCTCGGGCAGCCAATCGGACGAAAAAACATAAGAGGCTGAAGAGGAAGGGGCAGTGATTCTGAGGCTCCAGAGAGGAAAAGATGCAGTTGGTAAGTAAAACAACAAACTCGTTACTTTGGCAAATGTCTTGTAGGCATTAGAATAAGTAAGGGAAAGGTAACGGAGGGTGGCAGAGAAAAATTGAAATAGTCAGAAGTAGAGAAGACTGTATATATGTCATGATGCCTGCCCCCGGGAAACCAGACCAGGCCCAGCATCCAGCAGCGTAACGCTCACCGTGCCTGCAGCAGCTTCCAGTCTTCAGCCACGCCAGCCTCGAGTCCAGAGCTCCTGGAAACAAGAAGAAAGAAGGAGGAAAGGTCAGAACAGGAGTTTTACCTTTAATCCTTACCTGAATCCTGATCCATCACGCCACGGAGCTGGAGAAGAAGTCTTTAAAAACGCCTTACTTCGCATCCTACAGCGCTGCGCTGTACTCACCTGCCTTGCAGCACTTCAGCATTCCATCACGCTCTTCTCCATCTCGCGGCCGCTCTCCGACAAAAACAGCAAGGTGAGCCAAGACGATACTCTAAGACTGTACAAGCTACCCCCAAGACTTACCTGATTTACCACAGGGGGTACTTACCTCATTTCGGGTCGGCGCAGCCTCCGCTGCATCTCCGCCGTGCCCCGGCCCCTATGGGGAAACAACAGAACAGTAAGGCGCAATAAGGGGAAACCGATTTTTCCAAATAGACTTACCTGGTTTTACCGCTGGAGGCATCAATCCCCAAGACCTCATACCACATCAGCGTCTGAATGGGGGAAAAGCCACATGTTATACATTGACACCATTTTATCGAACTGAGCCGGATAATATAAACCCTTACCTGCATCTTACCGGTTGCCACGTGGAACTCTTCATAAGGGCAATACAGCAACCTAAAAGGAATTGGACAGAGTGAAGGTCAGACGTGTTTTGAACTCATACGAACTACAGACTTACGGCGTCTCGCCGGCATTCTTTGAGTCAATACCATTCTGGAACTCCCCAACTCCTCCACGCCAGTGAAGAAACTGGTCATCTACGTGCCCCTGCGCTCGAAGCAGGATGAAGAGCTCATCTATCGAAACAATCAGGTGAGAGCATAGAGGGAATCCAAAAGTGACCTGTGGGAAGAACTACGGGAGAGGGGAAGGTGGGGTTAGCACTCAAACTCCACAGGTGGTTAATTCCCTTTCTCGATTACAGAAGGATATTCCTACGAGTCAAACAAACGAAGCTGGGTGGGCCAGTCCAGTCCATCATCTCGGCACTACGCGTCTCACTGGTGTAAACAACAGCTGGCCAGTTCAGATCGATGCCCCGTGGGAGCCAGGTGAGGATAACAATATATATAGGGGGTAATGACTCGAGCATAAGAGATAAAGAGTGGATACTGGGGGGACACCTGAGAGAAAAACAAAGGATACCAGGGGGACACCTGAGATAAAAAACAAAGGATTACCAGGAGGGCACCTGAGATAAAAACGTAAGGCTTCGCCTTGTTCCTGCGCTTTAATACAGCGGTCAGAAGAAACGTGAACTCAAAGCCTGTATAATAAGGGACAATTAGACTACGGTGACATTTAAAAACTCATCAAAGGAGTTTGTTTAAACTCCATGACGGGGTATTGATTAGAAGGCAGGTATATGTTTGACCAGCTGTTGTCTGTCTTGTCTGTGAAGTGTCTGTCATATGTGTTCTGTTGTACGTCAAATGTAATAGAACTGTATTGGTGATAGTCCGAAATTAAATTTGGTTTTACGCGATTCTGTAACTGAGAGGGAATCGCCAACAAATTGATGGTTTTGCGTTAATTGATAGTATAAAAAATGTTTGGTGGGAAAAGATTGAATTGGAGCTTGCGTATCTGGTGCTCGCTCATACTAGTAGAGGGATAACAAACTGTATAAATATTGTTGGTAACGGAATTGAAAATGGAGGAGGTCACCCCACTTGCGCATCTGTGCATGCAACTACCTAAGCATGCTCCTAAACTAAAAAAGTATAGCACAGAGTGGGTTAAGGGTACTGCCCACAAGATGTTTATGCCTTGGACACAGAATGGGTCCCTATCTAAAGCAGTCTTACAATATATGACCACTTTTCTACATGCCACATATACAGGCAAGAAGCTAGATAAACGTCTTGCTATTCTAGAATTGTGGAAGATGTTTGAAGAAACGAAGGTGGAAGAACCACTCATAGACTGGATACTAAATGTATGTACAGAGGGGGGTGAGACGCCTACCGCGCCACCAGCCCCACCTGAGCCAGTCATTGAAGGGAGTAAGACAGAAGGGGCTGTACCCGGTAAGAGAACTTAAGGCAGCCACGGGGTATAGCAACCCCGCATATGAGTCACCTACGTACAGTAGTGACAACAATAAGGGAAAGGAACAGAAAAACAATATCGCCTCCGCGGTCCCGAGGGACAAGGAGAGACGCGAAGATGAAGGAAAAGATCGGGCACAGAGTTGTGCACCTCCTGATAAGAAGAGAGAGGGAAAGAAACGACAGGGAAATGAAGGTAGAGTTGATGAGATAGCAGTCACGAACGACGAATGGATGGGAGATCAGATATTGCTGAAGTTGGATGGAAAAGGAAGTGATGATGTAAGGCCTAGAGAGAGGTCTGATGAGATGCAAAGGAGAGAGAGAGAAAAAGAGATGGAAGTAAGGGACGAAAGGACAAGAAGGAAGGATAGGCTAAGGCGAGAACAACTGTATCACGAAGAGCAAGAGAAACAGCTCAATCGCAACCAGAAGGCAGCCTACGACCAGTACAAACATAATAAGCAAAGGTCGGAAGAAGAGCAAAGAGCACGAGAGAAGAAAATGAAGAGAAGAGAAGATGAGGAAATTAGTAGGGCAAAGGAACGTAGAAATGAAAGTATGAGGGAAGTAGACAAGGCTAGAGAAGAAGCGAAGAAGCGCAAGGGAATAGATGAGGAAGCAGAACGTAAGCACAGACAGAGGGCACGAGATCTTGAATATTTGGAGCGGGAAGTTAAAAAACCCAATCTTGTTGTAGAATGGGAAGACATAGAAGAATTCTTTCCTGCACATTACTCGGTGCAAGGAATAAGTGGGACACATATTGAAGATGACTTCTACACCCGAAGTATCGGGGAAACGATCGATAAAATATATGATAAGATGGGGCTGGAGCAAATATCCCAAGGGGGAAGGGAAGATGAGTGCCTGGAGAGCACTCAACTATATGACACAGAGGATGTCACCTGAAGTAGTGGGAATAGGGGACTGTCCCTAGACAGAATAGAGATTGGGCAGGACGAAGAAGATGCAAGGAGTTGTGTAAACTGGGAGTATTCAGAATCTGACTCACGTCGGGAAACGGAGTATGAGTCACACGAGGAAGGGAGACCGTGCGAAAAACGGCTCGCAGGGGACCAAGGGATATTATGGTCAGACACTAGCGAGTCCGCAAGTAGGACACCGAAGTCTGCCGTGCAGTCTAGCCGGCATGAAAGAACACCCCACGGTCAGAGGGGGGTGTCAGCACCTGTCTTTGCAGATAGATTAAGGGCATTGCCAGGGAGACGGCAAGGTGGAAATGCCACGCCAGCGATACATAAGAGAGCCATGGGGAAAGAAAAGGAAGACTGCGCATTCCAATCCCGCTGCTAGAAAAGGGGGGAGCAAGGCCACAATATATTCTATGGCCACACATGGACCAAGAGAACCATAAAAATAAGCTTCCAATGCTGACATCGGGAGCTGGAAAGTGGATACATGAGTTAGAGAAAATGACAGGGGGTGTAACCTTAGCTATAGGGGACATTAAGGGCCTCCTAATCGCCATACTTGGTGAAAGAGCAGACGATGTATGGAAACGGGCAGGCTACCCTAGGGTAGCCATAATCAACACCTCCCATGATGGAGCACCATTTAATAATTGTAGAGGAGAAGTGTGGAAAGCGCTGCGAACGCTATATCCAGACACCTCAGTTATGGGAGCTATAATGACTCGGAAAATGAAAGAGTCCGATGATCCATTGATTTATATCCAGAATTTTCAAGACGCATGGGTGCTCAAAACGCATGAGTCTTGGACGAAATCTATCCCTGTATTCTACCACATATTATGCCAGGGGTTGCCTGAACTGGTGCAGAAGCAGCTAAAAAAAATGGTAGGAGTAGAAGCAAAACCATGGGCCGAAATACAATTGACAATTGCACACTACTGCAGATTGTTGCAAGAAAAGAACCGGAAGAAGGAGGCAACTCGTAAGGGTGAGGAAGTGAAGCTGGTACAAAAGAAACTCTCGAAGTATGCTCTCGAGGGAGCCATGCTGACAAGCCCAGCTGAACCAAGAGCACAATCAGTAGCTAACCCATCCTAGAATAACGAAGGTTGCGCGGGATTCTACCTGAGGGGAAGGGGTTTTGGAGGAAGAGGATGGCAGAGTAATCAGGGTGGGTTTCGAGGCAAACAAGGGGGCTTTCAGAATAATCAAAGTGGCTTTCAGAACGCGCAGATGGGCAGTCCAGCTACGTCAGATGGACAGATGGGCCGACCACCGCCAGTGTGTTGGCTTTGTGGCATGACAGGACATGTGGCGCGCGTGTGCAGAAGCCAAGGCATGTGACAAAATAGCCAAGGGATGGGGGCAGGCGTGGTGAATCAGCTAGCCGTTCCCAACAGGGCGGTGCACAAAATCACACAGTGCAGCAGCAGACACCAGGCTTGCAGCAGGGTGCACAGCAAGCGGTTCCACCCCCGCACATGGGGAACGTACCGCAGGGACAATCCCAGCCGGCACCACCGCAAATGTCACAGGGCACTAGCTCTGGAGGGGGAGTCACCCCTGGGGATGGGGGAAATCAGCAAGTATACAGCAGGCCGAACTTATATATGAAATGGGACAGCTCACCGGGGACTCTGATGTGTTCTATCCTATCAGTGACACCAGACCCTAATAGGGAACCTAGGGTGAATGTCGTCATAGGGGGAAAAGAATATTCCTTTTTAGTTGACACAGGTGCGACGCGCTCGTGCATACGAGAAGGCAAGTTTTCCTTGTCCGGCGAAGCCATAGATACTCAAAGTTTCACAGGAGCTCACAGTAGAGTTCCCTTTACAAATGCGCTCCCAGTCTCCGTGGGAGAGCGCAAAATGAATGTACCCTTATTATATTCACGTCAGACCCCAGTAAACATCCTGGGTCGGTACTTAATGACTAAATGGAATATGACAATCTCGTTTACCGAGAATGGTATAGTATGCTCCACTCCAGGAATGCATTATTCAAATGTGTGCGAAATGATCAGAGCATACTCCGGACGCATAGCCATGAGAGCTATACCATTGGAGCCAGAAGTCTTCGCATATGGCGTGCGGGTGCTCATGGCGGGATTGCCAGGCCTCACAGATAGAATTATGAGGACACCTGATGAGTTTCTATTCAGACCCAGAATACCTATGCACGAAGAGGAGGGACAAGTATTTCCCTTTATGATACAATCCGCCGCATTACGAGGGAAAGTGGTATTGGTCGAAGGATATGACGACAAAGGCAGACAATGGTGTGCGATTATCGCCATCGAAGAAGGGTATCGAGTGACTGACGTCACCGATGACGATCTGTTCGAAGAACACCCTGACCTAGAAGAGACAAGGGTAGAAGTGAGACTCATATTTTGGGTCAAAATGATCAAACGGGAGGTGCCACAGAGAATGATGTTGGTGCTAATACGTCCAGAATACTTTGATGACGACATGGCCCAAGTGCCTGTTGCGGTATGGACTACAGGGCCCTATGATGTAGGCCTCCTGAAGGGGGTATCACAAAAACAACGGTTTTGTAGGAAAAGGTGATTCAAGTGGTTCTGTGAATGAAAGAACAGTTGTCTAGAACACTCAAACGGAGTGGAGGGGGGGGTTGTTTTTTTGGGGGTGTTGGGCCGGGGAGGATCACCCAACTCAACGTACCTGTCCCTAAGGAAAAACACCCTGTCCTTAGCGAGAGTGCCTGTCCCTAGGTAGATTGTGTGCTGACGCCTGTCTAACAGAAATAGAGGGGAGGGCTAGCCCTAGTCCTCTATACTGGTGACCTACGTTTTCAATCAAAGCACCACCAAACGCACAAAGAGCTAAGATTTTTTATCATTCGATCATCAATTTTGTAGACAATCTTCAATATTGTAGGCAGTTCCAATTTTGTTTTTTTGTTCAGCAATGTCCAGAACTGTGGATTAGATTCTGTAGCTAGCTGGATGTAATTGGGAAGACCTGAGAGCAAGTCAGCTGTATGTATTCCTTCTCCTGTGTCAATCTTTAATATTTGCCCATAGGTCGCATGAGGAGGATCTACTAGCAGTTCAAAAGTTGGAAAAGCCTAGGAACAGGTAAAAGGAAAAGGGCCATGGGGCCTTGAGGTGTAAAAGAGGCTCTTATAAAATTACACACTTTCACCATAAGTGTGCGTGAGAACAATTGTATGTAGCAATATCCTTCTCCTCTTATTGGGGATATTTGTTATGGGTCATGAGAGCACTCATGACCTCTGGGGTTGACCGATTTCAATGGCATGTGTGGATGAAGCCATCTTCGTCAGGACCGTGATTTCATGTTGGGACCAAATCAGAAAGTTCACAGTGGCTGAACTGGATCGGGCCTCTCCTGCAGGGGCACGGAAGGGGGGGCATGGAGAAACAAGAACTAATTAGGGGGGCGTAGGCTCAAGGGACTGGCCTTACGGAAGGAGGGAAGTCTATCCAGTCGAAAAGAGTGAGAAAGATTTATTCTCCAAAGCTAATGGTCATAAGAATACAGGGTAGATTGTGGGTGCCTGATCATCGGTGCAAACTATCTCATCATCGGGGATGGGGGTGGGATGGGCTGGAAATAAGGGGAGGTGCTGGGTCCCCACTCCCTTGTGAAAACATGCTGAGGGTGGGAAGGTATTGAATACAATTACCTCTGTACCTTTACAAATGGTGGAGGAGGTACTCTGGTCTGGTGCTGGCAGGCAACACTGCTAAAAATCAATACAAACACAATAACGTGTCTTACAGAAAAGTTGAAAGGCTGGGAGGCAAAACAGCTAAAGGCAGCAATAGTCCTGGTCCATACCTGATGGAAGCAGCTTGTAGGAGCACCTACGAAGTATCCAGGAGCGCGGGAGCGTTGTACTGCTCCAAAATGTGTACGGTCAGAAAAAGTGCCCGATCGCCTAAAGAAACAAGAAACCAACGCGTGCGTTGCTCGCTTCGAAATGACGTGGGTGGTCGTCAAGGCAATGCCCGTGGTGAGCGGTGTGTGCCGTGGGCTGCTTGATATGATATGGCATTTGTAACGCGCCTATACACAAGTGTGCCCAACCTCCTCTCGAAACAATGAGAGAGCGCGTCAGGAACAGCTGATGCTGTAGACAAGCCTTCAAACTGTGTCAGGCTGTCGGATAGAGGTGCCGGTGTCCAGCCTCAGGAGGGCCCCCTAAAGGGGGACAAAGTATTGAAAGAAATTGAAAAAAATGCTCAGCATGAAAAGGAGAGGGAGAGGAGTGCAGGGGAACGAGGAAGGGGAGGCAAAAAGGGCAAACGAGGGGAAACACCTCAGTGGTGGTGTCCACGAGTGGACAACTCACCTGCTGGGGCCCACAGGGGAATGCCCCTCAGGACAAAGTGGGGGGGCTGGCATGTTAAGGAAAACGTCAGAGGGAGGTTCCTTAGATCAAGGTACTTAGCCAAAAGTACTTAGCTAAAGGCAGAGCCAAAAGGTGGGAGCTAAAGAATGTGAGCCAAAAGAATGTGAGCCAAAAACTGATGGGAACCAACAAATGGGAGCCAAAAATAAAAAATTAAAATAAAAAAATAAAATAATATAAATAAATAAATAAAAATAATTAAAAAAATAATATAATAAAATAAAAACCAAAAGCATGAAGGGCCCTGGAAAGACCTAAGTGAGCATGGCTAGGTCGTGCCACTGGATGTGTTCATTGAGGCCATTCGAACATGTGTTCAATCTGAAGATCCATTGCTGTTCTTGTCTGAAGAGGATGTTGTTGAAGTTGCCCCCTCTGGCAGGGGGCGGGAGAAGTGAAAATTAAACTGAAACCAGGAGCAATTTTACCATGAGCATGCCAATATCCTATGACCACAGAGGCAGACGAAGGTTTTGCAAAGACAATTTCCGCCATGATGGAGCAGGGCATCCTAGTGACATCAGAATCACCTTGCAACATGGTGATTTACCCTGTGAAGAAATCAAAAAGATGGTCTTGGCGTTTAATCCAAAATTTAAGAGCATGAAACGATATAGTTGAAGCCGAGTTCCCTCTAGTCCCAAATCCATCCACAATTCTATGCAACATACCCACTGAGGCCAAATATTTCACTGTGATTGACTTGAAAAATGTGTTTTTCTCAATCCCGTTGCACAGTGACTCACAAGACCTGCTGTCATTCACTTTCAGGCAAATGCGCCTGAAAAGCACGAGGCTGCCACAGGGTTACTGTGAGTTTCCATCCATTTTCAACAGAGTCCTGCAGATGGACTGAAGCAATATTGCAGTAAATAGTGTTGTTTTGCAGTATGTGGATGACATTCTAATCTGCAGCGTCACTGAGGAACAATGCAGGCGTGACTCTGTCCAGCTATTGACTATCTTGGCTGAGAAAGGGTATAAAGTTGATAAGGAAAAGTTACAATACTGTCAACGAGAAGTGCTGTACATAGGCCAGCTAATCTCACACATAGGGAAAAAGGTAACCCCAGAAAGGGTTGAAGCTTTCATGAACACGGCTAAACTGCTCACGATAAAACAAATGCAAAGCTTCTTAGGCCTGTGCAATTATGTCAGAGCATGGGTCTTCGACTATAGCTCCTATACCAAGCCCTTGCTTCAGGCCCTAAAGAAGGCCTAGGTGACAAGGGAAAAAATCGAATGGACTGAGGCAATGAAAAAGGGGTTTGCAGAACTCAAGGGGGAGATTTGTAAGGCCCCAGTTCTCAGGATTTCTAATTATGCAGAGGAATTCTACCTGTTCTCACACACTGATGGTCATTTTATGACGGCAGTGCTTGCGCAGCGAACCTCACTGGTGTACAAGCCCCTAGCATATTACAGCGGGAGTCTGGAATCGGTCATGAAGGGCCACTTCCCATGCAAACAAAATCTAGCTGCTGCCGCGTTCCCCATTGAAAAGGCGTCATCCATTGTGATGGGGTGCTCCATCACATTGTATGTCGAGCACTCATTGTTCGCCATACAAGAGAAGCCAAAGGGCACGCTGACATCTCAGAGAGCATCTGCATATGAAGTGATCATTTCTAACCCATCTAACAAAATAGTGTGATGTAAAACTGTGAATCCAGCTACGTTCATAGCTGAGCCGGTTACAGAGGGAGAACCCGTACATGACTGCGCAAGTTATGAGGAATTCTATGATGAAATCTCCAGGGTAAAGGAAAATGCCCTGGCAGGTGGTGAAATCGTGTTCATTGATGGTTCCTCAGGAATCGATCAAGAAGACGGACAAAGATATACAGGCGTGGCCGTGGTAAAATACCTAGCAAATGGAGAGTTTCGAGTACTCGTTAGTGCACGAATACCATCTCATTATTCGGCACAGACTGCAGAACTATTGGCGCTGATACTCGCCATTGAGAACCATGCAGACCAGGAATTAACGGTGCACAGTGACTCTGCCTATGTGACGTCCACAGTGCATGCAGGTCTAGCGCACTGGAAAAGGAGGGGCTACCTCAGAGCAGACGGCACGCCAGTCCAACATGCAGCCTTATTGGACAAGTTGATGAAAGCACTACAGCTCCCAGTGGGCATAGCGGTCGTGAAATGCACTGCTCATACCAAGGGGATGGATTTCATGTCATGTGGAAATCATGAAGCGGACATGGAAGCCAAACGTATGGCATCCAAAAACTAAACAATCATGGACGTGGAGGTGGCACGTACCCATGAGCATATGATGGTAGCACGAGCCATACCCGAAGCCTATAGCAACATGGGGCAGACTCAGCTAATGGAGCTACAAGGGGAGGCACCTCAGGAGGAGAAAAATTTGTGGAAGCATCGAGGTGTTCCTTAAACCCCTCTGACGGGTTATGGAGGCAAGACAGCACTGGTAAACCAGTAATGCCTGTCGTCCTAATGTAGGTAGCATTGGAGCAGTTACACTACCCAATACATATGAGAAAAGAAAATCTCGCTGCAACGCTTGCAGAAGACTGGTTTACACCGAATTTAGCACAGCACGTTGCATTTTTCATGGTGAACTGCATTATTTCCAACAGTTCACCGCTGGGCACACATTAAAAGTAGTGAGTGGAGTTATCCCCCAGCCAAATGGACCATTCCAGCACTTGCATATCGACTATGTCAACATGACTCAAGTGTGCAACAGGTACAGGTATTTAATTGTGGTGGGGTGCCCATTCTCTAGATGGATAGAAGCAGGTCCCTGTGCTGCCAAATTTCTAGTGAGGGAAGTGTTCCCAAGATGGGGGGTGTGCGAGGTAATGAGGTCAGACAACGGGGCTCACTTTGTTAATGCAGTTTTTGAGCAAATCAGCTTGATGCTTGGTATAAAGCACAAGTTCTCGTTGGTGTATCATTCAGAGGGGAATGGCATATGTGAGCGGCTCAACGGCCTGTTAAAAGAGAGGATAGCCAAGCTGAAGCCCACATTGAAAAAGGGATGGTTGCACTGTCTACCACTTGCATTGTATGCACTTCAGAACCAACCAGGTTCCGACCATCATCTCACGCCACACGAGATAGTCACAGGCAGAAGGATGAGAACGCCTCTTACCCCCCGAGATAGAGCTAGATGTGATGCCCAGCCAACCAGTGAGGTCCTGGGGACAGAGATGCAGGAGTACTTGAATCGTATGACATCCAGCGTCTCTGTCATTTCAGGCCAGCTGCAGTGACAAAAAAAGGGGTGCAGCGCAGCACAAAACACAACAGGAAGTGCTGGAACAGACTCCACACAAAGTCTATGTGCGCCACCCGTCTTCCTTGGTGATGCTGTCCTCATAAGGAACTTTACAAGGAAGAAGTGGGATGAGCCACGGTTCAATGGTCCTTTCATCGTGGAGGACTGTACTCCTTCAGCCGTCAAAGTCCAGGGCAGAAGGGCATGGCTCTTTGTGAATGACATTAAACCTCATATAAGAGAAAGCCCTCCAGCTGCATCCAAACACAAAGAAACCACAAACAATGGGGAAGAACCTCAGCAAGTGCAGACAAGATCCATGGTGAGGAAGAAGGATGCATGAGCAGCAAAACAATGACAAAAGAACTCTGTTTCAATTTGTGACTTTTAAACAAGACATTTTCTCAAACCAGTGAAAGATGATAAAGGACATAAAATGAACACTCTGTGCATCCTAGTTGCAGGGTAAAGAGAAGCACATCCAAAGCCACAACAACATTGAAAAAACGAACTTTTGAAGGCACATCATGCCCAAGTAGTACAAAGAATCAAGACTCTGATAGACTGCAAATAAAATATTTTCTGAGAGCATAACACAGTATCCTGAAGCAACCACTATCAAGACTTTGTTTACAGATCTCATGGTATCACCTAGCAGAAGCCTCAAGTGGGATGTGCTTACGTACTTTCAATTGGTGGTGCCATCATATTCGTCCCTCATAGAGAGAGAGACCAGTGTCACAGACTTTATTCAAGACCCTGCGAGCAAGAAAATAATCTAGCAACTACTGACTGTCATCGCGGAAGCCTTCGCCAAGCTACCTGAGCACAGCAAAGAGGACACAAATGCTTCCACCGCCAGTAGACATTGATGAACTCACATTTACCTTGTTCTTTCAAATAATCGAGAAATGCCCAGGACTCATCGGGAGAACAACTGACACATGTACTTTCATCAGAGACCCAAGAAACCTAGCTCAGTTGAACCAACTGTGGACTAAGCTAAATCACCTCGTGGTAGTCCATGCAACAGGAAGGTGCAGAAACTGTGTGAATCAAAAGAAAAGCTCATTACAAGGGCCCTGCCAAACAGGACAAATGTCCCTATCACTCAAAGACACCCGGCTGGCGCACAACGTCCTGCTTAGACTAGTCACAGACTATCCGGAAATGGTGGGGAGGTTTGCAGATGTTGACGTCATCACCTTCCTTAGAGATCCGGCCAACGCCCCACACATGGGTACACTCCTCCACTGCATAATGCTCCAGGTGGAGCTATCTAACTTCCAGCGAGAATACCTCAGGAGGTTCCAGTGAGACTTTCCGCCGTGGGACAGATTGTAGAGAAAGAGAGACAGTGCTTTATCCTTCGCCGTGGAACAAACTGAGGACAGAGACACAGTTCTTCATTTTTCCGCCACAGGACAGATCGAGGAGAGCAGAGACAAGAACTACACCATCCTATTCTTTCTTTTTACTTTTTCCTCTATTTTCCCTTATTTTTATTTTTATTTTTCATGTTCACTTTCATTTTTATTTTTATTTTTACAACATTTTATTTTTGTGTGATTTTTAGCAGTTCCATCTTTTCATTCCTTCACATTGAACAGGTTCCAGCATGTCCTCAGGACCAAGGCAAAGTCGAGGAATGCACTGGGTTTTTACCTACTGTAAATATGCATTATGAATGTGATATACCAAAGTTGCAAGCCCAACCCTTTTTCCATAGTCTAGCACAGGAACTGTACTGCATACCCAGAGATTACCGACAGCACCCACAAGAGGAGGGACACATGAAAAAGCACTCGTCACTTTAGTAGTAATGAACTCTTGAACTACGAGATCAGAGCAAGAAGAGGAATAAATAACTGACTATGGACTTGTTTGAAATGGGGGCACAGAATAGCAACTTGGTTTTACCACCAGCACAGGGGTGCCCCCGCTTCCCTGGAAGGAAATGTTGCCAGATGTCCTACAAGACTATTATGTGTATATGCGTAGTAATTATCATTGTCTTTCTATCATTGACTATCAGAACTGCTTTCTTTATTGGTGCACGAAGTGTCCCAGTCTCAGTGCACCCACCAGATAATGAACGTCTGGGGCCTACGAAAGCACCCAGACCCTATATAGTCATCCCAGTCCCAAGAAAACCGGATAGTAAAGTAAAAAAACTAAAATTAAATATAATTAGCGGTGATTCAGACACACTTGAGGTAACGAATGACGAGAAAAGCTGGAGACAGGGTCAGCACGGAATGGATGAAAACACGGCACTGACCACTGCAAGCACCCACACACAGGATGCACACAGAAAAGGGCAACTATCAATGGTTATAGGGCCTCCAACGAAGGCAGCAGAGAAGGGGAGACTGCTGAACAGTCAGTTCCAGAAAATATTGAGGATAACGAAGGAGAACCAAGTAAGAAACCAACGAAAGAGGGCATACCAAAATCCCTCAAAAGAACAGGAGTAGCCGCAAAGGAACTCACAGAGAAAACACAAATACTGATAGATTATTTGTTCCCATTTATAGTCAGAACAAAGAAACTCCATGAGGAGCTGAAAAATAGAACTACAGAGACGATAACGGCAAGCACGTCAGCTCGAACACTGCTAACAAGCACCAGACCTATGACACAGCCACGCGTTGGGGAGTTGGTGAGCCAACTCGGTTAGAGAACCTCTATGGAAGATTACAAGAGGGAAGGAAAAGAAACGAAAATCCCTCTCCTACCACTGAGATACAGCCAAGGCAGCCCGCCCTACCAAGACGCACAGAGTGGAAAAGCAGCACAGATGCGTTTAACGACATAATAATAGGAAACCACAGAAGAGCACTGAGAATCAAGAGAAGCCCGCATGAAGATGAGCTCAACGATTGCCTGGACAGCACAACCCACCTCGGAAACAACATATGGTACCAGCACATGAAGTAAGTAGGACGAAGACAGTCAGAAGGAGAATGCTTCGTCTGTGAACTCCTACCATATAGTATGGGAAAATCCAAGATGGCTACATCCAGGACATTAAAACAAGAAACAGGGTGCACACAAAGAATCACGTGATCAGATACGAGAATCCTGGCGTCAAAGGATCAGGAACACGTTGCGTAATAAATCCAAGATTGAACGTTCAAGGAAAAACTGCAGAAGAGGCTCAGACCTGGAAGAACAAAGGCCAAATGGAGATTTGGGGAACAGTGGTTTCCCCAGATGGATGGGAAGAAGGAGTAGTAAACTGCTGAGCTTGGATGGTCTTTGGAGCCTGCCGAGAAGCAGTAGAGAATTCGCAGAAATTATGCAAACCTTTATGGCCAAAACTGGTAAAGCTGCTAACATGGGTCGAAGACAGAGGAGGACCCCTGCAGATAGTACCACTGGAAAGCCCAAAACTATACTTCAGAAGTAATGGCACAAGGAAGATGGGAGAGAATGTAAACTGCAGACGAATCTTTGAAGCCCCAGGAATAACACAAGGAACCACAGTTATTATGGACCATTCCTGGGCGTGTGGATCCAAGGCATACATAAGACTACCGAAAAACTGGGGAGGCATATGCACACTGGTGAATGTCCACGTTCCCGTGCTAGTGATCCCTAAGAATGACCTGAAGTTAGACAGTTTCCCGAAAGCAGATGCTCATCTAAGGAGAAGATCTGTGGAATTGGCATTCAGGATGAAGAGAGAAAATTACTTTTCTACCAAATCAGAAGAGGCATTCCATGCAATCCCATACGAACACAGGCTGTTCAGCCTCACCTCAACAGTGTTCACCATGATGCTCTTGCCACACATCAAAATTAGAGTGAATGCTAAATGGTTGCAGATAACCAGATGGGAGTTATTGCAGACCATCAATGCCACTATAAAAGGATTTAACGCAATCAAAGAAGAGTTGAGAGCAATCAGACTGATGACCCTCCAGAACAGATATGTGTTTGACATGATTACAGCAATGGATGGAGGTGTCTATGCAAAAATCGGAGAATCATGTTGCACATTTGTTCCATCGCACGATGAAGAAAACTGAACCTTAACAGAAGCCATAAGTATGTTGACAAACTTGAAAAACCAGATGATCGATGAAAGTGATGAAGTGGACGATGACAGCTGGTTTGGAGACCTATTATTGTGGGTCCCACAATGGATGGCAGATATATTCAAGTTTCTGGGAGCTTTACTAGCAATGGTACTGCTAGGATTCTGTGTTATCAAGATAATCATTACACAGTGCCAGAAAACTGCGAAGAAAGCCATAGGGATGAAAATAATGGTTGATGTCGAACCAGGATGGAAACCCAGAGACCTGACTGATGAAGAAATAGGAGACTTTGTGAAGGCCAGCAAATTTACGCCAGAAGGAACGAAGTTCACATATCCTAAGAAACAAAGAAGGTATGAAGGAAAATGGATCTACTGCAGCCCAAATGGACAATGTCAGCTAATGACCTGGAACAAAGATGAGCATGTGAAAGCAGCCGGTAGTTTGAAAGGGTTGATAAAAATATGGACTCCAAAGACTCACACATTCACACCATCATTTACAAACCCTGAAGACGATGAACATAACACAGAAGAATCAAAGGAAATAAATGCAAAGGAGATCCCAGAAGTG
Source organism: Ambystoma mexicanum (assembly GCF_040938575.1). Classification (NCBI taxonomy): domain Eukaryota; kingdom Metazoa; phylum Chordata; class Amphibia; order Caudata; family Ambystomatidae; genus Ambystoma; species Ambystoma mexicanum. Next base: position 287,236,521 of record NC_090922.1, read on the forward strand.
GTAGATTAATCGACCAGAGGGGGGAGTGTAGAGGAGATCCCAGACATGGTCGGCACCTCTACCCCTCATTTCGAGGTACCAGGAGAGTATTCACCAAGGTATGTGACTTATGAGGAACAAATGAACCAACAGAGAGCTGCTGTGGGGCTCTGCCCAGTGTACATCAGAAGATCCATACCTGTTGAAGTGCCCATATCCAGACAACCCTGGGCAGCACGGTACCCTATCAGACAGCTGTACCAGCCGCTGGCACGAAACGAAGAGTACCTACAGACGGTCCATGAAGAGACCCAAAAAGCCCTAATGGAAGGCCAGTGGAAATGACACAAGGGCCTGAACAGACTTGTGAATGAACAAAAGCGGCTATCGAAGACAAGCACGCCAGTGCAAGTAGCTATGAAAATAAATGCAATGGACACAGAGAAGAGACAATGTTAAAAGGTAAGTAAACATTGCTACGAGACAAGATGGAAGCAACCAACCAGTTAAATGTGTGTAAATAGGCTTGGAACGCAAGAGGCTAAAGAAAACGATACTGCTGCAATGCTAAATAGAAGATTAGAGCGGCAAGCGCCAACCATATATCTACCTCAATAAGACACATTATACCAGTGCGACTTCATTTTGTAAAAGCAGAAATGTACCCAGGCTGCCAGAAGTCTGACAGGACAAGTTTCGTACCCCGGCCAGAGGCAAGAGAAGGAGCGGAATCAAAACTCAACAAAGAGCGGCTCAGGCCTAGGAAATCGAGGTCATCCAGAGAAAGGGAGGAGAGCGTCAGCTAACAAGACTCAAACTTCAGAGCATACCAGCCTGCCCCATGAAGGTCAAGATAAGGGGGGCCCAGGCAGGTGGCGAGGCCGAAACAGAATTAAATACACTAAAAGCTGGTAACTGAAGCAGATTAATGGTGAACTAGCACGTGATCAGCCATACGCGAAGGGGTACCACCGCCTGATGTCACCCATAACCCGAAGATGCAATAACTTATCCTGATAAGAGGCTACAGTTTCAAGGCCATATCCAGCCAACTAATTGATACATAGCCCAAGATACTGATTGATGGAAGGGAGGCAGGGTGAAACTTGGGACACCAGGCACCTGAGTGTCCATTCTGCATGCTGCTAATTAAAAGTGGAAATTTATGTCTAGGGGTGAAACCTGCTCAATCGCAATGGACCAAGTTATTTGGGGTCCTATATATCGTAGAACCAATGAGATGTTGTACTTGCAGTGACGTCTATCACATGTGATGTAGAGGGAGGGGTGTAGACGCCCACCCGAAAAGAGTTATCCAATCTGAATGTTCCATTATCATATATAGATATAGCACCTATACTTAAGTTACCTTTCCTAACCAATTATATTGCATGACGAGTTTTGTAGAATTAGACGTCAATGATGATGAATATTGCCTATAAGAATTGCTGTTCAACTGAAGTTCGAGGAAATTGGAGTGAGACAGGTGATCGCAATGATGCTGATTCCCATTTGTTTCCCTGTTTGATGTACTTGTCATTAAACAGACTTCCCTTTGCCAAACTACTGAGTCTTCATTATTGAGTCGTGTTGGAGTAAGTGAATCCTGCACCCCCATCCCTCACATGGTGCAGCTATCCTGTCTTACAAGTACTAGAGGGTGAGCACTGGCCTATAGGCCCGTCTGTGAATTTCCCGCCCTCTTGTACACTGGGATGTCTTCCATGTCTATGGCTATACACCTTGTCCTAATATGGTGGCCATCTTAGAGTGGTGAATTCTATACACATAATACCAGGCAGGACACTGGTTGCCTTAAACAGAGGAGAGAAAAGTCAGTATACTTTTCAGTTATATTATTGGGCATCTTCTTAACAAAATTTAAAGGGACAATAACAAGCCTTGCTAAGTGGGTGTACCTTCTAGAGACATGTAATAAAAAAAATCCCAATATTTAAATGGGGAAAATGTCCCTCTAGCATCAACAACTTTGCAGAAAATGCCACCCTTGCAAGCTAGCCGATTTGTAAGAACTCTCAAAGATTCAACATACCATGGCATTGGTGGACAGACGCACCCAGGAGATGCAGGGGGAAATTAAATCCCTCATGGCAGACATGAATCAATTTACAGGGTGCCTGAACACCAACAAGCACATTTTCATGCTTGAAGATAGGGTAGAAGGCCTACAAAATATGCAGGGAAGACTCCTTGAATTGGAGGGATGGGTCAATGAGCTGGAACAGATGTATTAATCTCAGGATCTTTCACATCCCAGAGGGAATGGAGGGGTCTGACACTTGGGACTGGATGATGAAATAGCTCCCTGCCTTTCTGTGCATTTATTTTCCCAACCTCTGGAGATACTGTGGGTGCATAAGATCTCACCCATGGCACCATCTTAAAAAGCAGGAGCCAGTCTTCTTATTGTTTGCATTCTCTGTCTTGTACAGGTGGTCCAAGTCCAAGTCCCAGTCAGGAAAGCCGAAGGGAAATATCCTTGAAAGTACACATTTATTTTGATATTTTAGGACTTCTCCAAGCACCAACTAGTGATAAACAGCTCATTTCAAATGACTTACTGTTAATGGGATGGTTTATGTAGTAGCAGGGTTCTCTTTATATTTGGGAACCCCATCACCCCCACACAGATTTCCTATGTGCAATTTTGACTGTCCGCACGGGGTAACTTTTTCAAGCTCAAAGGCATACACCTTGAGGTGCTCTTCTTTTAAAGAGAAAAGACGAGGCCTGTAGTAGTTGTTTTGGACTGGGAATCTCCAACCCTGACCTACTTATGTCCTTCTTCTTTCCTTTCTTTCTGTCCTGTTCTCCTGATTCTTGGGTAAAGTTCTACCGAATTTGCTTGTGGGGGAAACAGTTGTAGTAACAGGGACACTGGATCTCCCCTTTCTAGATGGGCATTTCATAGAAAAGGAAGTTTTGAATCTATAGTTCTTGTGACTACCCACCACCCTTGAACTTATTTGATTATGGAACCTTTTGTTACATGGAATATGACGGGCATCAGCTCCCCAATGAAATAACAAAAAATGCCCACTATTTGAGGCGGTTTGAGACTCAGGTGTCCGTAATTCAGGAGACGCATCTCGCAAAACGAGACTGTGACATACTTAAGAAACAATGGGTGGGCAGATTAGGGCTGCGGATGCTGATGGAAGCAAGGGTTGAGTGGCCATTCTCATCCATAAAACTGTCATGTGCAAATACTGGATACCATAGCCCACAGAAGGGACAGATTGTTGCTCATTAACTGTATGACCCGAACCATTCAAATGGCCATCACCAATATGTATGTCCCTAACCAAGCCGAACCACAATTTCTGAAGAATCTAAAAGCAATGATCCAGAAGGTAAGCTGCTCCTCCTTGATAGTCAGAGGGACTACCATCTCCCTCTATATTGTTTACTTAACAGGAAATTGCAATGTGTATTTCACCTGGCAAATATGCACAGAGCCTTTGAGCAATTTGTCCAGGGGGCCACAATATAAGTTATGTGGCAAGACAAAATAAGATGAAACAAAAATCTAATAAGAGGCTCATAGCTATTAAGACTTTGGAATGAGACTACCAACGTGATCCCATGGAAGACAAGGGGCATTATGCAGGCACAAATAGAATATAAAAACACATGGTGCAAACAAATTAACTGGATGGTACTGAAATGTAAGTCTACATGTGTTGGGGATGCCATCAAAGTAGACTCTCTGCTAGCCAAATATTAAAGGGCCAGGAACCAAAATATTAATGTTGCAGCACTTATGGTAGATTATAGGGTGGTGATGGAGGTTAAAGAGGTTGCCCATGCCTTTGCTAGATATTATAAGTCACTTTACACTCCTGATACAGAGCAATTTAAGGCACAAATTAAAGATTATCTAGATGGCATCCCACATCCAACACAGCATAATATACCCTGGAGGGAGACCTTGGGAAGGACATTGCCTTGACTGAGGTGAAGCTGGCTATTCTTAAACTGTAACAAGGGATGGCCTTGAGCCCGGACGGCCTCCCTATCAAAATGTGTCCATATTTTTGACACCATAGCCCCTAAGCTAACAGAGTTTTTCCGAGGCTATGTTTTCAATGAAAACCCACAGAGGTCCCTCTATGAAGCTATGTTACATTTGATACCAAACCTAGGGAGAGATCTCCAATTGGTAAAGGATTACAGAACTATCCCTGTCATAAATTCTGAGTCTAGGGTTTTTGCAAAAAAACATAGCCATGAGAATGGGTCCAAGCAAGTATGTAAGGACCAGGCCATTTTTGTCAAGAGGAAGGTTCTCTGTGGGGAGCACCCACCTGCTGTGTAACATCATAGATTTGGTATAGAAAATAGACAAGCCATGAGCAGCCATCACGCTTGACTTGGAAAAGGCCTTCAAGATTGTGGGGTGGACCTTTTTAAAGGAGGCTCTGACATGTCTTTGCTGCAAACCAAATGTAATCTCCCTAATACTCACTCTGTACTAGCATCCATGTTGCATAGTCTATGTAAATGGTATCTTCTCTCCATAATTTCTACTACACCATGCGACTAAAGAATGAGACCCCTTGGCCCATCTCCTAATTATTCTAGCACTAGAACCCCTGCCACAACAGTTATGGGTAAACCAAGCAATTAAGGGGTTGGACACCCCCTTGTTCAAGATTAAAACAGCTGTGTATGATGATAATATCCTGGCATTCCTAGAAGACGCCCAGAGCTCACTTGCCCCGTTCCTCAAAGAGATTGAGCGGCACTCCATTGTGTCAGTATATAGACTCAATGCAGATAAGACAGAGGTTATGCCATTGACCAAATACTGCTTCAAACTTCACTTTGACAATATGCTTTCTATGGAAGCTGTTGGGTATCAAATATCTGTGCATACAATTTTCTACTGATATCAATCTCATGCTCAAGATGAACGTTACTGCGATCATAGCAAAGATTGATTACCTGCTATGTAATTGGTCCCCTCTTAGTTTGTCATAGTAGGGAAGGATGGAACCCATTAAAAGGTCCATAACTCCCATAATTGTATATCCTCTTGTTATGCTGCCCCTGAAATGGCCTTCTCAATTCTTTCAGACCATCAATAATAATCTTATGCAATTCCTGTGGAAGGCAAGGATGTTGCTAGACAGTCTCAAATTGCACCACTCTCAAGGGGGAGTTCGTTTCCCAGATTTTCGTAAATATATGGAGTCATTTACAATAAAGCAAGACCTGAACTGGTACCCTGACTACTCCCCCATCCAACACCTAGGTGGCTCGACTTGAAAACCCTGTACCAAGCCTATTATATTCCCCTTTTGAAATTATCGATTTTAAGCATAACCTCAATTAGAAACACCTGTAAGGCAATATACTAATTGGATCAATGTGCTTGGAAGCCAATTTTCTGCACAAGTGGTCCCAAGCTGGGACATTGTATGAAAATAAGGTATGTACTGAGGGGACGTGTTACCTTTCTATTAGCTGCAAGCTAACAAGAACCTCCTAAAATGAGAGTTTCTGAGTTATTTTCAACTAGTGAAAAGTGAGCGGATGAGGTCACCCCTTATTTGCACTGGTTATAGCATCAAGTATATACACAACCTTACAATCTGGCAATCAGGCAGAGCCATATCGCAAGACGGAACTCTCTTGTGATAGAGACAATTATACCAGTAGATTTGTGGCCTGCCATATGGAAGAAAATTAGGCATACCTTGGTGTCCGCTTCGACCACCCAGACCCTGTTCATGATATACAACTATGCGCTATTCACGCCCTCCAGGATGGTGAAGCCCAACCTGGCCACACAAACTTAGGTATGTTGTCATGCCAAGCAAGCACTGGCTCACTTAGACACATATTATTCAAGTGTAAATATACACACACTTTTGAAATCTGTCTGGTGTACAATCTTATGTATTTGTACTGAAAGCATTCCATTGTCCCTCTCTGTGATCATATATGGAAGAACCATCCCTCTTTTCAGAGGAAGGCATTGTGAGGGTTAGCCTGGGTACACACTCATCTTGGGGCTCCACAATATGGATAACCCGGCACACAACACGCAGAGACAGGGGAATACGCAGACCGGCAAACCTCAAGGGGAGCTTGAGGCGCATTGTTTGGCAGCACACTGTGAAGGAAACTACAGATCACAGGAGCTCCTGTAGTTATCTACAAGGGCACAAAACTACAATTTCCAGTAAGTCCTGTAGTTCCTTAACAAAGTCCCTCAAGAACCACCAAGCCACAAGCCATATTACAGACTCCCACTACAAAAGGCCACAGCCTCCTTGTGCCCATGCTTGTCGTTACAGAACAGTGGAGTCTTACCTGCTCATCTCCAGAAGGCGCGCCATCTGCCGCCATTCCACTCCACTGTGCCTCCCGTACCATCCTCCTAGGACCGGCATTTATGAAGGAGAAGAAATAAGATGATGAACAGTGAATTTACTACCTAGGTGCTTGTGTGCATAATATAAGAATGAACCTGAATGCTAGGTCCCTTCAGAACACCATCTCCACCTCTGTATGCATGTCTGTAGAAAGAAACAGAAAGGGCAACAATTGTATGCATGTGCTTCAGCTAATTACCATATACGGCAACCAAAGACAAAGTCCATGGAACTAAAACAACCCCTAATTTACTAGTTTGGTTAACTACAATGCGGCTAGCTGCTGGAAAAGAAACCCATGAACTCAATATAACAGGAGTAAAGTAACTTCTGGAGCCACAGCTGCTTTGACTTCCCTTTGCCGTAGAGTGGGATTCACCAGGTCATGGGTGGGGAAGGACTGGAATGTGGGACAGGCATTGGAGGATGGGTTGGAGGTCCCATTTGGTGTACACTATATGTTGCCTTATCTCACTGCAAGAGCAAGCAGCCCCTGGTAGAATGCCAGGCCAAGGAAGGATTGGGGGGAAGAGTACACTCAATCCTACTCTTTTGAGGGGCTGCATGTGGCACCATTGCTAAAGCATGGGTGCAACCTCACAGAATGGCTGGGGGGCTACTCCACTGGTACCACACACCATCCTGAGTCTCACTGTGTCCCCTGAATGAAGCCAGCTGTCATGAATCCTGTAGATCCCTCACTAAAATCTTGCCTAACGTCACCTCCCAAGTGGTCAGAGAAAGAAAAAAGCTTCCTGATCCTGGATGGTGTGGAGATCCTGAGGGATGAGATACAGTATTTATATTTAAAGGGGAAGGACCTTTTAAAGGTACTGAGATGCGTAATGGCTTATTGCCGTTATGATGTGTCTGAACCACACATTAAACCTGTTGACATGTGAACAACTGGCGTGACAATTTTTAAATATCCCCTGGAAGGAAAGACTGATTGAGAATTCCAAAGTTAAAAATACGCCTTATGCCTTGAGGTGCAGTGGCAAAAAACCTATAAATTATGGTTTAAATGAACAGCCTTCTCCTTTTCAAATGACCTTACTTTAAATGCATTTACGAGAAATAAATCTGCATTTACAAATATAAAGATGATAAGAAAACCTACTTCTTTTGTTTAGGACTACAAGTCCCATAATAACCTAAGTACTGCAATGAGGAAGAGTGCCCAAGAGCAATGTTGCAGGTGTAATCAGCTTATAAAGCATAATGACCCACACCTGAAGGGAGCAGGGAGGCTTAAAAGGCCCCCTGATGTGTACGCCATTATTTGGAGTTGGAGCTGGAAGAGTCGCAGCAGCAGCAGAGCAGAAGAACCTAGTTGGCAATCCAAGCAGAAGTTGGTGGGAAGAAGGGATGTGGGGCTTTGGCTGCACAGATATCAGCTGTCTGTCCTGAGAAGGTCCGGTCCCCCCTAATCTGAAGTGCAGAGGTTGCGCAGTAGAAGGCATGACGGAAGACTGCCTATCCCCATGTGAACCTGATTGCAGAGATTGCAGAGCAAGAAGTGTGCCAGAGACCGCAGCTAGAAGTTGACGTACAGCTGAGGGTCTCTAGGAGTGAGAGAGGCTCTGTTACTGCCTGAAAAAGTCAAGCCAGAAGGAGTTCATGTCCCGCAGCATACGAAGGGAGTGAGACAGAAGCCGGTGAGCGTTACTGAGTGTTCTGAGCTCTTGCGCAAACAAAGCCAGGCAACTGTAGCCAAGAAGAATCACTCATGTACAAGAAAGTAGTAATAAACTGTTGGACAATGGAAAGTTTCAGAAGTAGCACTTGCATGTCAATTAACTTCTATAGCACTCACTTAAGAGTAAAACACTCTGAATCATGTCAATTGGATCTAAATACCCCCTGAAACAGATGAAAGACTGGCACGTGTGCTTAAACTTAAAGTTTAACCAACAAGTCCATTATGAAGCTGTTGAAGACATTGAATTGCAAATTTGAAGGGAACATGCATTGCCCAAGCCAAGAGGTAAACAGGCATTGCCCAAGCCAAGAGTGAAAGAACTTTTTTTTTCTCAGAACCAGCAGCAGGGCATCTCTGGCAGGATGGTCAGCTGGGTGGTTCTGGTCAATTTGGACTGCACCTCAGACTGGATTTGGATTGGCCCTTATGGTCACTGGACAAGGTAGATTAGCGGGATGGCGAGTTTAGTAGGCAAGCATGAATGGTAGCAAGCCAGACTGGATCAGAATTTATGTCTGAAGTTCTTTTGGGATGGTTACGGATTTGGACCTGGTGAAAAGAGTTCAGCAAGTGCTGGGCCTGGGTTTTGCAAAATATTCTGGATCAGGACAAGATGAAGAAGTCAGGAAAAAGATGAAGAAGTCAGGAACAAAGCGCTGCGCGGAAATCAGGAGGTAGTCAGGAATCAGTGTGTCTATGTGTGGTGAAGTTCCTTTATTTATGATGCCAAGTGACATCACAAAGTTTATGGTAGGGGCAGAATTTCAAACCACACCCCCATGACTGTGAGTGGTCAACGGCACTTGCCTTGTTCTGGTTGGAAGTCATAAAAGAGCTGTCATCTTTGTGATGTGATTTAGGAACTCCCACATTGATTTGAACCACAATTTAACTTTTGCACAAATGCACATTTCTATAATTAGGCCCCCTAATAAAATTGAACACATACATTATATATTTTGTGAGTTATCCTTACGTCTAATTCCCATTTCTGTGAGAGCTGTCTTTGTCATTCTGTGGAATTGAAACAATTTTAATCATAACAGTTTGGCCTAACTATTTTTAATTCAATACATATCTGGGCGATTACCCCTAGAACATGGGTATACAATATCATATTTGCAGCATCAATAGTTTTGCAACAATTAGGGTTTTGGTATAACTTTGGTTCCTTTTGTAGTACAGTGTTCACTAACGTCTCCACAGAAAGAGCATAACATTAGATTTACAACTACCAATGTTTAGATGTGTCCTCCTTCATGGGGCAAAGTTAAATGTTTTCAAAACTTAATCACAAATAGGCATTTTAAACAACAGATTGCTTTGAGGCCCGGTTTTCTCTGAGACACCTGGAGAATCTGTGATTTCAGTACACTTTTAATTTCAATGGTTCACTTGGAAAATGACTGAATTTAGCACCAAAACAGCACTTTGAAGGTTACAATTGGTTGGGGAAGCTGCATTTTAAAAGGCATTTTTGGTTTTTAGCCCAATTCTGTGGCCTTGCTTCATGTTACATGTAACAGCACCCACTGGCACTCTCCAGCAGTGAATTCTGTTTTTACACCAACTTTGACTGTGTGTGGAAGGGGTGTGCAGCCTTTTGTGATGGTGAACCATGCACAGTTTTGCGGATTTTTGCATGCACAGGGGTTAGCGCATCAATGTTTGGCTGTTTCTTTCCCCATTGGCAAAGGGTTGCAATCGGGCGTATCGGCATGGGAAAAAATATCCCACATTATGTATCTTGAATCTGATACGGAATAGCTTTTCTTCTATGACATTTCTAAGTTGTGAAAAATGCTGTTTGATCAAATGGAAATTATTATATCAAGAAGACAAAGAGATCTTTCTGTTGATTGAACATTGTGCAACAAAACTTCCTTTTGACAAAGTGACAGAGTTAAGAACTAAGCCGGAACCTTGTTGCAAAACTGGATTTCCTTATTTCTTTATGTTGAACATTGAAACTGAACTCAACTTGAAAACTGGGGAAGGGGAGATCACCAAGGTTATAAAGAGAGATTGTGGATATATGTGAAATACCAATGTTGATGTTTGTTGTGAATTGCCATATATTTTCTTGTGTATTTTATGCTTAGGTGTAAAGGCCAGATAGCCTTTGTTAGAGTGCTTTTGATAGGGAAGGAAATCCTCGTCAGGGTAGGGATAGCGAGGCATTTGATGAAAATTATGATTTAACAAAATGATTTATTTTTAGATATCATCCAAATGGGTCCACCTCACATTTCTGCCCCCTCACACAGCCCTAAACCACAGCAAGGTAAGGCACTACAAAACAACAACACTATAACACAACTGTACCCAACCTCTCCACCAATACATTTACATTTTGTTTCCAGTGATTTTTTATTGGCATTCTATGCTCAGAGGGTTACTGGGACAAAATGGTACCCACCAATCAATCTTTCTTTCATTCTTTCTTTCTTTCTTTCTTTCTTTCTTTCTTTCTTTCTTTCTTTCTTTCTTTCTTTCTTTCTTTCTTTCTTTCTTTCTTTCTTTCTTTCTTTCTCTTTGGTTTACTCATTTAATTTGATCACTGTATCTTAATACATTTTCATTGTTTATCAACACAACATGAAACTTTTCATTATTCTAAAATAAACATAACATCAATAATATATTCATAACAGACCAAGACAAACAAAACACCACGTGCTGGAAGTGTACCATTAAACTCCCAAATCAATCTGCATATTTATGTACAGATACACAATTCATTTACTTGATATTGCGCATTTCATGTTGGCACAATATTATAGTTACACACTGGAAACACTATGCCATGTGTTCAAAATACCCTATTCTACTCAGTGTCAACGTCTCCAATGTATGGAACAGGCATATCATCGTCCCTAATATATATGAACTGGAAAAATAAAAATCCTGCTCATATTGCGACATTTCCGCAGCACTACCGTCTAGCCAGCTTCATTAGGACCTTCTCATGAATTGAACCCTGGACAAACAGCAAATGAAAAAAAAATAATGTTTATCATCTACGATTCAGAATGCTAATGTCCCTAAATAAAAATCAGAATAAACACTGACCTGGCACCATGCTATTTCCTCTGTGCCACTTGCAACCAGTGCTCTGAAGCACCCTTAGGACATGGTACTTTTGATCGTTCAGTTTACAGATGCTGTAATGAGAGAGGGAATGGCGAATGACTTATATATTCATGTGTTTGTAAAGTTCAATTTGACTGATGACCTTATGGAAAGTAGCAGGTGAGCTGCCGGTCTTACCTACCTTGGACTGATCGACCGGCTCAAATGTCAGTATTTCTTTTATGCTCTAAGCATATTCAAGCTAGAAACATCTGTTTTTTCAAGCGTAATGGCCCACATTTGAGTTTTAAGCATCTACGGAGCAGGAGCAAAAAAACATAAACATGACTGTCAGTGAAGAATCTGGGGATTGGACATCTCCCACTAACCCCATTTAGAAGGCATATTAGAAGGATTAGGCACTGGGTCTCTTACCTCTCCCGGCAGTCGTATAGTAACCAGTGTCTTTAGCATGCATACCACTATGTCTTGGCAAATTATCTCCTTCAACTGATGCAGCCGGGGTTACCAAAAAGAGAATATCTTATTTCTTCCCAGCATTTAACACAGGCACATACTAGCACCTGATTCACTCTTACCTTACTTTAAGTTACCCAGCACTGCATCAACTGATTCGTGTTGTTTCCATGGCCCATGCCACTAGCGGTGTATATTAGCTAAGGTGTATATTAGTTAATTGGTCTGTCCTCATTGCACTTGGCGTGCGATGCAGCATCACTGCTGGGCCCTCAAAATGACACCCCCAGATTTCTTGGCTGCAATTTTTACCTTACATGTTTGAAACGTAAATAAAGTGGATAACCCCAACATATTCTGTGTGCTCATATGTTATTAAGTCAGTAAGGGATTATCTAGAGCCACCTCTCAACACAAATTGATGGAAGTGTAATGATCCCTATGGTTTTGTGTGCGCACTATTGTAATAGTCTCAAAATAGAGATCCAATTAGTGCATTGGACACTGCAGAATTTGACTCAACGAAACTGGGGGAAATTCGTTGTTTTGCCCTGTGATATGGCATCCTAATTTATGGATCCACCAGGATTCTTTATATATGAGTGCCTTGCCTGTGTTGGCAGAAATTTTGACCACGTCCGCTATCCAGCAGACCATATCGTCTGGTGTATGTTGATGTTCAGGGTAATGTGTGAATAAAGGTGTTTTTCTTCTCCTGCATCTTATCCTGGAGCGATGTTTACCTATTGTTTTATGCACCAGCCGAGTAGTTTAGCCTATGTATTTGGTCTCACTGGGGCATTGACCACAATAAATAACATTAGATGTTTTGCGATTTGTGAAGTCCTTCAATTCCCATGATTTCCCTTCTACCATGAATGATGTGATAATTTTGGTAAATCTGCATGTACTGCATGGATAATGTCCGGTCATGTGCTGGAGGTTCCATAACTGAGCTTTGACTGGTTTCCTCTGGAATTGTGCATGTGTTGTTGTTTCTTTTATGTACTTTGATCTTTTTACTGCCATCCTTGGGTATAGGTCTTCTCGTATCACTAGTCTAACCAACAGCTGGACTTGCCCCAACTCAACTGGCACACTGAACTTGTTGGAGGCCACCATGATCATCAATCTGGATTCCAAGAATTCAGAGACACAGAAACTGCTCTCCTGAACACCCGTAAAAAACTGTTTGCATCCCTGGACTCGAGCTCCCCAGCTGTCCTCATCCTACCTGATATTTCCTCTGCCTTTGACACTGTCAACCATTCTATCCTCATACAAAGGCTCCAGGATACCCTTGATATCTCGGAACTGGCTCTGGCATGGCTGACCACTTTCTTAACTGACTGCCCTACGCAAGTCATCTTGGGCATCTTCTCCTTGCCTACCTCCTTCTCCACCTGTGGTGTCCCCCAGGGATCTATCCTCTCCCCCTGGCTGTTTATCTATCTACTTTGCTCAGATGGCACTCCTCATCTCCTCCTTCTCTCCTAACTCTCAGTATTATGCCGACAACACTCAACTCTTCTTCAGACCTCCAGTGGACTCTCCTGCACCTTCCTTCATCCCTGACTGCCTATCTGCAATCCAGGCCTGGTGCACATCCAATGATCTATGCCTTAATGCTAGCAAAACTGAGATCCATCCTATCGGGACCCTTGCTCCCTCTGTCTTCCCTTCTCTCTGGCCTCCCTCCTTGGGCTCTCCCCTGCTCCTTCTTCTGATGCCAGAAACATTGGAGTCATCGTCGACTCTTCTCTCTCTTTCCTCCCTCACACTCAAGACATTGCCAAGAAGTCCCACTTTCAACTCATCCTTCTCAAAGGAATTCTCTGTTTTTTTCAATTTCCCCCAGAAGCTAACTGTTTCCACAGCCTCCTCCTCAATCTACCTTCTTCCATGCTGCGTCCCCGCCAGTTAATCCAGAATAGAGAAGCAAGACTTATCCTTAGCCTTAAGCCCAGGCACTGCATCTCTCCTGCCCTAAAAAGTCTTCCTTGGCTCCCTGTTGCTACACGGATCAAATTAAAATCCCTCTGCATCATCCAGAAGACTGTCTGGGGCCAGAGACCACGCTACCTGCAACTCTTTCTTAAAAATACTCTCCTTCTAGACCTCTACATTCCTCTGGCACCAACTCTTTGTTTCTAAACAAAGAGCAGGACCTTGCTCACTTTCCTGGGTGGGATCCCTCCTATGGAACAGCCTCCCCCTCCCTCTACGTCTTGAGGAGGACCTTCTTATGTTCCGTAAGCACCTTAAGACTTTAAGACTTCTTTCCCTCCTCCTTCCCTTCTTTCCTCCTCTGCTAATCTCACAGTTGCCATGATTGGTATCTTGGACCCTTATGCATCCTCAGGGCACCTGACCTCTCACACCCAATCTTCCAGCTTCTGTCTACCTCACCACTTGCCTCTGCACACCTTCGGCACTGGAGACTCACACTCTGCCACCCAACGCGGCTCCTGGCTGCATAGCACTAACCATAACGTGCACTTCATCTTGGCTCACCCTCAAGCACGGACACCCCATATCTTACCCCACTGCTCTTTCCTTGCTGCGCTTGCACATTCTGAATACTCACGGAATAGTAGGTTTTAGTGGCAGTGGATGGTGACTTTTGTAATGCAAAAGTGAATTAGTATCTGTCGGCTTCCTAAACGGAGTGCATTGTAATTTTCCATTTTCATGATAGATATTAAGATCTAAAAAGAGGATCTCATGGGTGCTGAATATCATTGTGTCACAATTCATAATCCATTGCAAGAATAATTCCAAGGGGGCTGGGCTGCCTTTCCAGATGAAAATAAAATCATCTATGAACTTTTTTCGTTTATGGATGTTTTTGAAATAGGGATTGTCTGGCAAATAGATTTAAGTGTCCTCTCAAGCCATAAAGATTATTGCAATAGGTAGAGTGAATGTAGCGCCCATCGTTGTCCCACGTATCTGTTGATCAAAGGTGTTGTCAAACACAAACACATTTTTTCTAAGTGCTATTTGTGGTAGGTCAATAACAAATTCTGTGGGTACCCTTTGTTGCAAGTCATTATATGTTAGTTGATTGCTGGCACATTCTAGTGCCTGCTGTTGTAGAATGCCAGTGGATAATACTGTAATATCCATGCTCACAAGTAATTCTTCTTTAACCATATCTTACTAGACATAGCTACTGAGGGAACATTTGGATGTGTGCACCAGCCTGTATTTAGATGACATCCTCATATACTCTAACACTCTGGAGGCGCACAATCATTATGTCCAGGCAGTACTATCAGACTTGAGAAAAAAACATCTCTTTGCTATGCTCGAAAAATTCTGGTTTCATGTGACATGGGTTGAGTTTCTAGGTTTCCTTCTATCACCACAAGGACTAGAAATGGATATAAAAAGGTTGATGTTATTACCTCCTGGCCTTCCCCGACATCAGTCAAGGAAACCCAAAGCTTCTTGTGGTTCATCAACCTCTACTGCTGTTTTATCCAGGACTTTTCAGAATTATGACCAACTTACTGAGGAAAGGAAAGAAGTTTCTCTTGACCTGGGAAGCAGAGTGTACCTTTGCCTTGTTGAAAACACTATTCACCACACAGGAATCTTGGCCCATCCTTACCATATATAGTAGAAACAGACGCTTCTGGTTTCGCCATGGGAGCGATTCTCTGAAAACGGAAGGCCGAAAACAACGAAATTCATCCTATCGGCTTCTGGTCTCAGAAATGTACACCCGCAGAAAGGAATCACTCAGTGCCGGGAATTACTGACTATCAAGCAGGCATTTTGCCTGGCAGCACTATCTGCTGGGGACAAGACATGAAGTGACCATTTACACTGACCATCAAAAACTACAGTTCCTGCGATCTGACACCACAGTAGTTATGTTGGATGCAGTCCTTCTTGGAATTACAATACCGATTTGTCATCACATTTCGACCTGGAACATTCAACAGGAAGGCAGTTCACTGTCAAGCCTGGGATATCACATGCTGGAAGAGGGAAAGCAGGATCCGCCATTGGGTCTATCATCAGGCTGTTTTGCTGGCGGGACATTCGAAATAAGCAATGACCAGTCATTCTTAAGCAGAATCCAGGCCTGTTTTACCCCAAGTTCCCTGAACACCTGGATTCAGGAGTACTCTGGCTGCACAGGGTTTGGTATTCCATCAATGACTCGGACATTGGGCCTCATTCTGAGTCGGCCGGGCCAGTAAAAAAGTGCCGGTATTCATGGACTACGTGGTTGCTGGTGGGGCACCTAGGTTACCTCCAGCGGGAGGTAAGCCAGGTGCCCTATTGGAAAGAAAGCCCTCATTACCCGCACCTGCACTGCCCGTGACGGTTATGACAGCAAATCCCCTCATGGAGTCCGATGTCACTGCCGGAAACAGTATTTACATTTGCTGGTATCCTGACTGCTCAACCGCCAGGATACAAGCAAAGTCAGAATAATGCCCATAGTCCTTTATGAGAAACATGACTCGCCGTCCAGCCAGACATCCAGGAATCAAGAAAACCATCCAACTGGTGTGGAGACATTACAGGCAGCCTTCCTTGGGTTCTATGTGGAAAAGTACATCCAAAGATGCCCCGTGAGCACTCAGAACAAGACTATCAAATGGGCCTCCTGCAATCATTGCCAAGACCCACAAGGCTGTGGCACACCTGGGGAATGGATCTGAGTTAGAAAAAGAGCCAGCTCTGCTGAGTCGTCCATTGAATCACACTACAGTTCATTCAAAGAGATAGATGTCTTTATAGTTCAATGGATATTTATTTTAAAGCACACTATTTCTCATCATTCTTCTAATCCAGGATTATGCAACCTTTGACTTTCTAGTTGTTTTGAATTGCAGCTCCCAACAGCCCTTGAGAGTATAGTGAGTGAATGATGAGGCATCATCATAGTCATAGTCCAAAACATTTGTAGAGCCATGGGCTACTGACCCCTATTACAATGGCCCATTTGTCACCTGCTCTCAGGACAGGCCTTGCCTGATTGCAGTTTGTTTTAAAACTGCCTCTACTGGAACACTGTGGTATGACCACTTTACCAGGTTATGGGTACCCAAAGACCTAACACACTCTGTTTAACATGTACTGTTTGCTTAACCTGTATTTTGCAGGTGACTAGACAGGCTTCTGAGCACCACTGTGAGAGAAATGCCAAGAGGAGGTGATTCAACAGTGCCTCAGATACCAAAGCTGTGCCGAGCAGTGAGGCCAAGTAGTGCTGCAGAGGTGGAGGAAGTGGCAAGCAGAAGACCAAGACGAGAAAAATAGATGAAGAGAACTGGAAAGAAAGGCGGGCCACTAGACAAAAGGATTCAACCCATTACTTTTTAGTTCAAGCTAAGTGATCGTTAAGAATGGGAGTGAGGAGGCAAGTCGGTTCTGTGACACCCTTGGACTGGTTGACCTTATTCCTCTCAACTGACCTTCGCAGGTTAAATTGGGACCTTTTCTCTCCTTCACCTCACTCTCCACATGCAGTGTCCCTCAAGGCTCTATCCTCTTACCATGGCTCTTCAACATCTACCTTGCCCCTCTAGCCCACCTGATCTCCTCCTTCTGACCTCACTGCCAGTGTTATGCAGATGACACTCAGATCTCCTTAAAGCTTCCCTCTACTTCCTCTTCCTCCTCTCTCATCCCTCACTGTCTGACTGCTATTCAGGCATGGGGTGCTGCCAATGATCTCTGCCTTAATGTCAGCAAGACCGACATCCTTCTCAGTGGGATACCAGCTTCCTCCTTCCCACCTACCCTCTGGCTGCTCTTTATGGGTCACCTCCCCTGACCTTCTTGTGAGACATAAAACCTTGGTGTCATCTTTGACTGCTCTCTCTCCTTCTCTATTCACATATAGGACCTTGCCAAGAAGGCCCACTATCAGCTGCACCTCCTCAGAGGCATTCTCCCTTTCCTCACATCCCCCCAGAAACTCAATGTCTCCAGAGGTCTGGTCTCTCTAGGCTGTACTACTGCAACATTCTCTTCCTCAACCTTCCTTTATCCTCCCTTTGCAACCTTCAAATAATCCAGAATAGGACTGCAATTCCCTAGCACTTGCCTTCCTGTCCTCCCCTTAGCACTTCCCTAGCCCCGTGGAGCTCCTCCCCCTTTCACTTGCACTCTCTCCGCTTTACACTTCACTTCCCTTCCCTTCCCACCCTGGCACTTAGCATTTTGCACAGACCAGCACCCCCTTCTCCCTCACACTTCTTGTTACTGCACTTGCATGATCTGAATGTCACAAGCCCTAGACAGACCGTTATTGTTATCTTTCTCCCTTGTCCCCCCTTTTATGTCTTGTGGCAATTTGAAACACCATTTGTTTTATAGGTGCCTTACAAATATTCAATAAATAAATAAAATAAACAAATAACTATTGACTGCTGGTAGCTGTGGTCTTAACTGTCAGCTCAAGTTCAAACGAACTGATGGTCAAAAGAAATCAATTATGTTGCATGCAGGTAATTGTGTTGGAAATTGCCTGCTGGAGAGGAGAGAGAAATAGTAGAGGCAGGATGTTGTTTATGCTTCATTTACCACAACAGGGGAGAGCAGAAGGTAAGACAGTCATTTTATGTTGCATGTTGGGATCTGTGGTTGAGAATGTTCTCATAATACTGTTGCTGAGTTAAAGCCTTTCCATACTCGGGGTTTTCTGATCAATGCCAGATCAGCTCGGGACCATCTGGAAAATAGGGTTTTCTCTTTTGGATTAAATCAATCCAGATGATTTCTGTTTTATGGAAACGTGATTCTATTCTGCTGCCGATCCTAGTATTGTTCACATGTTACCCACTGGTTGTATGATTAGGAGTCTTCATCACCCTAGCCCCACTGCATGAGGAGGCCTTTGTCTGGTGGACAATAGTTCTCTAAACTGTTGAGTGATCCCTATTTTCCACAATTTGTTGTGTGAAATTTTATCAGTTCACTTTCACTTTCTCCTAATTTCTCTGTCCATATCCTTATATTCTTTCTACGGACTGCAGAAGGTGATTGTTGCCTGTCCCGTTGGAGGGCTGTTTCCCATCTATCATATTGGCCCTATTTTTTCGTTTGCCAGCAGTATCCTTTTAATGTTAACTTGCCCTTTGTTGCACAGTCATATTTGCACAACGTATATATTGAGCCTCATTTCTTCAGCGTTTTACATTTTCTACCTCTTCATATGTTAAAATTCTCTTAGGAGGTATTGTGGAGGAGTGATATACGAATGATATGTGTATTTACAGAAAGCCCTCTGTATGGGGAAAAAAAAAGTTATTCATTTTGCATTGTCTCTGTATATCCTAAGGCAAGAGCTCCCTCTAGTGGTGACAAGAGGCAAAGCTATACAAATTGGCATTGTCTCTACTGCACATGATTACATCGGACAAACAGGACAAACATACATCTGGCCTTTTATTATATTGTAGATTGTTTTACTCAATTGATATCTTTTTTAAAAAAAATGTATTTAGCATTTGATTTCAGAAAAAAACAGAGTAAAACGCAAACAATGTAATTTAGAAACAGAAAAATTACATTTGTAAAAAAACTTAAATGCTGATTCATGGTTCATGATCTCCGTCACTCTTCCGAGGTAAAACAAATCAAGTGTCAAGAAGTTGTATCAGATATCTTACACTTCAAGGCCACCATTCAATTAGAGGAACCTTCAACTTCAATGTACAGCTCAACTTTGGTTTACTTGAATGCCATTAGTTCAAAGAGTTCTTTCAAGAAGGCCAGCAAAGTTAAAGTCAATGCAAATTGTGTACTCGACATCAGCCTTCCCCACCAATCCTCAGTCGAAATAGTTGGACATTTGCTGAGATGCTTATCCAGCCATTTTGACCAGAGATCATTAGAACCAGGGAAGGTTAAGGTAAAATGGAATAATGTTTCTCTATCACAGTCACAAAGCCGACACCGAAAGTCCTGCAGGTCAGCTTATTTCCTGATTTCTATATCTTCCTTGGCATGGTATTAGTTCCTTCTCGCCCGCAGAAAGTTATCGCACTTATATTTACAAGGACATTTTGAAATGTAAGGTGGCAATGAACCCCTTGCTCTAAAATCCTTGAAATTGTTGCCGTAGATCTTTGACTTGGTTCTGGTCTCCAACGCTTGGATCCAGTCAAGGTCATAGAGCTTCCTTTTTGCACAGATTGGGTGTAACCATAATGACTCCACTGTTTCCCCAGGTCAGCTAAAATGTAATTGCAGAGGGAACTCCAACCCTAATGACCTGAATTGGCACGCAGTTAGCAACCATAGTACCTTCCTCCAAAATAAGCCTTCAAGTTTTCACCACACTAATGCAGATAATGTGAAGGAAGTTTCCGTCCCATTAGTCAAGATCAGAGTCCCTTTTAGGTGAAAATAATCACTGGAGTCAAGGAAAATGTACAGTATCTATTCAGAATTATACTGGCTTGAGTGGCTAAATTCTTTGTCTTGGTCAGCAAGGATAGTTCCCTTTGTTTATCAACAGCACTGTCATTTAGGCAGAGCCTCAAGTAGGTGAGTGCTGAAACTTTTACGATGTTTTCACCTTTGATGAACCATGCTTTTGTGGCACCACCTTTCCTCTTCTTCTTTTGAGCGAAGGTAAGAAGGTAAGAAAGTAAGAATCCTTGATTTTCTGGTGTTGATTTTAAGCCCATTCAGCTCCATATACTTTTCTAAGGCATCCAGCTGTCTTTGAAGGTCTACCTTCGTTTGGTCAAGCAAAATTTAATCATCGGCATAGAGCAATATTCCAATTGGCACCCCGGCCAGAGTAGGTGGAAAACATCTGACCAGGTCAAAAGCTGATTCTACGTCCGAGATAAACAAGTTGAAGATAGCTGGCACCCTTTCAGTCTAGTCTCACTCATAGTGAAGTTTGGCAGTGTAGTAATATCAGTGGTTCTCTTATGTCTGATGGGCAACCGCACATTTTCCAATTTTGTCCACAGGCGTTGGCGGTCATTAGAATCAAAGGCCTGTGCCAAATCAATTGATGCCACATATAGTTCTCGCCTTTGCCTTTGATGTAAAGATTCTTAAAATAAAGAGATTGACAGACGTCCCCATGTCCCTAATAAATCCCGTTTGCAAGGGTCATAATGATGTGTTGATTTGGCACAGTTGGAAAGGGCTTTGAGAAGCAATGACCCAAAGATTTTGCCACTGACGTCTAAAACGGCGATGGGCCTGTAGTTAGCTGGAAGCACCCTATCGCCCTTTTTTAGATCGGCACAATGGTTGAGCATGTTCAAGATGGTGGGATTTTTTTGTCCTTTTTAATGTGTTTGAACCAGAGCCCCAATTTAATGGGCCACTGTTTTGGGTCTTCTTTCAGATGTAAATTCAACACTTCATCCGGGCCTGCCGCTCTTGAATCACTAGCCCTCAAAATCTGATCAAAGATTTCACTCTCGGTAGTGGAAAAAACCCAAGCACCCCCCCAAACTCGGATTAGCTTGTGACTGGCTCTCTTACGGCCGGCATTTTTCAGCTGGTATCGAATTAAGCAACAGGGCTTTTTGGGGGACCAGGAGGTAATTTATAAGTATCCACATTTCAGCTGTATTTTTTGAGGATGTATGATGTAACATGTTTATCCGACTTAAGCCAGTTCTTAAAAGCTTGTTTGAGCCATCTTGAGCATTCCCTGGCCTCCGCCGTTTGACTTACAGAGTTTACTCTTATTTCCTTAGACAAGGGGCCTCCAATAATGGGTTCCTGCAATGGGGATTTACGGGGTCATTCCGACATAATTTCTCCTTGCAGGAACTATTCCCCATTCCCATTTGAGCGCCCATAGGGCTCAATGGGAATTGGGAGGGAGGTAACAACGGGCACATTACAAGTGTCCCGTTGGTATCTCCCTCTTCCCCTTGCGGGACCCGGGAAAGATGTCTGGTAAAACCAGACGTCTGATCCGGGTCCCGCAAAGGGAACCTCGTAATCGGCGATCCCGTACCGGCCCCCTTCATTACGAGATTACCAGGGTCGTAATGAGCCCAAGGCCTTTTTCCTTTTAGCGACTTCTGGGTCATATTTATGACATATGCTGAATCCAGCTTTATTTGATGTTAAGATCATAGTATCATAAGCTTTAAATGGTTCTTGAGATAGAAATTGGCTGGTGTCGAGATTTGTAGAAGTGGCGGATAGAAGCAATCTCAACCTCAGCCTGTTTCTTCCTGGTTCAATTTCCAGGTTGTCACATTGCTGCTTACAGTCCTTTGCTGGCGAATTAGAAACTGGTATAACTACAATATTATTTTCACTCTTAATAGTTCCCCAGACCATCAATTTGGATATGCCAAATAATAGTGATTCTGAGGCAAACACATAGCTTAGGGCTTTTGCTTCCAAGCCCCTCTTCCTTGTTGGCCTTGGGGGGCAGTGTCCTGCAATGTGGCCGTTTGCCAGATATATGTTCCTTTCTGCAAGTTCTCTCCTCCAATATAACCCTCTCACCACTTGTCGAGGGGCCAAAGGAAGCATGTCTTCGATGAGGTTTAAGGCACTATCAAAGCAGTGGATGTTCAAGTCTCTGCACACTAGGACCTCTAAATGTACATGTTTGGCCCTGGCTTCTTCGATAAGTGTGAACACTGTACCCATGAACCTGTCACCCCACGTAGATGCCATATTCCAATACAGATTTACCACCAAGACATTCTTGATACTTCCAGCTGGAGACGGTTCTGTCTGTATTATTATTATTGCCTGGATCATGGGGGATGGTTGAAATTCCGAGATGATCGCATAGCCCCTTTCTACACTGAGGGCAATAAGAAGATCGGTCGTTGGTCTCCCATTCAGGCGTTCTTCCACCGGGTTAAATGTTATAGAAAATCCCTCCAAGAGTTATTGGGACATCAACCACATCTCCTGAAGGCAAATTAAATCCAGCGTGTGGAGGTTTAGGATACCCTTTCAGAACAGGTGCAGGAAGCCCTGTGTGTTCCAGCTGCAAATTCTCACTTGACTGCTCGAGACCTCTATCTGCTCAGCTCCCCCACCCCCCCTGTTCCCCACGCTATGAGCTGGTATTTCCACCAGCGAGGACACCCACCAACCAACCCCAATCATCACCCATATTATGGTGGGTCAGCCTCCGGTCTCTCTGGTCCTTGTTAACGGTACGGTTGTAGTCCTGGGAGGAAGTCCATGAACAAGAGGGCATCACCTGTGAACTGGATCTAGAGAAGGAGCTTTCATTTGGACCCGTCTTTTTCAAATGTCGAGTGGGTTTATCCCGATGTTTGGCAGCCCGCTCCCCTTGCAGTTATTCGCTAGAATGATTTTGGGGGTGATAAGTAAGGTTGCAGCTATATTTTCTTAAATATGTATTTTTTGTGTATTAGCCAAAGGTAAAATAACACACACGATGAAAAGGAAATTCAACGTACTGAAATAAATGTATATTAATATAAACTAATAATAGAGTACCTAATTTCATACAACCTAAAATGTTTAAACATTAAGGCAACATATGATAAAATGAAGAAGATGCCAAATAAATAAAAGGAGCAAATATAAAAAAAGAAATTAAGAAAAAGGATAGATTCCATATAAACATTTCCAATCATCGATTACAAACTCAAAAGAAATAAGCAATGATGGCTTAGTCAGGTTTTCCTCTGTCAGTTTAATTTCTTTCCAACTAAATTTAAATCTTTCAAAAGATTAAGCACTTCAGCCGTAAAGGAAGGTTTCATTTCCTGATGTCAATCTTTCCCAAAACATAGTAGTGTCCAGTGTCCAAACATTGTGTACAAATCTTTGCAATCTCTGTTCCCTCTGAACATTTCAATAAGAGATGTTGGGTGGATTGCCTTTCCATTTGATCACATTTCCCACATATATCTGTTGGAACATTTTCTTTGGCTCTAATATGTTGAATTTCTATGGTAGACATATTGAGTCTAAGGGCCTCATTACGGGTTTGGCGGTAGCCATGCCGCTATTGGCGGCATGACTGCCTCCAAAACCGGGTCCGGGTTCCCTGAATGGGGAATTACCGGGCCATTCCGAGTTCGGAGGGCCCGGTAATTCCTCCCTCAGGGAACCCGGGCCTGGACCTTCCCCATTCCCATTCGAGCCCCCAAAGGGCTAAATGGGAATGGGAGAGGGAGCTAACAACAGGCCGATTACAACCGGCCCGTTGTTAGCTCCCTGGTCCCCTCACGGGACCCGGTAACGACGCCTGGTTTTACCAATTAGTCAAGCTGAATGGGAATAACGGGTCCGCACCCATTAGCGGACCCCGTTAACCCATTCCGCCTGACTTGTAATGAGGCCCTAAATCTTAGAAAGTCCATTCTAATACCTGGGTCAGTTGATTTCTTTAAGTAGGCAGGTAGGAGTGATCTTGGTTTATCCGTTAATGTGTAAGAGCATGATACTTTTTCTAACCTCATCTTCTCTTGGTTTCGGCTATCTTGGTCGGAATCCAATAGCCTAAAGCCTAATGGTAACAACTTTGCCCCTTGCCTTATTAAAATGGCTTTCTTGCTTGCTGATGAGAGATGGAGTAAGATTGTGTCCAGACGGTGTTCATCCGGGAATTCCACCAGCAGTAGATATTTAGATTTTTTTTTAAATTAAGGGCCAGAATAGTGTTCATAAATCGCATAACATTTGTTCTATTCAGAACTAGGTTATCCATAATAGTTAATATTCTCTCCAGTGAAAGTCTAAGGTCACTTATCACAGCTTTATTTGATCCCTTTGATTTTGGAGGTGTGTGTCGATCAGCCTTTACCGGCGGAGAGTGACCCTTAACTTGGCGGAATGAGTATTGTTTTTTTGCTTGGGTCCCACTTTTTGTAGCATTACTGGACAGGGATCTTTTCTCTTTCAGTGTTTTAATACTCAAGGCAACAAAAGGGCTTCTATAAGGGCTTTGGCAAAGGTTTGGACCGTCATCGCCATCCCTCTTTTCTGGAGGGGTATCTAGGTGCCTTTGATCTGTGAGACCTTTTACGGAGAAAGTAACTCTTGATGGCCATTTTGCTTGGCCCTTTGGATACACTACTTGTCGGCCACTCTCCTCGGCTGTGGCTTCTATTGAGTTAAGAGCTGTCCTTGTCGCTTATTGTCCTCAGAGACCATTACTTGGAGAGCAGTCAGTCTCAGGACTTGAGGCTTCATCTTCCTCCATAGAATACGTGGAGAGGTTTATTAGGTCTATTGATGATACATCCCGGGAATCTTCGAGTTGGCTTGCCACCAGAGTTTGACATCCAGGGTCTGAGGGGGACACTGCCAGTTCCGGGGCAGAGCGTCCAATTTAGCCCCCAGTGCTTTTTTGCTCGTTGGTCATGACAGGCAGCAAGTTCCTAATAAACTGGCGTGACCCTCCTCCTACACCCGGTAGGGGGGTTCTCAATGTACTTGCTTAAGGGCCTGTAGCTTTGGCACATTCTTTTCCTTAGCTAGTCTCTTCTTTAGGACCACTCTCTTAGTTTTTCCCTATCAGTCGCAGATAATTTTGAGAAAATGTCTTTTTTTGTAGTAGTAATAATATTGGCCCTTGTACACCCAAGACGTCTGGTTCCTCCCTACCGGCACCACAGACCCCAGTAGGTGTCACTTGGATCGACATATACAGGAGCTGCGGAGCTGACCCGGAATGGGCAAGTTCTTGCCTGGCCTCCTGGGCGCCCATAATTGGCTCCAAAGGGAGTACTCCAAGAACTTGATCAGATTGTGCAGGGTCTTTACTTCCTTTAACATTTTCAACCACCAATGGTGAAATGGATGTTGCAGTTGAGTTTATAGTTGGCGTCTTCATAAGGGACCTCTGGAAGACTTCCCTCTTCCTTTTATTCTTAGCTTCTGTAGCCGCTGTGATGATTGAATGGAGGATATTGGTTATTTCTTTCGTGTTTTTTTCCAGGTTCCCCTGGATTCCTGTGACAAAGCCCTCCAAAAATATCATTTTTGTGTGCAACATTGCAATCAAGGTAGACTGGTCCCTAATATGTTCGCTCATAGTTTTGTGTAGTTTCATAAAGGGGGCCAGGGTCAGTGTCATGGCCACTATCAGGCATGTGTCAATAGGAGCGGATTTTAGGGCCTGGTCTCCAACCTCTCCTGCAGCCAGGTCCAACAGAAGATCTTCGTCTGTAATGTGGTTGTCCGGCAGGAAAAGAGGGGTTTAAGGTCTGTCTGTGAACAGTCTTTCTTTTGGCTACTAGTGTCTCCTTCCCCAGTACGGGCAGCTGTTGCTGCACGCTTATTGGTGGCTTGCCCTCCATTGTCCTCCGCTGAATTGACCTTAAGTCTTTTTATGAAATGGGGCCTAGAGTCTTCCGACGACTCTACTCTCCTTTTCAGATGCAGTTCCCTCCACCTCCCTTAACTGCTGAGCTCCCCCGCTGTGAAGGCACCAGAATCGCTCCTATCCTTCTCCCCCTGTCCAACCCCGAGGGGAATATCCAATGGGCCAGCCCCGTCAGGGGCAAGTGAGCTCCTGGGGGATGGGACCCTAGCAATGGGCACAGATGGCTCACGAGTTAACCCTGCAGGGGTAACTGGTTCTAAATCTCTGATCTCCGGTAAGTGAAATATGATATTGCTGAGGCAGTTTCCAGCAGCAGCCCTCTTGGCTGCCAACACTTTTTGGTTGATGGCTGATCCTGTTTCTTCCCGAATGTGTTCCCAGGCATCTTACGAATCTGTATACTTTGGGGGGCACCAGTTCTCCTCCTTTCAGAAATGCCATTATTGCATCCAATGGTGGTTCATCAGTTAGGGCCCTTCCATCTTCCTGGATGGCTCGCTGCAATTTTGGGGAAGAGGGTGAAGGTCCATAGACGGGGGGGCTCACCACCTAATCTACCATCCGCTTCTCTTCCACTTGTAGTAAGGGGGCGAGCTTTGGGGAGAATGTATGTAAATTTGCCCCGCCCTCCTGCCTACTTTTTTGTAGGTGTAGGTCCACGGAGGGTAGAATGACCTGCGGTATGTTGGCAATCTCTAAAGTGTTCAAAGCCGAGGCAGTTTTAACTATGACGTTGATTTGCACATAAAGGGGACATCCAATTGTTCTGTATACCTCCTCCTTGGTCACAGACTGTATTTCAAGAGCTGTCCACTCCTTATTACTCATACCATCCACAGCATGAACATGCGTTTCATGTTGTAGTGCAACTTGACAAGCCTCGAGTGGGCCGGAGGGCCTCCCTCCACGCCCCATGCTTGATAGCTGGCTCAGCATCACTTTCTTGACAGTGGACGCAGAATAGCGGCCAAGTATACAGGAAAGTACAGGTTCCTGCTATGTTAGAGAAGTCTAATAGCAGTTGGAGGTTGCCCCACTTCAATAGGCAACCCTCCTTGCCACCTTTGCTCGGGCTTTAAGGCTCAGCCCAAGTGGCCCCAGCCCGTTCGACACAGGAGCCTGCTCAGGACAGTTGGTCTCATCAGGCCTTCAAGGAATCATGATAGTACTAGTACTTAACATTTTGAGCCACTGAATCCGGCAGCTACAAGGCAAGGCTTGGCTGCATAGCAGTGCTGCAAGAGAATTTATTGAGCCGCAGGGGGTGGAGCTCCTGGTTGCTCGACACTGTGTCCCAGGCCGCACCTCTGCCATAGTGCTCTGTGGTCAGTGCTCTGTAAATTGCAAACAGGTTGCCGGGAATTCTAACCAAATCTCGCAAGACTCGCCGGCGCAGCAAGATTCAATTTGTCAGCGAGGCACACCGGCTGACTGGCTGATTGCACCGTAACTCACCGGCTATCCGATCCGGTCCAAACTCTGCAAGCGAATCGGGCTCGACACCTGGCCAATCGCCGGCACCAGCGATGTCATTTGGTTATGACTTTCCCGCTGTGGCCGCCTTCACCTCCGTCCTCTGCTCCTCGTTCCGAGAGATCAGAGGAAAGCACCTTCAGCAGTGTGTCAAGCATGTCAAGCCACAGCTCAGAGTATGCAGAGCCAACAGGAATCAATTGATATCTGATTTTATGATTGTCCATTTTAATTTGATTGTTTTGCGTGATTTTTTAATGTGCTTCCACATAATCTGTCTGACTGCAATGCTATTACATTAACAGCTGCTTTGGGTGATTATCATCTCAATATGTAACCATATGCCTACGCATAATAAAGGCAACACTCTGGATCTAATGTTTTCTGATATATCTCTTACAACCACTTTTGAACCCCTACCTGTTACTTGGTCTGATAATTTCTTTGCTTCTATTTGTTATTTTTTCTCCCATTCCCTTTGGTTTAGGACCATCGGTCTGCCATGCCCACAGCTTTTGAAAAAATATTCCTCTAGCTTTAATAGCAAATACCTTAGAGAGACATTGGGCCTCATTACGCGTTAGGCGGTAGGGGGTTGACAGTGCTGGTAGAGCTGCCGGCGCCGTTAACCCCCTCCTGCTTCATTACGAGGTCTGCTCGCGGGTCCTGCAAAGACATCAGGTAAAACCAGGCATCCTTAGCGGGACCCGCTAGCAGACCAGGATGCTAACAACAGGCCCGTCATTAACGGGCCCGTTGTTAGCATCCTCTCCATTCCCATTGAGCCCTATGGGAGCCCAAATGGGAATGGAGATGTACCAGGTCCGGGTTCCAGGAAACGGAATTACTGGGCCCTCCAAGGTTGGAATGGCCCGGTAATTCCTCATTCCAGGAACCCGTACTCGTACTACTAAAAGCGGCTTGGC
The DNA here is from genome assembly GCF_040938575.1 of Ambystoma mexicanum. Classification (NCBI taxonomy): domain Eukaryota; kingdom Metazoa; phylum Chordata; class Amphibia; order Caudata; family Ambystomatidae; genus Ambystoma; species Ambystoma mexicanum. Next base: position 287,264,841 of record NC_090922.1, read on the forward strand.
TAACTCCATACTTGTAATGAGGCCCAATATCTTTAAGAAATGTTGACAAGTTAGACCCTTGCATGGCTATTTTTGAAGCCATGACTCTCTGACCAGCTGCCCCCAGTGAAAGTGGAGAGATGTCGATCGAAACCTACTGCCCTTGGTTTTCCCCAAACCTTTGGATGCTTAAGTGCACTAGTCGTAGAGCTGAGCGCAAATGGCATAAGGATTATTCTTCCATAGTTTAATGGGACTATACATTGTTCTAAGAGCTTACCACCGAGCCATTAAAGATGCAAAATCTCTTTTCTATGCTAAAAGTTTTGTCGAAGCAAACTGCTCCTCTTGTGAGCTTATCAGGGTCATTAGGGAACCCTCTGATCCCCTCCGTCCCCAGCTACATGTGATGATATTAGTGCTTTCTTTGTAGATAAGATTTGTAAAATACGACTTCAAATTTCTCTGCTGAAGCAATTGTCCCTCTTTCATCTTTGGTTATGAATCACACTTCATTACTACATGAAAGCGATTGCTTCCGTTTTTATCCAATCACAGATGAAAAGGTGGCCTTATCTTTAAAGAAGCTTAGGTCTTCATTTGCTTTTCATTCAATTCCCTTAAATATTGTCCATTCCTTTCCATCTAATTCCATCTCCTTGTTGACTGAGGCAATGTGCCATTCTTTTTCAAGGGTTTTTATCCCTGAACCTCTAAAGCATGCATTAGTTACACCTCTGCTAAAAAAGTATCATTGTGTTCCTTCTGAGCCCTGCAGTTATCGGACAATTTCTCTTCTGCCTATGATGGCTAAACTTATGGAATCAATTGTTGCCCCACAGTTTTCATGTTTTCTTGAGGTTAATTCTCATCTTCATTTAATCCAAGCAGGTTCTAGACCTCTTAGAGGAACAGAATCTGTGATGGTCTCCGTCCTGGATGATATGGCTATGCTTAAGGACCACAAGAAGGTTGTAGTTCTTATTTTATTCGACCTTTCCATGGCTTTCGATATGATGATCTTGTCACTCTACTTGGGTGTTTGGAGCAGCTGGTATTATCGGATCTCTTCTGCCCTGGTTCTCGTCTTATCTGTCAGATCGTTCTCAGGCAATTTCTCTGTTTCCAATCAGTATCCAGAGAGACATCATGCTGTGTGTGCAGCACTATTTTTTAGTTGTAGATGGGTGGTAATTTCAATAATCCTGCATGTGCACCAATGAGCATTAACTATTATTAAACCCAGCCCACTCAACTCTGACCACCTTTAAAAGCTTTAGCTGTTTTTTAACACACGTTGGGCTTTAACAAAATCTTGATGGAATACTTGTGATAAATTTGCCGGGATTCCGCCAATGCAAATTGTGCTACTGCACCTCAGCAATACCGGATCCCTAGTTACGGGGGGGCGGTAAATCCCCATTCCCATTGGGTCCATTTCTGGGTGCTATTAATGTGGCACTATTAGCACTGCAGTAATAGTGCTGCAAATGGGTGGAAGATTTACCTCCAGCAAAAACCTCCAGATTGGGCAGAGCAGTAATGCAGTGGTAATAGCATTACAGCCACATGTTTGCCACTGCGCCCAACCCGTGATGACCCCCATATGTGTGATTGTGTGTAAGCGGGCATGAGAGGGAGTCTACTAGAGTTACCAGATAACTTACATGCCAGTGAGACACCATTTTTCTAGGCCCTTTTTTGTCTTGAAAATAATCCAAAAATCAGAAGTAACGGCTCTTCGGGCAAATTACTAATCCACTGCTTCTTATGTACGCTGTTTTGATAATATGCAGACAAATATCTCTTGAGATGTGCCATGTAAGGGTTGAACGACATTGCATTCAGCACACTTTGTTTGGTATTCTTGTACAGTGATTGTATAGTAGTTTTAGGTTCAGGCTACAAAGACAAGGCTATACCAGAAGGCAGTAAGATTAGAAAGACTGGTTTTGCATTTAATCTTCCCTCTGAGTTATAAATGTGTGTGTGTGTTGGTTCTTTGGCACAGTCATGCATCTTGTTGTTATGCATGATGTGCGCACAAGCAAGAGACAGCATAACATTAAGGAGAAGACATCACTCATAGTTCAGCCACTGAACAGTATGCACTTATCAGGAGATTGCGTGCTTTTTAACCAAAATAGACATCACTCCCAGCTGAGCTTCAAATAATATATAGTCAGCAATGGTGTTTAGCTGAAGAAACATCACTCATAAATGAGCTTCAAATAATAAGTGGTCAAAGACAGACCATTTAACAGAAGAGATATCATCCAAGTATGGGGGAGGTATAAGATCCCCCTTAGCTCTTTATCATGAGGGCAAGAACCTGACTTTGCCCCTATAGAGATGCTTACAGTTTTTAGTGCCTGCCTTTACTTCCTAAATGAGACTGTGCGCTGTGTCGGTGTGGCTGGCGATGAAACACTATTGGCGTGAAAGTCATATGCATGAACTGCACTGTTGGTAATACAGTGATTCTGAGCTCAATCAGGGATCTGTATCTAATGTTTACATATCCTAATTAAAAATTCTACCAGGGAAGATCGGTATATTGAGTGAATGTTGCTGAGATGTTATAGTTGTAAAGCTGCTTCAAAAGCTTATGACTTTTTACAATTCCTTCGAAAATGTAGGTGTGGTAAATTACATGGTTGGATGACTACAGTGTGTCGACTTGTCATTTGTTCATAGTCAGGGCGGGGTGGGGGAATACCTGCCCCCATAGCTAAATTCAAAGATCGGCGCCCCCAAAGTCACAACTCAGTTGCCTAATAACTGCTGTTACAACAGTTTGACAAACCAATGACAGCTTAAGGTGTATAACATAACATAAAACACATGGATCCCGTGGGCTCCTATGCAGGGTGTTGACAACTTTCATGGACCCAGAAGGCCCCCACATGCCGCTGGGGGTAGAGGGCAGATTGTGGCCCAGGATGTTTACTATGATACCCAATATGAAGCAATGCATGGGGGCCACCAGGGCATGGACGACCACTGGGACCACAATGAACAACTCACCTCCAGAAATGTCTTGTGCAGGAGGACTTCTTTAAGGCACACAAAAACGGCAGGGAATTTGTGGGGGTATTCCCACAAGAAAAACGAAACACAGATTAAACAAATGAGGCAGTGATTTTAAGTTAAAGAAACATGTTTCCTTTTAAATCTCTTTTTTGTTTTTGTTTGTTGTACATTGTAAGCAGAGAATTTCGCAGACAACAGCATGACGAGCATGTGGGAAGCCTTCTTTTAAGTGATACCCCAATGATCTCCATACCCCTTTTATTCTTATGGTATCTGCTTCAGGCCGGAAGATTGTGGTCTTTGCTTCAGGCTGTAGAAAGGACACAGAGACTGCAAAAATGAGGATGCCATCTGGCCGGAGAAGCAACTCTTTGCCTTTAAGGTGTCCTTATCCAGATGCGGGTGGGGGCGGGGAGCATCAATTAGGGGCAAGAGCACCAATTAGGGAGCAGAGTAACAGTTGTGTGGGGGGGAATCTACAAGTATTGAGTATAGTTAACAGAGTCTCCACACCTGCAGCTACTATTTATGTTATGTTATGTTATGTTATGTTATGTTATGTTATGTTATGTTATGTTATGTTATGTTATGTTATTGGGCATTTGTATACTGCCTTTTACCATTTGTATGATTCCAAAGCACTGGACGGATTTGTAAAAAAAATATACACAAAAGCGAAATAAGCACAACGTTCTGTTTTGACAGACTTTATTTAACCAACAAAGTGCTAACAAAAATCTCTGCAAGTAAATGTGCCCCCACTCTGAGCAAAAACACTAGACATAATAAAAAGGCTTTCATTGGTTACTGTGCCTCTGTGCCTGTTATTAATGCTATGGATCTAGAAACACTAACTGGCAGACATGTTTGGTTGTTTTCAGGTAAAAACTGTGTATAAAAGGCATACTTAAGAAATTATGGCGATAGTATTGCGCATTTCTTACTTTTTTTTAATTATTTTTTTTTATTGTGTATGGTAAAAAAAACTTTACAATGTCAACATTTCATCAATAAATTACATAAAAGAATTGATCAATATCAATACAAGTAACATTACAATGATCGAAACAACAACAAAAACAAACACATCCAATATGTCTCCTGGTGTCCATTAATTTCCAAACAGCTAATAATATCATATTAAATACATATAATACCAGGGTGCAATCACCAAATTAACGTTAAACACGTATTCATTTTAAAAGAATGATCGGTTATAGTCCATAAGAATAACTAAACCTGATTTTTCGAGTCAGGGCCATATTACATTGATCTTTTCACTAAGAATTGCTCTTCAATAACAATTATAAAAAAAATGAAGCTAAGTAGAAGTGTTTGGCTCTCTCCACAGGCATCTTTCCCAAAGGCACTCTCTGCTCAACCCAGAGACAGTAAACAGGTGTGCACCAAAGATTAACATCCTATCAGCTTCAAAGAAGAGGAACAATATACAGTTAAATGTTTCAACGCTTCAAGGTCATTCAAGGAGTTACAGAATCTACATCCACCCAAATGCTGCAATTTTTCATTAGTTTGTATTTGATTCAATCGAAAACGCAGATAGGCTTTCCTAGCTTTATTACAGGGGAAGATCTCTAGATACCTTGCCCGCTGACCCCATTGACCCATACATTTGGTGTATTCATAGTATGACTTGCTGTTACTTATTTTATCTACTAGAAGACACCAGTAGTATCGCTGACATTTAAGTTTACAAGATGGAAGACATGACTAAATCTTCCTTAGAGATCATTGCTGCATGTAAAATTGCATCCATTTTATTTCTGAATTTCAAAAACGATGGAGGACGCCCCTCATTAATCATGACAGCCAGGTCCTCGTAGAGGGACCCTATACTTTCTAAAACTATTTTATTTGCATAATACGTCTATTTCTAAATAATGGGCTTTCAAACACTGACTTGAGGTCATTTTTGTTCGTGTTCAAATAGCTACTGTCTATGTAGGGCAAATACTACTAATTATGGTGATGTTACTGCACATTTTAGATGACCACATGACCATCTCAAAATACCCTGTAGGGTAGCCAAAATTGCCCACTTGGGTCATCCATAACCAGTAATTACTTGGAAACTAACAAATTACCATTCATATTTGCCATAGTAAAAAGCATACAGTTATTACCATGCTTTTTACTATTTGTATGGGTAAGCAAACACTAACGTATAGACATGCTTGTCAAGTTATTAATGGGCATGCAGGGAATATTAAAGGAATAGTTTTGATGTTACTGGGCAACTGAGAAAACTCGAATAGAGCCGAGGGTTGTGCATTTTGAACGGGGATGTGTGAGCAGTCAGTGGGAGCGGCCATAGGGATGAGCACTGCCACAACCTCTTGCTCATCTTCATTGGAACACTCTCCCGCTCTCACTTCACTCTATTACCTCATATTATTTGTTTCGTGCCGCCCTGAAAACCTATATTCTTCAACATCCTTCATTGTGTCCAGCCTGGACTTGACAACTTAATTGTTTATGCAATTTTATTGTACTGCATTTTCTTTTTATAATGTATACCGCTTTGGATTAAGGTGCTTTATAAACTAAAAATAAAATATAAATACAGTCAAATAACTTGGCAAAGAGACAAATAACATTGTGTGTCCCTCCTCACAACCCACCCCCTCCTATCTGTATTCCTACCTGTGGCAAAGTTTGACAGTCTGGGAAAATTGCCAGGAAAATTGCTGGTGATTCTGTGAGCAGCAATTTTACCAAACCGGAAAATGGTTCACTGAGTTGCCTCCACCCAAGCGTTGGAGGTAAATCAGACCCCCCACTGGCAAAAAACAGCCAGTATTTCCAGAACCCTGGTATTACTGGTGCTGTGAATACCAGCAACCCCCTCATTGGAATCAATGGGGATTCACCACCCTTTCCAACACCTGTAAAAGGCCAGATATTCTGGGATATCAGGTGGTGGAAAAGGTAGGGTCAGTTTGCCGGCAAACTTGTAATGACCCACCTAAACATAGAGACAGTGCACTGAAATTGCTCAGAGTACACTTTCTTACCAAAACACATGGTAAGAAAGAGAAAAACATGTTCTATAGAACAACACCATGCAGTACATCATGTAATACAAGATAAATGGAAAACAGACTTATTTAGAGACACGTTATAAAGGAGCAGTTCCCAATATCTTGACCCAACTGAGAAACCCAAACATCAACAGAGTAACACATAACAACCCAGCTTGACAAGTAACTTAGAATCCATTTTGCAATCTTAGACATTCCACATCCCCAATCCAAAAGCATGTTTCTGTAGTCTAACCTAGTCGGCCTTTGACCTTTTATAAACAAGTAACAACAAGCAACTTATGGAACTGTTAAATCCCATGCATACATTGTTAATGTGTATCTACTCTTTATCCATTGTTAATCTGTATTCACTGCATGTACATTGTATTTTTTTTATATAACAGTCACTAGTCTGTATATACTGATCAACCACTGGGTACACAGTCCACTTTCATTCTAAATCCAGTATTAAGCCAACTCATTCCTCAATAAGAGTCACTCACACCTGACATCCAATGTTCATTATGGGATCAAGGTTAACTCAATATTGAGAGGCACAATAAAACTAGTGAGCAGTGAATATAGTCCCAATAACATTCATAGCTTATTTGCAACATCTCTAAGATGATACACCATCAGGGTCGGGGTGGGCCCTAAAATTGTCTCGGGCTCCAATGAAAAAGTGGCCCGCCATTGCAAATGTCTATTCATTTCTTTTATGACACTGTTTGATTAGTAACCAAGGAGGAGCTTTTTGATAAAGTGTGATACAAATTGTGCATTTTAAAGAATATTTAATCAGCAACACTGGTCAAAACTACTAGCCGCATAGTGAAGTAGCTTATCAAACTGGCCCAAATTGGCCTGAAAAGTGGCCCACTTTGCCCCAAAAAATAGTCCACAACAGCATTTTTGGGTTTTTGGTTCAGCCATGGGCTGCTGCTTCTCAGGAAACTAACACTGGACCCTGACAACCTCAGCAACAAATGCCCCATCGCCAATATTTCCTGCATAGGTAAGATCCTTGAGAAAGCAGTAGCGACACATCAAAGCCATCAAACTTCTTTTGTCCTATAAATCTGGCTTCAGACCCAGATGCAGCATAGGAACGGGGAACATCAAGGTGATAGATGATCCTATTAAACCCCTTGATGATGGCCATCCTTGTCTGCAGGTTCACCTGGACCTCTTGGCAGCATTTGATAAAGTACATCACCCGACACTCACCGACAATTTACATCAGTGCATTGGGATCAACAATATGTTCCTCATTTGGTTAAAATGCTACTTGCAACCAGTTCAAATAAATAGATTCCTCCAGATCACCAAATCACCTATCACATGTGGAGTCCCACAAGGATTCATCCTCTCCTCCATGATCTTCAGTCTTTACATGTGTAAGGGAGGAAGGGTTGACTTGCCCCTCGTGTACATTCGGCACGAAAGAGACTTAATACTTATGCAATACTGGGGAGACGTCCTCCTTGACCTTCCCTGGTTACAGTGGAAGCGGGGCTACTGCAAGACACATTAGGACTCCATTTTGTGCATAACTCGACTCCATTTTTGGACTAGGCCGCATCCCGAGCCCTCTGTAGCCTCCTCTCCGCTTTGCAGCACTGCGCAGCACACACACAGATAGCCCCCACCTCCTCCTTCCGTGTCTGTGCCATCCAGGCTTCTTTCTCACGGATGCTCTGGTGCAAATTGTTGCAAACAGAAACTGTATTGTTTTATTCTTCCTCTGAGCTCATTGCACTGTGTATGACCAGGGGTGAATTTCTCTTCTGGCCCCACTGTTCTCACAAATCTGCTCCTGCTCCTTTCACCCCCACCTTTGGAAGTTATTGTCGACTCAACCTTGTGCCCCTCCATGGTCACTTTAATGTAGCAGAAGTGTAACCCTTCCCCACTGACCACCGTAGAGTTCCCCCAATATAACTGGTTTCTTGTCATCATATATCCTGCCTAAGACCAACACCTATCAATTCACTCACTCAAGCACTGGGGTGCCATGACAAATAAATCTTAGATCAAGCCACTGATAACGCACCTGAGGGCCAAGGCCCTCGGACCCCTCCCAACTACAAAGGCCTGAGGACAGAATGTGTAAATAGATGTCTTCAATTTATAGGGGTCCCCACATACTAGTACATGGTTTATATTTTGTATTATTCATTGCATGTCAGGAGATAGCATGTAGCTTAGCTTAGACAGAATTACCTCTTCTTGTGGAACCGACCTGACCTTCACACCACCATCTTCGGTTCCGGAAACACCTCAAAACCTTCCTCTTTGCTTCTGCTTTCTCTTCTTCTCTCCCCTGATGAAATTCCCGGCCAAATCTGCACTGGTTATCTGGACACCCTTCTGACCTTGGGGCCAGGTCCCACCCTTTACACTCCTGCCCTGCCTCCCTGGAAACCCCTGCACTTAGAGACTGTTTTTCTGTATCCCTACAGCCCCCCCCCCACCAGTACTTGTCTGCTCTACTCTGCACTTGCCACCATCAGGCTGCTTTCCATCGTATTTATTCCTCTATCCCATGTTATGCTATGTTCTGTTATTTTGCATTTATATATGTAATTGTACTCCACTTCCCCCTCTCCCTTCCCCCAGGGACTTTTCCCTCTCTCCCTACCCTTGCGCGATCAGAATGACACTTGGCCTAGTAGGATCGTTTGTCTGTCTTTTCCACAGTTTTCCCTCCCCTGCCTCGTCGTGCCTTGAAACACTTGTGTATAGGCGCGTTATAAATACCATATCATGTCATATCATATCATACCCAGATGAGCCCAGCTGGCCACATGCCTCTCGAAGTAAAAGCCCTGCACCAGCCATTCATGTGGAGCCAGCCCATATGCTGCCATACTGTAACTTTGTTGTCCCCCAATTCCACTGCAACTCGATGTACCTATAGAGAATCATCACTAGTGACGATTCTAAAGCATATAATGTACCGTATTCTGTATTGTGGTTCAGAGCGCTCTCGAGGCAGCAGAGTCCTCTGCATGCATATACCTTTATAAATCTTTATTCTCCTCACAACCATTCTCCTGGTCTCTTTCCCTACCGGGAATGTCCTTATTATTGGTCTACAATTGTATTTTGGGGGATGAGCACCTTCACATGGAACTGCTTAGAACCTTCCTCACTCCACACTACACCCAGATCTAGCAATATACAGATGCTATGCAGCTCTACCTCAAGATACCATCCATCGAAGACATCCACAGGCTTGAGACCTGACTCACATTGGTCCAGTTGTGGAAATCCAGTGGTTAGCTGAAGCTCAACCCTTCTTGTTGCTGACCAACACCACTAAACACCCTGACATTCCGACATGGCTCTCTGTTATGAAACTCGAGGGCTTCACATCCCAGCTGTCCACCTCCACCTAGTCCCTTGGGTTTGGCAGACAGAAACCTTTCCTTCAAATAGCACATAGCAAGAAAGACACAAAGTCTTGGCACCAACATCCTGTCCTTCAGAAAATCAAGCCCTTTATCCGTGAAAACAACTTCAGATTTGCCGTCCAAGCATTAGTCTTCAACCACTTATTTATTTTATTTATCCCATTTATTATTTATTCTGTTCTCTCCTCTGTCCGCACTTTCCACTTCTCCCCCTTCACGCACTTTCCCCCTCTTCACTTTTCCATGCACTTGCACATTCTTAATGTCACTGGGCCTAGTAAGATCGTATTTTGTTCTCCCCTGTTCCCCTCCCTTTGCCTGGTCGCTCTCTGAAACACATGTGTATGAGCGCGATATAAATAACATATCATATCATATCACTTGGATGCTCGCAGTGTCCTTTTGGAAGCTCCTCCAGTGACCACCCTGGCAACCCAGAGATGTGTACTGTATGCTAAAGAATGACTTATAAAAGGATTCTGCAGTTGAACCATATAATCCTGGCCCTCATTGAACTGCAGTGGCACCCACTGCAAGCCCTTATCATCTTCGAATCCTGCTGCATTGCATACAAGGCTGCCATCCTGAAGTCCCCAATCTACCTCACTGAGAAACTCAGCATCTCAGGAGGCCTACTATGCACCAGAAATAAGGACATACGCAGACTTGAACTCTGCAGATTCAGAAAGAAAAAAAAGAGAAGATTGGCCTTCTCTGTCTCCCCACGACTGTGGAAGCACCTCCCTCTCAATATCAGAGTCAACCCTTCACTTTTAGAGCTCCTCCCTAACATGTAGGTCTACACCCCCCCCTTCTCCACCCTACCTCTGACTGGGTGATCTGCTCCCCACTGTTTTCTCCTCTGGTGGCTTATCGATCCCATGCTGCCAAATTGCTTGCCCTTCCCCACCCCTTTTGTTAGCTCCCTGTGCCATTGCTTCTACACTTCCCTCACCATGTTCTCCCACCTCACATCATTGCTTAATGAAGCTAGGTCTTCACTCAATAAATACCCTAATATTGATAATAAGAATACAAATAATAATAATAATAATAATAATAATAATAATAATAATAATAATAATAATAATAATAATATTAAACAAACCCAGCTTTTTCAGTAGACCCACATTGGGAGAATTTTGGGACTAACATTAAGGACACTTGTTTTGATACTTCAGAAATGATTCTGAAGACCGCTCCCTTCATAGAACAGCTCACCAATCGCGGATTGATCACTTCGACTCTATTTGTCCCACTGTAGAATTCCTACCTCTGCAAACTCTGCAGCTTACTTGTAACCCCCTGAGCTGGTTTGTCACCTAGGTACAGCACTAGGATTCAGTCCAGCTGGGTTTGCATTTCATATTTCCTGTGCATAGATCCATACATAAATGTATGCATACATACATTCAGAGAGAGAGAGAGAGAGAGAGAGAGAGAGAGAGAGAGAGAGAGAGACTGACTTTGCCCTCGATGTCCATGCTTGGAACGGATTCACGCTTATCAATGAAGGAACAGGTACATTGGCTTCACGAAAGCCAGGAGGATCTAGAAATTAAGTCATTTGAAGGCGGTAATTGTAATGCTGAAATAGTAAATACAATACTTTTTACAATCACATTCGCCTTTTACTCTGGCTCATTACACTTATGAACACAAAGATCTTTCTTAGGAATTAAAGAATAAATGACACTCACAGAGCAGAGCTGAGGCTGCTTTATGTTCTCTTAAGAGCGTTTTTTGCTGGCCATAATTTATGTATTTGTTTGATTCAAGATTCTGTACAAAGATTGAAGAAATAAGCAACAATTTCATACCACGTATCATCCTGCTGTTACACCACTATGTAACTGAAATTGGGAACCATGATGTGAGCTGTTTCCTGTTAAATTACTTATGTGGAAAATTGCGTGTGGATTCTGTTCAAGCCGAATAGAGCATGTATTCGTATTTAGCTGCAAAGCATCGTTTGGTGCCAATACTCCCAATATGCTTTCTCAATGGGTCACAAAGTTTATATCTGGAACTTTAGGGTATTTGGTTGTGCAATGTAATTGAATATGTCCTTTAATTTGTTTTGCTTTAGTATTTGTTTTCGTTTTGTATTGTTGTTTGGCTAGTTTGAGTGTTGCAGTAAATTACCCCATTCCAGTAAGGAGGCCATCATTTTTCTGAATGCCGGGCTGATTCTAAGTTCGAGGGGCGTGAATGTTGGTGTCAACATGTCATTTCTGGGCTGCAAGGTGGATTAGATGGAGGTGGGCATATGCAATGTTCTGGCTGCTGGGCTGATTCTAGATTTGGAGCTGCACTAATGTTAGTGTAAACTTTAGGGTTTTGGATGAGGATATGGGAGCAATATTCTCAGGTTATTATGGTTGATGGCTGTGGTTACGGTTGCCATGTAAGAGCAATATGCTCAGGTTATCATGGTGCATGGTTGTGGTTACAGTTGCCATGTGTGTTGGAGATATGTATTTTTCTTCATGGTTGTGGTTATGGTTGCCACTGTGGCGGATTCCCTCATATTTTGGTGGTTATCTTAGTTTAATGCTTGTGTGGAGGATCTATTGGGAAGTATTGAGGTTATGAGTTTACCGTTTTTTTTTTCAATATTCATAACAGCTTTAAATGCCAGTCATTTTCAGGTAACCGGTGTTTCTGTGATATGCGGTGGTGGTTAGTAGATCAGTATGGTTGGTAATAAGTTTGTAGTAGCGATAAACTGAACTATCTTTTTCAATATCATTCGTATTATAGTGGTCGTTATGTGTTCAGTGTACCTCAGGGTACAAGTCCTGTTTCAGTGATGTGGACAGCACAGTTCCAGTTCCTGTTTCAGCGTTGTGACCACAGTTTATGTTCCAGTGTGCTTTGTTTTGGCCAAACATTGCTACTGAGGGGACTGGGGTGCATTTCCAAGTGTGTGTCCAGCGATGTGGCTGTTGGGTGATGTATGCAACGGGTGCAATGTTTCTGCAACTGCATGTTGGTTGTCAGGGTGAGGTATGTGGTTTGGGGTGAGCGTTTGTAATGTGATGAGTATGGTTGCTCTGCATTGTTGGTAATCAGTCATTTTAGAGTGTGTACAAAGGGACAGGTGTGGTGATCTCCTTGCCAGAATGTTGGGATGCGTGAACGAAATGTTAGACTGGAATGTCAGTGTAGTGCTGAGGGATTGTTCCAAGAGTGACCGTTAGAGGGAGAGCTGGCTGGATTGTGGATGGTCCAGTGAGTGGACTATGTAATGGTCTGTCCTTGTAGTCTGCCTAAAGTAAGGCAGGGGAATTACCTGTGAAACTGGAAATAAAAGTACTGATGTACCAACAAGAGTCCAGCATGGTATTTCTATACAGGAACTGAAAGAACAAAGAAATATCGAGGCTGAGTACCACAAATGAAATACACCAATCATGGGCTGAAAAAGATACAAGTATCTTTTATTACTGTACAATTTACAAAAAAACAGATAGCTATCTGGCCCAAACACCTCGCAGTGTGTACCAGCTGACACAGTAAGGAGAGTGAGGTACTGGACATCTAAATACCGGCATTTTTATACATTTCCCACAATATTGTCCAGCCTCTCTTCATGTTAATAATTCGTATCTAGAGTTTGTGCCTAGTTCACATAACAGTTTTTACAATATTATACAAAGGATTACATGAATTTACATTTCCATGACAATACAATGGTGGTATAGGTTCTCGGATCTGCGGTAAGCCTTGTTCCAAGAATCTATCACAGTGTAGTTCAGCTAAAACATACGATCGTCATTTACTCTTCATTGTTTCAGTGTTTATACAAGGATGAGGCTTGTGAGTGCAGACAACACTCGAATAGAAGTTCATATGAAGCACAAGGTTTCTTTGCCTTGCTTAAACAGTCGGCTCGCAGACAACCTAAAAATTAACAGAACTCAAAAGTCGATCAGTTCGACTGCAAGACGAAAACACAACCATCATTTTAGAATATGGAACATAAGTGAAAATCAAAATGGCAGACGAATCTTAAAATGGCAGAGAAGTTAAAACTTAGAAATCAGAGTTTTGGAACGCAGTTTTCTGTGTAACGTGATTGGGCTTAGGCCAGTATTTAATATAAGGAGGCACTATATAATTATGATTTAACAAACCCTCTTTTTGGCCTAAGCCAACAGCTTACTAAATATATTCGCTTTACTCTCAACTCCACGTTTCAATGTTCGTACATCCTGAATCACATTCATCAGATATATTGATCAATGTTAGATCCTTGACAGTAATATTTTCATCGCCACAAACAAAATAAATGGGATCATCTACATACAAAGGTCTGTCCTCGCTAATCAAATTCGCAATATTGGTACAACCCTCAAAATTACCCATTGACTGAGAACCATTCCTTTGTATGCAGAAGGAAACAGAGTTGAGACTGTGATTAATAGTGCAGGAATAAGGTGTGGCATCCCTGTTGCCTATGGGAGCCATCTTGAAAGAGATTAATGATTGGAAAGGTCTAGAAAGCCTATCATAAGGCCTAATAGAAGCAACGTTGAGCTTGCTCCTTTTTGTAAAAAGAGAACATCCCAGAGGCGTTGGGACTCGCCTTTCAAACGTATTCAAATTAGTCCCATCGAAATTCCCTGAGATGCTATTATTCCAACGACCAAAGAATAGTGCCTTTAGAGAGGCATAGCACGCAGTAGTTAAAGGCAAAGGATGAATATACCAGCCCAACCCTTTTTCCCCGTGTTGTGGCAAATTCGAACATATCCAGCAATAAGTTATTTTCAAAAATTACATGGGTTGTATTCATAATTAACAGAAGTGTATTGTTGTGATAACTCTGTCTGTGTTGGGAATCCCTAGGAGATAGAGTGTGCAGATGCACGAAAGGAGAAGACATAGTAGGAACACTCTCAGTGGGTAACAATGTCTCAAGTGGACACCCCCCCCAATATACCAAAACCCTAAAGCGATGACTACTGTTAGACCAATTAACAAACTCAGGAGAAAACAATAAGTGCTCAAGGACCATGAATTTTTATGTCCAATGTCTTTGTTAGCCACACAATCCATTGTTTGCTCCGTACGAGTAGTAGTGACAGGCATTGTTCCTCAAAAGTTCATTCCGGAAGGTTTCTGCAACGGACTCCTTACGTTTGTTCGTTCGTTGGTGATCTCCTTACCACGTGAAGTAAATTGATTGAAGTTAGCTTTTGTCAGTCCCACCCACTTTCTTATGTTTCAGCGAGAGAGTGCCAAAGGATTAGCTCAACAGTCGTTTCCCGTGGGCACAGCCGTGCTGTGCTGTGAGTCTAGTTTGTGGATGCAGATCATACCTTAAGTCTCCAGGCATTGCATGATCTGCGAACAAAGTGTCGTTGCTTCCTGATGGAAGTGGTGAAAACAGAGGAAAGATTGCTCAAGGGTGCAAAAAGATCCGAAGAAGAATTCAAAGATAAAGCAGCTGTCTCCCACAGGCTCAGGAAGTATCTCCGAAACACCCTTGATGTCGTTCAAAGTAAATTGATCATTGGAAACAGAACAAGTGGTTTCCTTGTTTTCTTCCACGTCGAGTAGAAAAGAAAAGGGTATTTTCTTGATGTATGTCGCGTGGATCCAGTGTCTCCTTCCTGCTACTCGTACAGCAGTCTGCGTGGCCAACAGGACCTGGAACGGTCCTCTCTCCAGTGCGGTGCGAGACTCGATGCTCTCTTAAAAGACTTCATGAGCACCCATTCACCTGGTCGAATTCTGTGACCTGGCCCCTCCTATTTAACTGGGAGGGCTTCTCGCACCTGTTGATAAATCAAATACAAGTTTTGAGTCAACTGGTCAGAGTATTCAGTAAGAAGCAAAGGCTTCACATCTTTCAATGCTCAGGGATTCGGCAGGTTCCAAACTTTAGCTGGCCTCCCCACCACAATTTCATACGGGGAGAGTCCAGTTTTAGCATGTGGGGTTGTCCGCATGGACAGTAGAGCTATAGGTAAAGCATCTGGCCATTTCAAATGACTGCTGGCACAGACTTTTGCAAGCTTGTTCTTCAAGATACCATTATGGCGTTCCACAAGTCCAGCACTCTGAGCGTGTCTAGCCGAATGGAACCGTTTATCGATCTGTAATCCCGCGCATACTTGCAAGATTACAGCAGCAATAAAATGTAGACCATTATCCGACCAGATGACCCTCTGCTTCTCAAACCTAGGAAAATATTCCTTAAGCATGGTTTTCGCCGTTGTCATTGCTGTGGCATCTTTCACAGGGAAGGCTTCAACCCACTTGCTAAAGGCACAAATTACTACTGAGACATCTTTGTAGCTATAGCAATGCTCCATCTCGATGAAGTTGAAATGAATCACCTCAAAAGGCATGGGGGGGACCAAAACGACCCCTCCACACATTATGCTGTAAGCATACCATACAACTTTGAACAAAAACCCCCAGCAGTCTTTGAAATGTTTACGTTTACCCAGACAGGTTTTAACCATTTCCAAATTTTCCTAGCACATATGTGAGTAGGACCATGAGCCATTGTAACCATGGCGGTGACATATGCATCGGGTACCATCCATCTTTTCCTTTTGTTGTCCACCCAACAACCTTCCTCATCCAAACTCACTAAAGCCTCAGCCCAGTGTTTAAGTTCTTTTGGAGTAGCGTCAGCTTGGATATTCTTTATCAAGTCAATCCCTTCATCTACTGTACAGATATTTATACTTTCTTTCCTGACATACATTTCTGAGTAAAAATCAGTGGCGGTCTGTTTAGCTATCCTGTCAGCAAAGGCGTTTCTTCTCCCAACATCATCTACTACCTTTTGATGTGTGACGCACTTCATGATTGCTAGTTGAGTAGAAGCGCAAGTGAGAGTAGCTGAACTATCAAGGTGCGATGTTGGATTTTTTTTTCCGTGTTAGGTCAAGAAACATTGTTCTGCCCATAGTCTACCGAAGTTGTGAACCACCCCAAAGGCATACTGGCTATCTGTAAATTTGTTTACTCGAAGCCCTTCGGAAAGTTCACAAGCTCGAGTCAGTGCGATAATCTCTGTGGTTATGCCAAATTCTCTTGCTTTCCACAATCGTGCTTAGTGTAGTGATGGCATAAGCAACAGTGGAAGTACCATACGGAAGTTTGAAGCAGGAGCCATCACAAAACCACTCCCCTTGTGGATCATTCAGAGGTGTATCATTGAAATCAATCCTGCCTTTGGTTTCTTGCTCTGTGGTATAGAGGCAGTCATGTGACATTTCATCACTGCAAGCAATATCTTGAGGAAGAGGTAACAATTCAGCCAGATTCAATACGCAACACCTCTTAATTTGGATATGCGGTGCAAATAGAATCAGTTTGTATCATGTTAATCGTGCGGAAGTAAGGTGTTGTGTTTGCGTTCTGTTTAATAGAAAGTCTACGGAGTGGGGTAACATTACGGTTAAAGTGTGACCTAAAACCATACCCTCACTTTGTTTTACAGACGCAGCAGTGACAGCTCTCAGACATCTCGGCAAAGTGCATGCAACAGGATCAAGTGTGGAGGAAAAATAACTGCACAGTCTATTCTTCCCCTTGTGTTCCTGCGTTAACACAGACAAAGCACATCCATCACATTCATGCACATACAACACAAAGGCCTTATCATAAGTTGGTGTGCCCAAGACTGGTGCTGAACACAGTACAGTCTTGAGCAGATCAAAAGCTTTCTGGTGTTCCAAGTTCCACGGTAGTGGCAAAGAAATGCCCTTCTTTGTCAATGCTAACATTGGTTTAGGGATCCACTGTCTACAGTAAGAAGCCATTCATCTGCTAAGGCTCTAACTTCTTCCTGTGTTTTTGGGACAGACATGCGAGAAATGCTTCTTATCCACTCAGGTGTCAATCTTCTTCCCTCCTTTGACAGGAGATAGCCTAAATAGGTGACCTCCTGTTGACAATGCTGAAACCTTTTTAATGTAGCTTTGTGTTCATGTTCATGCTCTGCTAGATGAATAAGCAATAACACAGTACCCTCTTTGCAAGCGCTTTCTGAGCCTGCAGCTAAGAGAAGGTCGTCAACGTACTGCAACAATGTACAAGCGGAAGGCAACTCAAGTGTGTCGAGCTGCTCTTTCAAAGCCCTACTATAAATGCTCGAACTCTCCGTGTATCCTTGTGGTGCACGGGTAAATGTAAACGAGCGACCCACTAGGGTGAACGCGAACAAATATCTACTATCCACGTGTATGGGAATGCTAAAGTAGGCATTCTTAAGATCCACCACACTAAAATGAGTAGCAGAAGCTGAGATCTTTGTTAATATCGTAGTTGCATCAGGCACAATTGGAAATTGCGGAGCAACAACCTTATTGATAGCGCGTAAATCGATAATGAAACGAAACGGAATAGCATTACCCCTTTCTTGTAAAATCGGGCTATTGCTCAAACTTCCTGCAATTTCTTCAATTGCTCCACGCTGTACAAAATCGGGAACTATACTCTTCAAAGCTTGACCACCATCAACTAAAATATTATATTCTGGGATACGTGGCAACTTAACTCCTGGTTTCAAGACAATTTTAACAGGCTCAATTTGCAAAACACCAACATCATTGTGGTGAACCACCCATAAACACGCCGGAAGTTCATGAAATTATGGCGGCAAAGGTCTAGTAAATAAACTGTGAGGCAGAAGATTGCTGGGGTGAAATCATCAAACGTACTGCATCCGAAGAACAATGAATTACTGCATTTAATTCCTTCAACAGATTCAACCCCAACAAATTCTCTCCACAGTTCCTTGTCAAAAGAAACAGACAGTAATCTGTAAATGGCCTAGTGAAATCGGTACCGACAGAGAAACCTGACTAACCACTGGCGTGCCAGAAAACCCTACAGAAACGTTATTCTGCCCTGACAGTAGAATGTCTGCAACCCATGAATGATCAATGGAACACTTCTGTGCTCCTGTATCTATGACAAATTGATGCTTCCTATTCCCCACCTTCATCTCAACGTAGGGACCTTTCTGATTAACAGGAATAGGCGTCGGTTCCAGACCCTGCTTCAGGCTGTCCTAAAGACACAATATATAGTTGAAGACAAGATCTTCAGAAAGATGGGCAGTTGAAGGATTATTGAAAATATTTCTGCTATCTATACTAGGTTGCTGATTATCTTGAGAGAATGACTGTGGATTTTGAGTGAACTTGCTTCTATCAGGACCCCCTACCCCAGGGCGGCCTCTGGATCATCTACCCATGACACCATATGTGCTATTCGACTTCTGCTGAAGGATCGGGCATTTTGCTCTCCAATGACCCTCTTGTCTGCAATAAGCACATTGGTTCACGTGTATAGGATCCAATTGCACATTATTTTGTGGAACAAACTGACCTCAAAACTGTGTATTCCCACCTCTAGTCCCTCTAACCATCTGAATCTCCACTTTAAGAACAAATGTCAGAGGACCCTCTCTCATAGGCAATTGTGAAGTAGGCAACTACGAACATTTGTTGAGCAAGAAAGCCAGATCGAGCGCTAAAGTGGTAGGAACAGTATCGGGTGCAAAAGCTCTCTATAAACAATCATCAATTCTGCGGGACAACAAATCTTTTTCTTTATACACTCATCCTTCAGGTATTCTACCATTACCTGTAAGACTTTCCTCTGCATTTCTGGAGTATACTGACTATACTTATGATATACTTCTATGGCAGATATCGACACATCCGAAATCCATCTAAGCGCCTCCCTTGTGCAAATTTGCGTTTCTTCACTCGTTGACTTACAAGGAGGAAGGAACAATTTCTGCACGTACCAAACGTCCAAACTATCGCCATCTGTTTCATCGTTCTGTAACCGTTCTAACTCCCTTCTTAACTCAAAAAACCCTCTCGACATGCTCTTTTACTTTCTCCACAGAATCCCTTGAATGGGCTAAAACATTCAAATCCCTCAACACTTGTGGGACATCTATGTCCGTCAAATTATTCCAAATTTCAGCCAAATGTATTCCCATCCCCTCAAAAAAGACATTCTGTTTGGGAATACTTACTAGATTAAGAAGTGTAGCCAAAACAGCTGATTGTTTACCTTTCTCTATACATTGTTTATCCCATGCATACAATTCTCTCTTCTTTTAAAAACTGTTCTTCGAGTCAATACTTTTGATTCAGTACTCGCCCCTTCATCAGTTACAAATGGAGCAGAACCACTTGGGAAAGAGAGAGTAGATAGATCCTGTAAAACAGGTAGTGTAGACACTACCGCTAGTAACAAAGACGGAAATATTGGAACAGTTACAATCGGTAGAGGTTGAGGTACAGGTGAAGAAACAACAATAGGAAGAGGAGCATTAACTGGCAGCAGAGGAGCAACAGGAAGAACAGGAATTGCTACTGGAGGAGGTGCGACAGCGGGAAGAGGTAAGACAACAGGAATAGGTACATAAGGAGGTGGTGCAGTGGCACCAGGCCTATGTCCATTTAAGAGTTTATTAATTAGTTCATCTGAGGCATGAACATCTTTAGACGGATATATTTTCTGTATACCAAGTTGAAAAGCCCTATCCATTTTTCTAACAGACTCTGACTGTTTTTGTTGATCATATAATATGCTATTTTATGACGACGTGTATGCTTCTCTTTACTCTTAAGTTGCTGCATAGCTTCCCTTTTCCAATTCTGAATTACATCAAATGCTGCAGGTCTAGCTTTTTTCTTTAACAATATAGTTTCTAAATACTCTATTCTGGCAATCTTAAAGCTACCATTGACTGGCCACTGAAATTCGGAAGCATGTCTAGTTTGTCTGTGCCAAATATCATTGAATACTATACTACCAAATGCCGTTCTTACAGTACATAGACATGCCGGCGACCCCTCCTGTGGTGCCGGTCGGCCAAATATCAAAGATTATCTGTCTCTGTAGAATAACGCCCTGGAACAGGCAATTTCCCAGGCATGTCAGATCACTGGTATAACTTGGCATCGTTTGTGCTCATGAGGACAAATCTGCAACCAAATATCAGGATACTTAGGAATCGGGGCACGACTCACCTGATTACAAACGACTAAGGAGGTCCGATCGGATTACAAAGGACAAAGGACCTTCGCGGTTGGTGATTTTGGCAAATCTGCCAGCCTCGAAATGTGGACCCTCGCCATGATGCCGTCTCGGACCGCGTGCTCACCGTCCAGGGAACGGATTGTGCAGTACTGTTGAGGTATCGTGTCTCATCCAAAAGGGGCCCCCTTTTTCTCACCGTCCGATCCCGGTCCGATAGCCATGTCTTTCCTTTAACGAGGTGGCATCAATCTTGAGGGTTCCTATTCGGGCGCCATCTGAAAGAACAAAGAAATATCAAGGCTGAGTACCACAAATGAAATACACCAATCACAGGCTGAACAAGATACAGGTGTCTTTTATTACTGTACAGTTTACAAAGAAACAGATAGCTATCTGGCCCCAACACCTTGCAGTGTGTACCAGCCGACATATTGAGAAGAGTGAGGTACTGGGCATCTAAATACTGCCATTTTTATACATGTCCTACAATATTGTCCAGCCTCTCTTCATGTTAATAAATTGTGTCTAGAGTTTGTGCCTAGTTCACATAACAGTTTTTACAATATTATACAAAGGATTACATGAATTTACATTTCCATGACAATACAATGGTGGTATAGGTTCTCGTATCTGCGGTAAGCCTTGTTCCAAGAATCTCTCACAATGTAGTTCAGCTAAAACATACGATCGTCATTTACTTTTCATTTTTTCAGTGTTCATACAAATATGAGGCTTGTTAGTGCAGACAACACTTGAATAGCAGTTCATATGAAGCACAAGGTTTCTTTCCTTTGCTTGAACAGTCAGCTCGCAGACAACCTAAACATTAACAGAACTCAAAGGTCGATATGCTCGAGTGCAAGACGAAAACACAAACCACCATTTTAGAATATGGAACATAAGTGAAAATCAAAATGGGGGAACAATCTTAAAATGGCGGCGAAGTTAAAACTCAGAAATCGGAGCTTTGCAATGCGGTTTTCCGTGTAACGCGATTGGGTTTAGGCCAATATTAAATATAAGGAGGCACTATATAATTACGATTTAACAGAACCAGGCTACCAGATATTTATATGCAAACAGCGTCTGCTCCAATAGGTAGATATGAGTGGTGTGCTGCACTGGAGGACGATTGCAGCCAGTGGAGTAAACCCCTCCCACCCCTAGCTGTACTATAATTGGCTGTAAATATTGTCAAATGATATTTATGGTTTTGTATATTTGTAGTTGGGTCATGAAAATATGCTATGACACATTTCTAATAGAACATTTGTTTCCCTTTAACCCACATTCATGCACATGCTCATTAAAACGTTTCATGTTCCACAGCAATCTAATTGTATGCACTTTACATTACAATATCAGATCACTGGGTCTTCATAAAAGAATATTCCATGTGCACAATCTCTGATCTATGAAGCAGAAGAAATCTGTGATTGTTTACCATCTGCGTGAAGAAAAGAAAAACAGACATTAGAATTCACAGCAAACATTTTCCATAAAAAGTTATATTTTACATTGTGGTATCAATTTTGTTGTAACCAAAGTGAACTTTCAAGCGTTTTACTGCCTGACCATGAAGGTATTCAAATTGTCAATCAGGGCACAGTGTTGACTTTTGAACTGTGTTCCCAAATATGTTGTTGACAGGAAAACATGAGTACATCCTGGAAGTGTTGTGTATTTGGCAAAGAAAAACAGTTAAAAAACAGATTCATCCTGGAGAAGGGAGGCAGCTACTGCATCTCGAGTTGAAGGTGAATGACAAACACAAATAAAAAAGTCTGATTATGCCTTATTCTGCCCGAAACAACCCTTTGGGATTCAGAGGAAAAAGTTGTTAAGCTGCCAGCATACAGATGTAGACAGTTGGGAGTGAGACATCCACTGTAGCCGGGAAAAGGACAGGGTGTACTGCCTAATGACAAAGACCCAGGAAATAGCAGCAAGCTCTAGAGAGTATTATTCAACCCTGCACTCTTGATCCATGAATGTGAAAATGTGGGGATTGGAGAAATATTTGGAGGAGTTGAGTCTCCCAACTCTGAGTGGAGAAAATCAGGAACAGTTGGGTTTGAATAGTACTGAACCAGAGATATAAGCTACAATTTTCAGTATAGCTAACAGTGAATAACTGGTCCTAGATGTTTTGCCTATGGAATACTATATGGCATTTCCACTCAAATGTGTGAAACATTTATGGGAATTCTTTGATGATTGTCTGAAGAGGGGTGGATTGACTGCCCAGATGAGGAAATCAATGATTGTGATACCAAAAGCATGTAAGGAATGGGAACATTCAGACTTCTTCTATGCCCATATGACTATGCACGCACATTCACAAATCCATGTCCCAAACTCAACCTAGGAGATCCAGACCCTCAACAAAATCGTTTCCATCACCTATGCAAACTTGCAGATAGCCTTCTAGCTATGCTTATACCTGCCAAGCCAATATCCATTGCCACCTTCCTCTCTGCTAATGTCTTTGCTCACTTCTTCCCTCTAAACCTCATTACACTCTCACATTCTTCCTTTCACACCCTCTTCTAGCCTCCTTGTTTACCACCTGTCCCCGTAGCACTTCTATTGGCTACTCCCCCTACCTCTCCTACTGAATCAGCAACCATCCTTTCCAACGCCAACCCAGCCTGCTCCTGTATCGACTAATTTGCTCCTCAGATATTCCAAGATTGTGTGTCAATCATCTGCCCTTAGCTGTATGAGCTTTATATCCTGGGGAACACTAACTCTGTTTCTTTCCTTTCCCATTACTTCAAGGTTCTTGGGTGAGTGGTCTTCAACAAGATAATTTAGCACATTGATGATAATGTCTTGGAGATCCACTTCAATCTGGCTTCCAAATTAACCCAATCCACTTAGACTGCATACTGCTTGTCTCCAACTTTCTCTCTGATGCTCACCACTCAAAACTCTCAAATGTATTCATCCGTTTGGCCCTCTCTACCACTTTTAAAACTGTCAATTACTTCTCCCATCTTTCTCACTTTCCAGGACCTTGGGTTTCATAAATCTCCTCTCGTTGGATTGCTACATGCCTGGAAGGACACTCCTTAATAATCTCTTGGAACTTGCAAATCTCTGACCACACCACTCTCCCTGTTGGCATCACCCAAAGATCAATCATTGGAGCTCTGACCTCACCTTTTCCCTCCTCCTGTGGCCTAGGAAGACGTATCTCATTCATTGGCTTTCACTTTCACCTCTTTTTTGGTGACACTTAAATATTTCTATCCTTTCCCTCCTTCTACGTAGCCACCTCAGAATGGATTACCAATTGTCTCACTGCATTCATTACTGGATGGCTCTCAAGTAGCTCATGCTATTGTCTTAAAAAAAAAAAATTCAAGTCTTAACCCTACAACAGTTCATCACTATAACTGCTTGTGTGGCTCATATTAAACATCTCAACATTTAATGTATCCATGTCTTACTCACTGCTCTACAAAAACTCTAATCTCCACCCTTGTGCTCATCAAACTCTGCTACTGCTCATGTCAAACCCTTGGCATCCCTCTTTACTTCTTCCTCATTTTAGGCAAAGTTCTGAACTTCAATACGTGTACTATGTAAAAACTACTCAGATCTTCCTCCATTTCTACCTACCGACAAAATGCAGGTTGGCTCTCCATGCAAAACCTCCCCATTGTCAAGTTTCTTCTCCTAGTCTACAAAGCTATTAATGGTCCTGCTCCTCATTACCTATCTGACTGCATATTTGAATACTGACCATCTTGTTCCTATAGGTCCTCCTCTACACTCAGTCTCACTTTCACATGCCCCCCAGCGCATCATCTCACCTTCTCTCTTGCTTTCCTCATTTGCCCCGCTCCATGGAGCCCGCTGCCAATCACAATCAAAGTCAGACCAATTTTGTATCTCTTTAAAGTTCAGCTCAAACTTCACTTACCTCCTATTGAGGGAGCTCCGGGTGTCCTCTCTTTGCAAAATAATGTAATAATTAAATGTTGTATACTTGTACAATGCTCATTTTTAGATTGAAGCAGCACTTGCTCCCCCTCCCCTTTCCAGGTTTAGGTTATTTGTGTAAATCACATATTTCATATATTTTTATAGTTTCTTATTCACTGTGTTCACACCATCATAAAATGGAGCACCACTTGTTCTCATCTTTGCTCTATTGCACAAACGCCATTCCAGAAAATGGCTCTGGTGATCTATATATGTGTTATTGTAAGTCATTTCTGATAAAAATTAACATCCTTTTTATTCAGAAATCTTTTTGAGTTAAAGTCCAATATCGCTTATTAATGTTGGTGGGAAAATATTAGTGAAAATAAGGACAACCAGAACAACATTGGTGTTGCCTGTCTTGATTGGCAAAGAGAAGAGTGGGTTTGTGAATGATAGAGAGGTACCCAATAACACACGGAATGAGTTACATTTTAACATTTTGTATGTGGAAGTGGATGACACACTGGTAGTGTATTCAGTGGATGCAAGGCCTTTGATAATGTGTAGTGGGACTTTATGTCCAAGGCTTTGGAGGCTTTTGGTATCGAGGGTTGTGTCCTAAAAAATGCAGAGCTTCTGCATGCGAAGCCAGATGCTCAGGTTGTGGTTAATGAGTTATCAGAGTTACACATATTAAAAGGCACTTGCCAAGGCTGTTATTTGCTGTCACTGGTTTATTTATTCATTTATTTCATTTGTTACACGCCAGACCCTGGGGTATCACAGCGTGGCGACAGACATCTTGGAAAATATTGAGACAGTATTGATAGTCATAGAAATTAGTTATACTTAACATACATAATAGTGTGGTGTCACATGGACAAAAAGCATCATTACAGTAATATTGATTAGCTATTGTGCTAGTATAGATTAAACAACCATGTTTTCAAATGTTTTTTGAACAATGGGAAGGAGGTCTCTTTTTGATGTGTATCTGGAGGGGGTTCCAATGTCTACGGGCTAGGACATAGAAACTACTGCCCCCTGCTTTATTGTTATTGTAACGGGGTGTCACTAGACTTAGGTTGTCGTTGGATCTTAGGGATCGCACATTTTCTTTTTTTTTTAGAACATTATTCAGGTAAAGAGGTGCTTTGTTAGCGATGCATTTGTGTGTGATGCACAGTGTTTTAAAGATAACTGTTGCTTTGACCAGCAGCCAGTGGGCATCCTTCATAGCCTTGGATATATGCTCATGTTTTTGTATCCCTAGTGCTGCTCTTAATGCTTTGTTTTGCAAAAGTTGCAGTTTACTAAGGTTAGTGATGGATATCCCTGCCAATAATGCATTATAATAGTCCAGTCTGGTTAATACCAGTGCTCTGGCCAGGGTGAGGCAGTTTGTCTGGGTCAGGTATTGTCGGCTTAATGCTATGAGCTTAGATGTATATGCTGTCGAGGATGCAAGCGTACTGATATGTTTGGTCATCGTGAGGTTGGCATCTAGGTATACTCCTAGCGTTTTCACTTGTTTGAGGACAGGGATCATGAAGCTGTCAATATTGATAGAGGCGTAGTCTGGATGGAGAGCCGCTATTTTATTTTGGGATCCAACAATGAGGACTTCTGTCTTTTCATCGTTGAGACAAAGGCTGTTTAGCGCCATCCAGTTTTGTATGATAGAGTACATTTTGTTGATGGTCTGGGAGTCTTGGTCGTAATTACCTGAGATGGGAATGAGGATCTGGGTGTCATCTGCAAAATTGGTGTAGATGACACCGATATCATCGAGGGCGGACAAAAGGAGTTTGCTGTAGGCATTATATAAGGTGGGTGAGAGGCATGAGCCTTGGGGACTCCTATGGGTACTGGTATAGGGTCAGCAGCTTCTTTGCCTATGGCCACCCCAGAGATATATTCAGCAAGGAAGGATTTTACCCCCTTAGTGGCATCAGTAGAGAAGTTGAAATCATTGGTTAGGGAGGTGCATAGTTTATCATGGTCTACAAGGTCAAAGGCTGCAGAAAGATCTAGCAGCAATAGAATACAGAGTTTCCCTGAATCTCTGATGTGTCCATGTGGTTTTTCAAATCTAGTCGGCCGTTCCAGTACTGTGGTTAGGCCTAAAACCTGATTTTCTGGTTCCTAAAAGTTTGTTTTGTTCGAGATGGGATTGGATTTGGGTATAGGCTATTTCATCTATGAGTTTCAGGAGGAAATGGATTGTTGTTATTGGGCGGTAGTTCGTGGGTACCGTGGGGTCGAGCAAGGTTTTTTTTAATAGTGGGGAAACCCAGGCTTCTTTGATACTTGCTGGAACTATATTAGAGTTGAAAGAGGCATTGACAAGGTGTAAGGTAGGGCGCTTTCCATTTAGATAGGGTGTTAAGCACCATTTCGTGGGTGACTGGGGTAAAGCAAAATGGGATATTAGTCTAGGAGTAAAGGGATGTCAGTTTCAGGGTGGCTGGTAGTGCTGGGAGTTCTGTATACCACGATGATGTTAATTGTGGTTTTCTCATTCATGGCAAGTTTAACAAGCAGTAATTCATAGCCTACAATATCTTCAATTGGGCTGGATCTGAGTTGTAAGCTATTTCTCGCTATAATGGCTACACCACCTCCTGTGGTATGCGTTCTATTGGTTCTGAAGATAATATAATTGGGTGGTATGGCCAGTTTAAGTAGGGGTTGTGAGCTTGGTGGAGCCAGGTTTCTATGATCATCAGTAAATCTAGTTTATGTTCTGTGATTAGGTTGTGAATTTCGATGCACAGGCTCCTAGGGAGCGAGTGTTAATGGAGCACTCTTGATAGTGGATATGGGCTTAGGTTTGACTGATGTGACTGTGACTGGTTGTAGTGGTTGAGGTGTTTTTGGGAATATCAGTGGTAGTCGGGATGGTACAAGGTCTGTGAGCATTGTTTATTTTCTGTCTTATATTATTAAGATTGGACAATTGTGGTGTTTTATGTGTGGAGGTAGGGTGCATGTGGAGAAGATGGTTACGTGATCTAAGGCACAGTATTCTATCAATACCGATACTGGGGTATGACTTTATAGGTGCTGAGGCCTCAGAGGTCATGTGGGTGGGGCTATGCTCTCTAGCGGTAGTGTTTGTGATGGGGTTGGGGTTGTGTGTGGGGTTGGAGAGCGTCAGAAAAGGCTGCGTTGATGGGAGGAATGGAGTAGGACAAGGTATAGGAAAGTGTCTGGGGCATGCCGGTTTGACTAGTCCATTTCTGAAGGCTAGAAAGTGGTTGCCTGAGCATGGGGTATTACTTGGAATGAGGCAGTATGGGAAAATGATGATGAATAACCAACTTGGCATGGTTGAAGATGGGCGAATGGGAGATTTGGCTAGATGTGTGAGTGTGAGGCGCGGTGGCCCACTGGACCACTGTACAGTGGACACTGGGATCACACAGTCTATATGTGTATAGAATGTAATACAGACTAAGATACAACACTATTATTGGCTGAGAGTATTTAAGTCCCAGTTAGTTGGGTCCACTGGGATCACAGTAGGCTGAGGGCTCTGAGAACGCAGTGAGCTGAATGCATTTAACTCACGGTAGAATAGGTACACTGAGATAATAGTCGGTCATATGCCCTGGGTATGCATTGGATCAAGTACACTGGAGTCATGTTAGGCTAAAAATGCAAAATGGTTGGCTAAAAGCACTAACACACAAGTGGGTCGGATGCACTTGGAACACATTGGGTCAAAAACACTGGAGTCATGGTAGGCTAGAAAAGCTAACATCACATTGAGCACAAATCATTCGAATGATGGTTGGCTACAAGTGTTAGCATCACAGTAGGTTAGATGCACTAGACTCATGGAAGGCTCAGTGCATTAACCCTAAATGGGCACAAGTACATTTTGACACCTACTGTAGTAGAGAGGTACCGGAAAACAGACGTACGTTTTAAATTAGCAGATCAACATTGCATGGTATAGGCATAATTTCAATCATACAGGCAATAAGCAATGGTACGTGCATGAATTAGAGTTAGCACAGTGCTGTTGAATGCCTGTGTTATTACATCCTAGATTTAAAATGCTGGCATCACGCTAAGGCGAGTAGGATGTCCAGATGGACTTGTTTTCATGTGGGGAGAGTTTGAGTTGGTTTGAGTAGTCAGTGAGTGGCCGTATGTGCACGGGCAGAATTTCAGGCTGAGGCCTCTGGATAGGCTCGGGACAGGACCAGTCCGTGCTGTGTGGTCCTTAGTGGGTGGGACCGGCGATCGCCTACCAGCAAGTAGTTACTCCAGATAACTTGGCACTGGCCAATTGGAAGCGAGATGTAGGTTCAGAGGGCAAGGTAAAGTCAAACAGCAGCACGGGAAGCCATCAGCCATCTTGGTTTGGGCTACCTCGTATGCTGCAATGGTGGCTCAGGGTGAATGTGCGGAATGGGGAAAGGATGGCAAGATACATCCCAAGCGATGTACGGATAGTGGGCCAGGTATAGCGAGCCCCTTGTGCCCTGTGGCAAACAGGGGCAAACAGGGCCCTACCTCTCGTGGGCCTTCCCACGAGAGGGCCGGCTTCCACCTGCCGGCGGATGCGCCGAAATTAGTAGGAAGCATTGCTAGGCAACGCATGTACACAAGCACAATCAGATCTCCGAGCGGCCATTTTAGGGGCAGCTAGCTCACGGAATATTCGGAAGAGGACTGTAGAGGGCCCAGATGGGTTTTTGCAGCTTAATTCTTGGCAGAAATGAGGGAGGCAAATCCTCAGTGCACAGGGTCGTGCTCACCTGCAACGGCTCCGAGAAGTCGTGCAGGATGGGTTTCGGTGTCGTGCAGGGCAGCAGCTTGCTGGATGCTGTTGCTGGCTGGATCAAGAGGGGCTCCTGCCCTCTCCTGAGGCGACAATGATAGTGATGGACCCAGGGGGCAAACATGGCCTTACCTCTCGTGGGTCTAATATGGAGGTATTTAGAGACTTAACTGGAATGGCAGGTGGTTCAGAGACCTGCTATTTTCAGATGTCCTGCTTTTGTTTGTGAGTACCAGAAAGTTTCTGTTCCTAGGATACTAGAAATAATAAAGAGGTGTTGGCACTACTCTTGGCATAGATTGAATTATCAGAAAGAGGATGTGCTGCCACTATCTAGTGTTTGCACAAGGGTTGGCTATGTAAGGTGCCAGATAAGAAATGGAACAAGTCTTTACCCAAAACCTCCTTCCATAAGTATGATGAGTAATTCAGGCTAACATGGACCTTGTATTTGTTTGGATGAAACAAGACCTGGAAAGATTGGCACTGTTAAGCATGTTGCTCTAGGAGACAATTAACAACCTGAAGCTGACGGCATGCCCGAGGTTGCAGTATCTGATACCATCTATTCCACTAATTGTAATGGACATCTTTTGGTCAAGGCTGCACAAAATGGTGTCTGGGTACTTGTGGGGAGAAGGTAAGTAACCCGTCGGCATGAAAGTGGTGATCTCCATCTTGACCATTAAGGGGGTTACTGTGAAAGGTCTGCAAATAATTAAGAGTTGCTACCTATTGTATGACGCAGGAAAATGGTTGATTGTAGATGCGGTGAAACTACCATTGTTTGTGACGTTGGAGAGCAGCGTGGTGGCTCCAGTGCAGTCTGCTACTTCACTCTACACCGGAGGAACGTTGTTGGGGCAGCCGCTGTGGACCATTGTTGCTCCATGGAGTGAATGGGCAAGGATGTTGAGGGTCTTACATTTCTGTCCATTATAGTACCTGTAGGCATTGCTTTTGTTTATCTCAGGTGTGAGTCTGACCGAGAGATTTGGTGAATGGCTGGTGATGCAGGCTGTTGGGAAAATGAAACGTGGTGACCTACTTCTGATTGGGAGAGTGAACACATTGGAATGCATGAAAATGAACCCACATTTGCATGGCCCCAGTGAGAAGATATATGACAGCCTGGTAAAAGGTGTGAAGAAACTGGCAGGCATGCACCTGGTCAGTGATACCCATTGAGACAACTCATGTGTACTTGCATGAAACGTATCAGTAAGATAGTAGAATGCCAGCTTCTAAAAGAGCCTGATTGGAAAAATGTAATCCACCCTGCCTCCTCCCTAAGATGAATACAATACTTAGATACATAACTGTCACACCGCTCCCCGCACGAGCTACGACTCGTCCTACTAAGGCACGCCCCTCCACGTCCACAGCCTCTTCTCAACCAACACCCAAACACACACGTCCCGACAGGGGTACCTTATCACCTCATCAGGTGTCACGCTATGGGGCAAGGCGTGGCATGCTCGGCAGGGCTGGAGTCTATCGCCCTTCATGTTTGTGGCAAGCGAACTGGAGGCTTCATCACAGAAACGCACGGAGGACTGCGCGACCTATCGCGGCTCGGAACACGTGACTCGTTGCCTAGCTATTCTCAATGCTTGGGTATACGTGTCACGTGATAGTGGTCACGTGTTTCCTCTCCGTGGATAAAAGGAGTCCGGTTACGGAAAGCGTTGCTTCACAGCTGTTCTATCTGGATCACATGTTGCTTACTCTTCGTTTCAAGACTCCTCACTTCATCTGACCTCGGCTTTGTTATACGGATTGCTCAGTGTCTAACTCTTGTCTGCTTTGGAACTTTGGACTATTGGTTGACGAACTATTTTTGCCCAACGGATTGCTTGTGTCTTGCCCCTTTGCTACCTTGGAATTTGGATCCACTGATGCCGACCTAAGCTCTGCCCTACAGACTGCCTTGTGTTTAGCCCCTCGGACTGCTTTGGTACTCTCTACGTTTCATGTGTTACGTCAGGACTCCGGTCCTGTCTTAGGTGGTTACCTGCCCATCTCTGCTGCCACGCCTGCTTGAACCGGCTGCCCGTTCTGAACAACTGGCTAACGCCTACTTTCGATTCTCTGAGATAACGCTCCAGTCCTCACAGGTATTTAGTGCCCTGGTTGTTTTCACTAAGAATACTACATACTGTACAGTTACATAACCTTATCCCTTCCTTTGCAGCGCTCCAGGGGTGCTTCCGGTTGTTCCTGAGTCCTGGCTCTACGGACTACCTTCTTTGGCCCCAAGCATCACTCTGGCGGTATTTCCGCGATTGTCAGTCTGATACTTGGGAACAGAGGGATAGCCCATACTCTGCACGACCAACAGCTGCGTAACATAACTTCAAGCCCGTTGGCTGCTTTCAATTAGAGGGGCCTAGGGGCCTGCTAAAGCTTGCCGGGTGTATAACCTGGTGATGGTTGCTGATGTCTTTGCAGACCAGGCTCTGTCGGGACTTGGCACTGCATCTACTGAGCAGTTGTGGTTCGGAAGGACATTGCTGCTGCTGCAAAACATTGAAGGAAGTGTACCTTAGGTTGAAACACCTAGCATCTCTATAGCATCCTCCCCTTCCTCACGCTTGTCTCCCGCTTTCGCCTCACTCGCTTATACTTCTTGTGGAGTGATAGAATGCATGGGGGTGGGTGGTCCTGATTCTGCTCCCTTTCTCTGCTTGTTTTTTTTTTTTTTTTTCATTTCTGTATCTCATTTCCCAACTGCTCATTTGTGTCCTTTAACACTCTTATTCACGACTCTCCAACTCGCTTTGTCGCTCCCTCAAATTAATCTAAAATGTCCATTGTTCCTGACTTACTTGATCCTTTTTTGTTTGAGGGTTCCTCATAAATTCAAAAGCTTGGCCACATCAAAGTTTCCTTCCACAGCAGCCCCGATGTTCTTGGTTGATAATAAGTATAAATATAATTTTCCGAAGTACCCCTTTCTTTAAAGACACATTCCTTTTACTGCCACTTTCACATTTCGCCTATAGAAAAGACTCTACGTCACTCATGCAGAAGGTTTCAGAACAGACATTTCTCAGTCGAACTGTGGATCTACACAAGGAGAGATTCTCCACAAGACATTTATAACATACACGCGCAGCGGACGATGATCCTAGTGCACTTATTGGCAGGTGTAGGCAGGTGTAGTCAGGGGCACAGCAGTACATTCTGATTCATTCTGATACTTATCTTACTTTTAAATATTGAATCCACCTCTTACCTGTCTACAGCAACCTCAGCTTACCTGAGCTCGGGATCCCCTTGCTGCACCTCTGTGGGGGAATGGTATGGGAGGAAAGGGCAAAAGTAAGGATTTCCCAATACCTCAGGGAAGAAACACTAGTTTATAGTAACTTTTAACACACACAATGAAATTCTGGTGCTGAGTCCACTAAATTGGTATTTAGATATTTCCTTTCTCCCCGTACACCAGCAGTTTTTAAACTTTTGTTATAAAAAAGTCTGCCGGTAACCCTTAAAAGCAGTTGTAACGGAATTAGCGTTGCCAATACCTCTGTGTTGGATCATGAGCAAACAAATACTGCTGACAGGAAAATCAGCCGGCGCTATTACAGCTAGTCACACAAGGCACAAACACAGCCGCATCACAAGTCCATAGCCTAAAATGAAGCCATGGGAGATCCCAATCTACCCAAGAGGGCTACATAAGACACACCTCTACCCCAAACACGGTTTCCAACACCATGCTTACACTAGCCACTGTAAACTGGGACAGGCAGCTGTTCATGCTGCTCTTGGTAGTAGATAGACTGGACAACCAGGATAGGGCACAGGCAGTAGAGGGGGGGTGGGCAGTCGGAGGAGGAGGAGGTGAGCCCAAGAAAGGCATGCACCAATCCCTAGGGCCAGACCCTCACCTTGGATCCTCACTGACAGCTAGTTGGTCACCCTGTACTGCCTCAATAGTTAGACCATAAAAGAGCTGCTGTAGAGGAGCAGCTGTTTACATCTGCCAGAGATCCCACCCTCCTACCTCCCCTGTATTGGAGACATGAGACTGTGCCATGTTTGACACCAGCCGTTGTGCTAATACCGCAGCAAGTGTTTGGAAGGAGATACCCATTAAGAGAACCTTATCGAATGTACCCCTAGTGACGTCATAAAAAGTGTGCACAACGTCGCAAGATACTGGATGAAGATGATGTATAGATCATGAAAACAAATGATGAAGTAAAGAATCGAGTGAACTTTCATATGAAAAAGAAGATTACTTGTACACGAAGTACTGCAGAGAACAACCGTTCAATAAATATACAGACGCTGAAACTCAAGGTAGAATAAGTCATCATAGAAGCTGGCTATGAGTAGTGAATAGAATGCAAGAGAAGTCACCATTGCACAGAAACTGGACATTGGTATCATGAATTAATAAGACGGAAACCATGAAACAGAAATGGAAAACTCTGTTGCAGCAAGAATAATAGCCTCATGGAGCTGCGTGGCGAGGCTGCCTGGCCTAAAGTCAAGGTTCTAGAAGGTGAGGTCAGCCATCTCCTCTGAAGAAGGAAGAGTGTGCAGAGGTTGAACCTTCTCACATTAAGGTGCAGGAAAGAACACAAATAATGGCAAGCTTTAATTCATTTAGAGCATTTAAAAGCTGCAAAATGGACCATATCGTGGTCTCCTGTTACGTGAGCCAAGGATGGAAATAGGATTTGAACTTGGAGTTCCAGACACGATAGCGAGTGCCCTCACTCCTGTGCATTCTCAAAGACAAGGATACTCTGCAAGGCCAAGTACAAAGACAATTTCATGGCAGAAGGCATGGGCAATGAGAGATGATGGGCTAATTGGGTGAATAGGTAGTTTCTGGCCCAATCTCCTTGCACCTGGGTCTGGGCTCATGTGCTGCTAAATGAACCTAATGTTCCAGACATGGCACAAGCGTGCTAACTAATTATATCAGTCCAAATAATGAAGGACCTTATAGTTTAAAGACCAATGAGAAACTATGTATCTAATTTTTCTGAAATGACATGCTTTTAGAGATAGGCATAAAGTTTTCCACCTGATAACACACAGCCAATAACATTCCTAGGTCCTATAGAAATGTATACTTAGATTTCTCGCTTAACCAATTCTGACCCTTGATAGGTTTTTCACTATTGCCACGTAGTATGACGTCACTCTGATGCATTTTGTGTATAAAAAACATATTTTGTGTGGAGATAATTGAGAGACTGAGCATACGTCCATTGGTGTTCGTTGTAACGTCCCTGTTTTAGATAATTATTAATAAAACAGCACTCTGTGGCTATGATGCACTGCATGGCGCAGCCCACATTTTGTGCAGTGCTGGCATAGGTTCTTGAAGCCTTCCTACGGCAAGTGCAACATCACATCTCACTGCCTACCAACCCAGCCCAGGTCAATGCTATGAAGGCCCAGTTATATGCCATTGCCCAATGCCAAATGCGATCTCTGTCCTGGACCGCACCCATGTTACGCTGGTGGCCCTGCAGGCCCATGAAGCAGTGTACCAAAATCTCAGGCACTACCACTCCATGAATGTGCAGGTGACTTGTGACCCCAACCTCATCATCACCCACTGCTGCACCCACCTCCCTGGTTCCACCCACGATGCCATGGTCCTACGGAACAGCACACTGCCAGGATACATATAGAGGCACAGAGGGCAATGGACATGGATAGTGGGTGAGTCGAAAAGCTAGCACACATGCGCTGTGGGTCACATTCCCAAATGGGGGAGTGGTTTAAATGACCACATAGCTGGCATGACAAGCAAATGTGAAATTTGCAATTGACCACCTCCTGTACCAAAGTCACAGTACAGACCAGGGAGCATGTACATGTCAGACTTACCTGCATGGAAAGCAGTAGTACACATACGATATGAACCAAAAACACCAACATGACGACAGGTACCACAATGCAACATGCACCCACCAAAGCAATGCAGACAAATGGCCAAAATCCCACACAGCACAATATCCCTACCAGTACCACGGCCCTGCACCCATGTGCAGCCAGCCCACAATGACCCCCTGTTGCCAGCAGATGCCCAGATAGGATCTATGGAGAACCCAGCATCATGCCCCGTTTACGGTGTGAATACACATCCACATGACAGCCACAATGTACGATGGACATGTCACCGAAAGACACCCTATGCAACATATGCTGCACGGGATTAGAGTGCATATGAAGCACAAACAATGATGGCATGAGAGACACTGCATGAATAGACACATGCATTGAAATGATGGTCCATCTGCATGCACAAGTAGCTCATTCACCTGATATTGTGTAGATCCAATGCAGATGACTCCAGATACCCACAGCTGTCCTGGCTAATGACCCCTGTGCATGATCCACAAACACTGCAACAGAATGCCTACAACCACACTCACAGCAAGATCCATGTCTTCATCGAACGTACCTTCGGTCTTCTGAATGCTTGTTTTCACTGCCTCGACTGTACCGGTGGATCCCTGAGGTACGCTCCATAGAAAGTTGGGAAAAGTGAGCTAGTGTGTTCAGTGCTGCACAATATCTGCCTGGTGAGAAATGTTCGACTACCCCCTGACATGGACATGCCAAACCAGAGGATGAGAATGCAGTGCCTATAGCAGAGGCAAATGCACACATTGCCATAGATGGCATGAGGGATGCGATAATGGCATGCCAGCGACTGATAGACAATTTCTTCTGGCATTTACACATCGCACAAACCATACACCACTGTGTGACACCCCGGCAATCAATAAACACAACAATGACACTATCAGAAATGTCCTTGCATTGATGAATGTTAACAGGTGTTATAAAATGAAGTTCACCCACTATCCCCCATCCTTCCTCCCACCACCAAATCCCCATCACACTATCCTCCATCCCCCCTCCCAGCACCAACTCCTCAGCATGGCCACTCAAAGAAATTAGTGTGCCAGAGTCTATCACTGATGTGGCCTCTTCCCACCCCTGCTGGCCCCTGGTGATCTTGGGCGCAGAAGGTGGCTGACTGTTGCTGCAGGGTGCCCTGCTGTGACCCCTCTATGGGTGTGGATGATGTGGATGAGACAGAGACTGTCCCCATGTTTTGCAGCCGTTGCACCTCTGTGCTCTAGTGTATGGCCTCTGCCATCATGCTCCTCCTCCTTTGACGCCTTTGGCGATGCGTGAGTGCCTGTAGCGGACATGGGAAATGTTGTCAGGTATGGTTCCCCCACGTATGTTGGCATGCAAGACACAATTGCTATTGTACAGAGTGTGGCCCCTCACATATGGGTAAATGGGCATGATTGATCATGGGAGGATGCATGTGGGCCCAACTTCATGGGGTTTCTTGTAGCGATGGGTGTGTTACCAATGGCCTGTTGTTCATTGCCCTGTGTTTGAGTAGGGTAGGTTGTCCATGTTGGGGGAGCTTATGTGTGACATGCATGCTTGTGGTCCTAAATGGCCCCATATCCCCTGCCCGGATGTCACTCACATGGTGGGGGGATGGAATGGCTTGTTACATGGCACTGGCACACAGTGGTGGCAGGCTGGGCACATATCAGGGTGAGGCAAATGTTCTTTCCTGTGGCTTGTCTGTCATGCCGTCATGGGGCAGGCTTACTGGGCCCGCAACATGCTAGTGTGACTGCTGCACAGTGTTGTGGTTGCTCGTGCACCTCATTCCTGCTGTTATAGGGTGAGCCTGCAGGTGTGTGGTACACATGGCATTTGTTTGGGTCACTTGACTGCCTTTGCCAATGAAGTGATGCTCGGGGGTGCCCTTGGTGCCCTGTCCCATGGCTGCTGTGGAGGGTGCTGATGTGCCACCCTGTCATTCTGCCCTTTTTTCAGGCCTTGCTTCTGGATCTGATGACTTGTGTCCCTGTCCATTGGGGCACCCTTTGCTGAGCTATCATTTGTGCATGCATTTGTTTGGGGAGGGTTGACTCACCTCCTGCCTCCTGGCACCCGCCGCTGCACTGCTGACTCCCTCTGTCCCCTCATGGTACAGCACCATGCTACATTTATCCTCCCAGGCAGTGAGGACCAGCGGCTGAACAGAGCCTCCTCCTGTCACCAGGGACTCCTGGCGGTGTTGGAACAGCAGTAACCGCACCCTGACCCTCAGGTCGTTCTGCCACTTGCGGCTGTCCACTCCAACACAGGTACACTTAAGACTGCTGTCACCTTCTGGGTGATGTAGTGCTAGATGGCGGTCTGGCGCTGACCACTGGTCTTGCATTGGCAACTGCCATGCAGTTCCTTGCAGTGGAAAGATACGTCATCTGCGAGGAACCACAGCTCCCCCTCACTAAATTTGGGTTAAGACAGGCGATTTTCAGCCACCTTTCCTCTTGTCCTCTCCTGAGACATGTTTGCCACTTACTAGGAGCAGATGGCTGCAGAAGTGGAGATATTTAATGCCTTGTGTTTTTCAAAATGGCTGGTGCAATGCTTCCCATTCCAGCGGTAAGGCTATTTCCACCAGCGCTAATAGTGTTATTAGCGTCTATTTCTCGGCAGTAGCCCTTGTTTCAGCAGAGATACCGCCGGGAGCTAACAGTGTTACCGCCGGAGTCAGGGACGCGTTCATGCCATGTTGTGATGTGGCACTAATTCCGCCGC
Organism: Ambystoma mexicanum; assembly: GCF_040938575.1. Taxonomy (NCBI): domain Eukaryota; kingdom Metazoa; phylum Chordata; class Amphibia; order Caudata; family Ambystomatidae; genus Ambystoma; species Ambystoma mexicanum. Next base: position 287,302,706 of record NC_090922.1, read on the forward strand.
CTGACGAAGCGCTTACGATATTAGCGCCTGGCTGTAATTGCGCTGGATTACTGCCGGATTTGTGATGAGTCCCTATAGCTAAGTGGCTGCAGAACACTAAAGAGTCCTTTCATAAATATAAAAAGCATTTCAAAATAAAATGTAGTGTCCTTAAAATATATAAAAAGAGTGTTTGTACCTTTTACTGTAACTATATAAAACAATGTTACTTCTACTTTGGGTTTCTGCTTCTAGATGGTCAACTGGCAGGCAGGTGGGGCAGCAGCATTGTGTGATGGGTCCCAAAGCCCTTGTAAGCTGGAATGCATATGTAAGAAGCAGCTCAGTATCATAATAGCAGTGTAGGGAGTCCTGCTAAGACTTTATGGCTGGGCAGTGTAGCCGGCAGCGTGGGAACCCCCAGACAATTGCTCCACCAGCGCTGCATATGCCAGCAGCATCCCAGGGGATCCCTAAGCCCCAACTTAGACAGGGGTGGGATTTAAAGCTTTATCGTATGCTCCCCTTCCTCCTTGGGGAGCACTAAGTAGTTCAGGAGCAGCCTGGGCGGGTCGGCAGTGACAGTTGGGTGTTTCCCGTCCTCACTGGGAGAACAAATTACCGAGACTTGGGCCTGAGCAATGATGAGTGGCGCTGGGAGGTGGAAGTAAGTTTGGGTGTTCCCTTCCATGTCCCGGGGAGCACCCACTCTGAACCTGTGCCGCAGCAGTGAAATTATCACGTTCAAGGGTTCTGAGCGGAGCGCCAGTATGACCCTCTGTCGTGAGGGTTGGGCTGGAACTGTACCAATCTCATGCCGCTCGCACCTCACCAACGTTCATTTTGTGTTTTGTTTTGGTGGGTCCCTTCGAGGCTTCACACACTGGGGGACCCTTCATTATTTTTTCTTTCTGTTCTTTCATTTTCTTTCTCCCCCACCTACACCAACCATCATTTATGTAAAGGCTTCTACTTCCTGTGGTGTCCTGCTCTCGGGATACCAGGATCCCCCAGTTGGACAGACAGGCTGTCCTGGGCCCAGGGCACAGGGTCCAGGACACCGTTGCTGGGGGCACCCAGCAGGGTCACTGTCAGGCATGTAGCGGGCTGGCTCACATGCACATGAGCCTGCTCGTTTGGTAGTGGGGGCACCCACCTTACATGGTTGCAGGGGTCACTCTGAAGTTCCGTGATCACACAGACTCTGGACAGTGGCCTGGGTGCACTCAGGTTATCGGCACCAGAGTTGCCCCGCAACCAGGCTCTTTGGCACTCCAGTGGACACGGCATCAGGGACAGCGTTGCCCAGCAGGTGCACTGTCCAGACATAGGGCCATGCCAGCATCGCGCTGCAGTAACACAAAGGCAGGAGTCAGGTTGCATGGACTGACGAGCCGTAACTGGCTTGTCCCTTTTATTATTTAGGCCACATGCTCACCGCCATGTGACCATAGCACGAGCCCTGGGAGATACCATGCTCCCATGAGGGGTGACACAACACACTTCCCAGATTTAATTTTCATTTTTTGTTGTTGTCCCCAAAAGATTTCAGAATACCTCAGTTATTTAAGCACCCACCCTCTGCTCCCCCCATTATTCTGGCACCGTCCCCTCAGCTCCCTTCTAATGTTCCCCTCTCTTACTATTATCACTTAATTTACATTGTTTTTTCTGTCCCTTTACCAATTAAATGAATTCCCCTAACGAGACAAGGAAGATATTAAGCCGTAATTATAGGAACATTTCAAGGGCTGATTTGGAATTGTGCATTAATGATATCATGGAAGCACATAAAGGAGAGGATAAGTGCGGTAATACAGCTTGGTCTAACCACCTCACCATATTAGCAGAGACAAAAGCACCACAAACATCCAAACTGATTACAACTAATAATAACCATCAAAAATGGTTTAACCTGGAGCTAGAGGCTTTAAAAAAAGGAAAAAAGAAAAGGGAAAGGAGTTGGCTGAAAGCATGGGCGTACTTTTAGGGGGGCAGGGGTGTGTGCCCCCCCCCAACTTTCATGGCACACCATTTTGTCCCCATTCATTTGGCTAGGGCACCTTTTTTCAGATGTCATGCCCCCCCAACATTTTCAGCAAAGTTACTCCACTGGCTGAAAGAACTAACTACAATTAAGAAAAATAACTGGAAGGAATCTGAAAAGGCTTGTAGGAAAGGCATTATTTTAGCTAAGAAAAACTACTTTAACTATCAAATAAATTTAGCATCTATCTCCTCCAGTAAACCTTTCGATATATTGAAATCTATTAAAAACCGCCAGTGGTAAATTCGATCTTCATCCCAACTCAGGAAGAATGTAGGAAGAATGTAACAGAGTTCAGTCAGCGATTTTAATAAAATTAAAAAAAAGCAGAAAGGGATCACTAGCGCCCAAATATCAGAACCAATATTTTCTCGGCCCACTACTAGGACCTCACTTAACCATCTTAAAACATTTAATTTTCACGAGATTATGGTAGAAGACACTATGAACACTCTTACTAATATGAAACCATCTGCCTGCGCTGAGAATATCTTACCTCCAAAAATAATCTTGGACAATACAGACATCTTCGCACCAGTACTTACAAAAATAATAAACACCTCATTCCATGGCAATAAAGTCGCATCCAATATTAAGGCAGTGACAGTAGCCCCACTGATGAAGAAATTGAACTTTGACCATAGTGATCCAAGCAATTTGAGAACAATAACCAACCGCAAATTTGACCTCAAGTTGTTGGATAAGGTGGCCACTAGTCAACTACAGGCCTATGTCGAAGAGAATGAGATCCTACATTAGAAGCAGTCTGGTTTCTGAGCCTTTCATAGCACGGAAACCGTTCTGTTAGATTTACAGATGCATATGGTGAATATAGTGGATAAGGGGAAGACCGGCATCCTTATCCTCTTAGATCTCAGCGCGGCTTTTGATCTTATTGATCATGACTTGATCCAATGTGCTCTGGAGAGAGTTGCTAATTGTTCAGAGGAACACACCACCTGGTTGATGTCATTTCTAACCAAAAGGAAATCTAAGGTTCATTGGGGAGAACATTTTCACATGTTCTGGATTTACTTTGTGAAGTGCCTCAAGGGGCCAGCATTTCTCCCCCACTCTTTAACCTATATCTACATCTTCTCTGCGTAATCCTAGACAACATCAATGTATATTTCGCCAACTATGCTGATGACACTCAGCTGGTAATAGAGCTGACTGGAGATTATGAGAAAGACAGCACTGCTATTAAGAGTATCTGAAACATCATTGAATCCTGGATGGACCATAATTGGCTCTGCCTTAATGGCAATAAAACCGAGCTGATGGTATTTGGTTCCACCGAGGCTCGATCTAAACTGACAAATCAGTATGAGTCTTTCAACATTAAAGATCTTTCAATACCAATTATGAGTAAGGTTAAGACTTTGGGGGTATATCTTGAGGCCTCCATGCGTATGGATGCTCAGGTTTCCTATGTGAGTAAGAATTGCTCCTATTACTTAAGACTTCTAAGAGCAATTAAACCACGTTTAAGCACGGAGAATTGTAATACTCTGGCAAAAGCAATCATTCTCTCACATCTTGATTATGGTAATGCCTTGATGCTTGACGCCAGTAAACAATGTATCACCAAGCTTCAGTACATTCAGAATGAGGCAGTTAGAAGCATCAAACAAAAAAAGAAATCTGAACATATTAGGAATGCAAGGAAACAACTTCATTGGCTTGGAGTGTAAAATAGGGTACTCTTTAAGGCAATGACTTTGGTTCATAAATATCTGTACGGGTAAACTCTGGTTTACCTGAAATCCAAGATCTCCCGATACGTGCCAGGCCATACTCTTAGATCTAAAAGAACTGGCCAAATCGTGGTACCTGTCTTTAAGAGAGTGAGTGGATTAGGTTGTGCTTTTCCAACAGTAAGTGGAATACAGTAAATGGTCTTTTTAGAAAAAGATGAACACCTGTTGAATTGCGCCCTCAGCGCTCTAATTTGTTGAAATAAATGAAGAGAGGAATCCGATTTGTTTCCTTAGTCCATAATTTTTTTTGTTTATTTGCAAAATAATCAAATACCCTCGACATGTGTTTCACTGTCTTTAGTATTAGATAGTTCATCAGGAGGGAAAGGTAAGCCTTTTACGGCTCACAAAGCATAGAAAGCCTATTTACGGCTCATAAAGTATCAGTGTTTGTCTGAAAAATGAAAAAAGGTTAACAGTTTTTTTTTTAAACTTTTTTTTTGTTGGCAGAGGCAGATGACATACACACACATCGGGGCAGCTATACAAAGACAATCTGGATATTTAACAGAATACAGTGGCACATATGAATAGTGAGAAGTATTAACATGGAGATCGCAGCACTACAGAGCATCAAGTGACAAGGCACGCTGTAGCAATAATTACGGTGAATTATCCATCGAGGAGCCGGCGTCCAGGCCATGCAGATAACTATTAAAGGCAGTCCAAATGTTTTTAGGCCGGGACCGTGCCGGGAGGGTGCTAATGTATTCCTCCTCGCAGTTCCGAGACCAGGTCAATAAGTTCAGCCATTTCCAGAAGGTAGGAGGGGTAGAGTGCTTCCAGTCCTGTAAGATACATTTTTTGGCAATTACACAGCACACATTTAAGAATTTAGCAGCCCCTCTGGCTCCCTCATCCCCCCAAGCCCCAAACAGTACACCCAGTGGGTCAGGCTCGATGACAGTATCGCAGATTTCTGACAAAGTTTTCAGGATTTCCTCCCAGAATGGGCTTAGCCGCGGGCAGTCCCAGAACATGTGTAAGTGGCCCGCATCCTCCGCGCCACAGCAAGGACATAGCGTGGGTCGGAGCGGGCGAACTTGGAGAGCCTGCGCGGGGTGTAGTAGAGCCTGGTCAACAGTTTATACTGTATGGTGCGGTATCGGAAATTCAGGGAGACCCTATTAGTGTGAGAGCACATTTTCCCCCACAGCTGGTCCGTGAGTTCTACCTCCAGTTCGGAGGCCCAGTCATCCCGCACCCTAGAGAGTTGCGGTGTGGCAGTTGTGAGAAGGAGTTTGCATAGAGATGATACCACCCCGCGGGCCCCACCCGAGTTGGCGATGTATAAAATCCCAGGGGAGTCAGGGGGCTCGTGGGGAAACTCAGGCCATGTGTCGTGGAATGCAGCGCGGAGTCTGTAATATTGCAGCAGTTCCATTGGTGAACCCGAGTGACCCGGTTTCCAAGTCTGCGGTGTAATGAATAGCCCATCCGGGTAGAAGTCGGTTAGGGCCAGGTACCCCAGGGACCGCCAATGTCGTGCCAAGGCCATGTCGTTTGTGGGTTCTAATCCAGGGAACTGCCAGGCGGGGAGCCACTTGTAGTATGGGCGTTCTTCAACGCCTGCAGCAAATATCCGCCTCCAAGCCGATATGGTGGTTTGGACTGGGTCTATGGGCGAGTCTGGCTCATATTGTTGATGTAGGATCAGGGTCATTATATTGGTGCCAGAAGCTGCAAGGGCTTCTAGCTTGACATGCGGGCGAGGGGGAGGCCCAGGGTACCAGTAGGTGGAAAACTGCGCCTGCGCGGCGATCCAGTACTGCATCAGGTCAGGAGCAGTAAACCCGCCTTTCTCGTAGGGAAGAGTCATGGCAGCCCATTTTTTCCGCACCGCACCAGAATTCCACAGGAACTGAGCGCACAGCTTGTGTAGATCAGCAAAGTACTTCTTGCCGGGCCATATGGGGACATTCATGAATGTGTACAGCAGTTTGGGGAGTAAAATCATTTTAACCAGTGATAATCTAGCCGCCAATGACACCGGGAGAGAGCGCCAGCACACTATCTTGGGCTCCGCCAGTTCTACCACAGCGGGGTAATTGTTAGTTAAGAGAGCTTCTTTGGTCAAGGACACCTGGATTCCCAGATATTTAATCCCGTCGGGAGACCAACGTAGCGGGTAATCCGTGGCAGGTTGAATCGTGGAGCCCGTGAGGGGGAAGAGTTCATATTTGGCATAATTGCTGGTGAATCCGGGTATGTACCGATATGGGTGATGTCACGCAGAATTGGGTCGAGGTGGAGGTCTGGGTCTCTGACAAACAGTAGTACGTCGTCTGCATAAAGTGAAATAATTTCGGGGGTACCCTGTAGCTGTATCCCTTTGCGTGAGTGGCGCTCCCTGACAAAGTCCGCCATAGGCTCAATGGCCAGTGCGAACAGGATCGGGGAGAACGGGCATCCCTGGCGGGTGCCTCTGAAGAGAGGGAACAAGGGTTGACGTTTGAGAGTTGACACGGACCTTGGCAACCGGAGAGGTGTACAGCAGTTTGATATATGCAATCATCCTAGGCCCAATGCCCATGGTCTCCAGGACCAACCACATGTACTTCCAAGACACCATATCAAAGGCCTTCTGGGCATCTAGGGTGACCGCAACTGCACACACATCCTGATTGATTTGTGCCAGGACGTTAAGAAGCCTCCTGATATTATGTGATGTGGATCTCCCGGGCACAAAACCCGACTGGTCGTCGTGCACCATATATGGCATAACAGGTAGGAAGCGATTAGCGATCCCCTTGGCAAAGATTTTTGTATCCAGGTTCATAAGTGAAAGGGGCCGATATGATCCACAGTCATCGGCAGGTTTACCAGGCTTAAGCAAAACCGTAATAACGGCCTTGCGTAATGTCAGGGGAAGGGATCCAAGCCGGAGAGACTCGTTCCACACCCCGAGCAGCTCGGGGGCTAGTATAGCCACATGTTCCTGATAGAACTCTGCCGTCAGCCCATCGGGGCCTGGCGCCTTTCCTTTTGGGAGACTAGAGATAGCCTCCACTATCTCATCCAGTGTAACGGGGGAGTCTAACTGGTCTCTTGTAGTGGGGAAGACGATGGTGGTGGGAATCTGTTGCAGAAGCTCCCGCATCTGGGAGTCACCATGTTCGGGGGGCTGAGAGTATAAATCAGAGTAGAAGCCTGTGAAGACCTCAAGGATATGCTGATTAGACCACTGTATCGTCCCCTGACTGTCCTTAACACAAGTAATTTGGGATTGACCCCAGTCCCCCCTCGCCAGAGCGGCCAGTGTTTTGCCTAGTCTGTCACCCTCACCGTATTTCCGTGCCACCTGTGGGCGGCTGAAGTACTGGACTTCCCTATTGGCGTGCTCATTGAAGATCTTGAGCTCCTCGCTAATCTGGGAGAGGACTCCAGGATCAGTGGAGGCCGGGTGGGCTCGCTCCAGGTCCCTTAATTTAGCTTCAGTGCGGGATAGGGAAGCTCTTATGGTTTTAAGGACTCCCGACTCCCTAGAGATGGATGCCCCCCAGATGAAGGCCTTGAAGGCATCCCAGCGGACCCCCAGGGAGGTGGACTGTGGCAGATTGTGCTCAAAGTACGACTGAATGTCAGCAAGGATGTCCGCCCTAAACACAATGGCCCTCATTACGACCCTGGCGGAAAGGGGTTTACGCCGGCGTAAAGCATGGCGTACCTTTCCGTCTGACTACGAGTTCCCGTAGCGCCATGGTGATTTTTACGCCTGCTTTTTGCAGGCGGAAAAATCCATGGCGCTATGGGACTTGTTGTTAATTACGCCACCGTAATTTACGGTGGCGTAATTAACGCCTTCCCCACTCCCATTATACCCTATGGGGCAAAAATGGGAATGGGGAAGGGTAAATGGGGATTGGGGACTTACCGCCCCGCCAAGGTCGGAATGGGGCGGTAAGTCCGCCAACCACCATGGCGGAGTTGGCAACTTAGCGCCATGGACCATGGTGCAAATTGCACCATGGATCTCCGCCAGGGTCGTAATGAGGGCCAATGTCTTGCAGAGCGGCCGATTTGAAGTGCCATGTGTTGATGGTGGGAGCCCGAATTCCCAGTTCTAGGGATATCACAATCGGCGAGTGGTCAGACAGTGTGCATGCAAATATGTATGTTTCCGCCACCCTGCCCAGCAAAGGGCCGGACAGTAGGAACAGATCAATCCTGGAAGAACTGTCGTGCACTGATGAGTAGTAGGTGAACTCCCACGCTTGCTTATGTAATGCCCTCCATGCATCATGAATGTCGAGTGTCGCACAATGACTCAGGAGTCTACGCGCTGCGCCTGGCAGGGGCCTGGGGGCTGTGCTAGTCCTGTCCATCATGGTATCAAGGATGAAGTTCATATCCCCACCCCAGATGATCTGCACCCCCACGTACCTTAGTAATATGGATACCACCTGATCAACAAACTCGGGAGACTCAACATTGGGGCCATAGGTATTCACCAGCAAATAATCACTGTTAACAATGGCGCAGTACAAAACTATGTATCTTCCCTCCGGGTCTATGTAGCTCTTCTGGAGAACAAACTTGAGTGACTTATGGATCAATGTCAACACTCCTCTGGCACGAGTGGAGTATGAAGTGAAATATCTGTGAGGCCCCCAGGTTGGCGCAATGCTCCTAGCCAGTGGGCCCGTGGAGTGTGTCTCCTGTAGGAGCAGAATTTTGTATCCGTGCCTGCTGGCATATGCCATAATCTTGCGACCCTTGGTATAATTACTTAGGCCCCGAACATTCCAGGACATTATAGTTACAGGCATTCTAATGATCTAAATAAGATACACTTAACTGAAGAGACCATAGGGTGCGTTTCTTGCATTGGTAGCATTTGCGCCCACGCCTATCACCTTGTGCCACAACCTCCGGAACCCCAACAAGGTTGCTCAGTCCCCACGGGTCGTTAGACATCGCAGTTATAGGCATAACAGAAGTCTAATGTACATCCCACCACTGTTGTCGTAAACCAGATGCGAGACAAAGTCCCCTCCGATGCGGATGCCCCAATGCGACGCGGTCTGCCAATCCGCCTCCACCTTTTACCGTAACACTTTTCCAATCCCCAACAAATCCTCCCCACCCTCACTGCCCACCCCCAACTTGCAGTGTAGTTCCCCCTCCCCCCAAAGCTGGTGAAACAGAAGATGATGAAGGACAACATCCAACGGGGATGTGCCCCTGCCATGGCCCAACTGGGGCCAACCATCGAAAACACCCAATCAAACATTAACATTGCCATTGCAGTGGGGTGTGCTGTTGCCGTGAGGACAGCCACTTAAGTATCATTTAGGACAGCAACAGCCATCCGGTGCAGGTTCTGCAATAAGGGTATCCTGTGTCAGGTCCCAGGGTCGGCTGGCTATTGAACGTAGGATGGGAACTGAGGAGTACTAAGTAGTCATGTTCAGTTCCAAGCACTGAAGGCGCACAGAGATCAGTGTCCAAAGTACTAGCGGTGATCCAGGGGCCAGATGGCCATAGATGGGGCCAAGCGTGGTGAGCTTGCAGTAGATTATTGCTATTTACACATGTACACTGACGAGGAAAAGGGGGTTTTGCTAGATAGGTTAATTGGGTCTCATTAGGATGCGGCGCGTTGGATCAGTCTCCATCGGCGTGTCCACCATCTGGATCATGGAGAGGGATGTGTGCTTCAATAAATTTCACCGCCTCATCAGGCACAGTAAAAAAAATATAATTTGCCACTGTATGTGATTTTAAGAGGTGCGGGGAACAGAATGGCATATGGGACATTGCGCTCCCTGAGAAGCCTCTTGACCCCGAGGAATTGGCGCCTCTCCTGCTGTACAGCTATTGAAAAGTCAGGGAAAATACTAATGGTATTGGCCTCAAATCGTAGCTCACCCTTCTCACGTGCCAGGCGGAGGATAAGGTCTCTGTCGCGGTAGTTTAGAATTCTGGCGATGATGGGCCTTGGAATGTCCCCTGGTTTGGGGCACGGTGAGAGGGCCCGATGGGCACGCTCCACCGTAAAGTAGGGCAAGAGGGCCGGATTGCCGAGGAGATCTTTGAGCAATGTTTTAATGCCGTCTTCCATGCGCCCTTTCAGGGCGTTTTCGGGAACCCCAATGATTCGCAGGTTATTTCTACAAGAGCGCGATTCTAAGTCGTCGCACTTAGCTTTCACATTTTTCATGTCACATGATAGGGAGGTGACCGTGTTCTGCAAGGCTAAAATGTCATCTTCGTTTGTCGAGATTCTGCTCTCCGTGTCAGTGATTCTGATGGCCGCCTGGTCCACTCGTGTTTTAGGGAGGCCACATTGGCGTTAATGTCTTCCAGTTTCTCCTGAAACGAGGCGAAGTTTTTAGCCATGGTTTCCATGTGTGTAGTTAGATCGGGGGCAGTTGCAAGGGGATGAGGGACCGGATCTGGTTCCTCCTGTAAGGATGATGTATGGGCGGATTCCGACCGCGGGACAGATTTGGTAAATTTGTCCATGGCTCCCCCTTTCGAATTTCCTCTGGACTTGTTGGGCATAGCCGGTAGAATTTCCAATGAGGCAAGGTGCACAGTTGGAGCTGAGAAAGCAGGGTGGAGGTGCGGGGCTCATATCGAAGCGAGGCGCTAGACGCTGAGCTTGTGGCAGTGGAATGTTAATGGAGGCCAAACACTCAGCTGGTCAAATGGCCCCCCAGTTCTAAGTGCCTCGTGCAAAGGGGGAGACCCAGGTGCAGTCAGGAGCTCCAAGCAATGAGGTGCTGGTGTGTCCAGCAGCCAGGGTCCACAGAGGCCCCCACAGGCGCAGGTGATCCGGGTTTAGCGCCCCATTCCAGAGCATAGGCCTGGGCTGCGGGCCTCTCAAGCGGCAAGACTAGGTGATGGAGGCCACAAGTGACTTGGCTCGGGTCCCCACCCCCGCTCCTCACCTGGGCCTTGGTGTCCGGATCGGGAGCTGCAAATATCGGGTGGGCAACCAGGGTCCTGCCCAGCACCCCACAGCCCAGTGAGGGCAGGGCCCCAGCACCGCCATGAGACAGAGCAGCAGAGTTATCCCCGGGGGTTATGGAGCGAGCGCTGCGGCACCGTTGTGAGGGATAGGGGTGGGGGCGCTCTCCAGCACAGGCCCCCCACGGTGATCGACGGTGCGGTGGTGCACCCCAGGGAGGGGCGGCCGGAGCTGATGGCAGAGTCCCCCTCACAAGGGGGGCGCAAGGCGGGCGCCGTGGAGCTGGTGTGTCGATGAGGAGTGGGGGCGCGCTCCAGCGCAGGCCTCCGCAGCGGCCGCCCGCACTACAGCGTACCGCAGGAGGGTGGCCGCAAGCAATGTCAGATTCACCCCCCCGGTGGGACTGGTGTAGGCTGCGAGCTGGAGAGCCCCGGGCAGTAATCAGGGGCCACGGGTCCCGTGCCCAGCATTCACCGCCAGCCTCCATGAGATCCGGCAGGGAGGAGGAGGACGGGATTGCTGCGGCACATGCAGAAAGGTCGCCCAAGTGAATCCAAGAAGTATTGGGCTGCGAGGATATTTAATACCGCAGTTGATGGCGGATTTCGGCCAGAGCCCCACAGAGCTCAAGGACTAGGCAGCCATCTTGGGCTGCTCAATAGCGCCACCCCCAAGGTTAACAGTTTTACTTGAATGCCTTCTGATGTATTGTAAGCACTTGCTCTATTGGTTTCCTAAAACACTCTAGTCAAAACTAATACATTTTGTTTTCAAAGAATAGCGATGTGAATAACATTTGTTTGAAGATCATATGTAGCTTTAGTTAATCATGAATATAAATGTTTCATTATTATGTTTGTAAACAATTATAAAAACGGCACTCCCTTTTAGACTACTTGGGCCAAAATATATGGAAGAAATTGGCCTTGAAAAGTGTTTCTTTTCTCTTACTTCCTCTATGTTTTCAAAATTTTTGGTTAACTGTGAAAGGAAGCAAAACAAAATGCTATGGCATTTTCATCATTCTCCGTTTCTTTCGTGCCTCATATAACTTGCATTGCGAATTACGATTTGCTATTATGCTAGCGTTTTATCATTTTATAAGTAGGCATTTTATAAGTAGGCATTTTACTAAGCTTACATTTTCTATTGCAGAAAACAATCCTTTTCGATGCGGGATCAGGCAGCTTGATAACCTTCATGCCGCTTGATTTGTTTCCGTATTTAGTATCATTTGGAAACGCGGTCACGTGATAGTAGTTGTCACATGACCGCTAGTCCTCCTTCTTGGATCGGGACCATGTAAATTGCTTTATTTTTAGTTGTAATGATTCTTTTTTTGCTAGCTTAGTTTTAAAGCGTGATTCTGTTACTTTTTTATTAATGTATTTACATAAATTCTGTGATTACCTATTGTTACAGATTATTTTTGTGTGTGAGTGCCATTTTATGTTGCGAACTTGTTTGTGTCCCATCAGTTTAGAGTTATTATGGATTCTATAATTGTTTGACTGTTGTATTCTGTGGTAAGTGCTTACAAGTTAGAATGGCATACAGTTCTTATTTTCTAAACATTAAACTTATAAACATATACATTTTGTAATTGGTAGTTCCAAATGTCCTCTTGGGCTAAACAATAGCCTTCTATTAAAGTAGATGGATTAGTTCTGTGTCCGTATTCAAACCCGTATAGCAACTGTCCAACATACAAATCCAATACGCGTCTCTGGATTTGGCAAAGTGATGCTTTTTTCCTATTTTCTGAAAAAGGACAGCTGATACATGTTCCACATTTGTATTTACCCTTAAGGGGTGTTCTGTTCCATTGTTGTGGTAGTCCTTCTTCTTTTTTCTTTGATGTGAAGTGTGAATGACTTAGTATGTCCTTTAAGCTTTTTGCTTTTTGAAAGTGATTTTGACTTCATCTTCAATGTATTGTGCTATATCATGATCCAGTTTAAGGATGTGCCAATTTTTCTTCAGTATATTTTGAATCTGTTTAGCATTTACGCTGTACAAGGTTATAAATCGAAGTTTTTGTTGTTCTTTGTCATTGGTCCTGGCATTTTAGTTCTTTAGCAATTCTGTTCTTGATTTTATCTTTGTTTTCTCATAGTGTTGGTGTCTTTTTGTTGCCCCCTGATGCCCATGGGCTACCGGCGCAATACAAACAAATAAATAAATACATAAATAAAATGAAATGTTTTTCTCAAAATTTTGCTTTACTGGGTCTGCTACTGCTCAAATTTAATAACATGGCTTTTTTTGCAGCCCAAGAAGAGATATCAGTCTTCATGGGCGGGTGGTACTCTCTTGAATCTCTTTTTAAGGGTTTCATTTAGGACTCTTAGCTACATGTTTGTGCACACAGCAATATGCGGGGGAGCGGTTTGCTACTCCCGTTACCGTCTCAGCTGGGTATGACAAATCAGAGAAATGGTACCAACTCCGGAATCCCACCTAATAATTCCAAAATGATTACCATAGCAGCAGCAACTGAGTAAGGTTTGGAAGAGTACCCGCCACCCGAAAATGCACCCCCCACCCCAACACAGTGTTCTCTTTTTTCTGTATAGGCATTCACACAATGAGAATCATATAAGAGTCAGCAATATCAATTTAGGCTCTTACATTTGAACAAAATGCTTCCCACTAGAACATCCCACGATCTTGAGGGACATGGATTTGAAGCACCATGCCATGCCTGTACAATTCGCTGGCCAAACCCTTCGACACATTTTCTTCCCCAGGCAGATCGCTCCATCGTACGTAACGAGTCCCAGTCTGGAGACCATCACCCACATGACCCTTATTCTGGTTCCCAGGAAACATTGCCTCACCCTTATGTGTGATGTGTCCTGTATTACTGGGAGTGCCTATGTCCTGAGCCGAGACTAACGCGTCAACCCCACACAACCGTCTAGTTTTGTAAATCTCTGCTAACGAATCCTGGATTTGCATATCGCTACCGCTTCATATCACTGCTCCGGACTGAGGTGTTGCGCTGTCCATCACAGCTGCACAGTCATTGTATATGAAAGGACATAAATACTGTTGGTTTCAACAACTAAAACGCGGGACCAAACGGCATCACGTGCCTTGTTCGTTTGAGTTAAAGAAATGTTTTTGAGGAGATTGCCTGGCAGTTCCATGGCCCAAACCGTTATTTACATGAATACTGCTTCAGGCTACATGCAGCCTACATTACATGCTGGAGGTATAACTAAACATTGGCAATATTTAACTTTTCAGGTGATAAGCCGTGGTGAGAGAACAAAAGAAAAGAACAAGAGTGAATTATTTAAATTCATTACTAAAGATAAATGTGAGCGTCTATCTCCAAAATGACATCATAAAATGGTTTAGTGTAAATGATCCAAAAATGCTCTCTTCAATGGCGCATGGAAGATGGGAGCGCTTATGAATTCAAATTGAACTCGAGGAATACCTATAAAGTTCTGTCCTTGATATTACATATTGATTAGATCCAGAGGCCATTCGGTGTGATGGATGAGAAATGACTTCAAAATGCAGGGGCCTTAGAATGCAAAGCCAAGGCTTTAAAGTGGGGGGGAAAGCAAGAGTGAGGAAATGTCGCCTCTAAAACATTATGATCTATAGGCGCAGGCTGCACGTTTGGAACATTAGCATTCCATGCAAACCCTTCTAGTGTACATCGGGGTGCAAGACATGCTTTCCAGAATCAGCCAGTGCCTTAGAGTGCATCTCTCGGAAATATGACACAGATGACTTAATGCTGCCAAATAATGCTATAAAACTGATACCCAATTTCAAATGTCGTTTAGCTGGTTACGTGACTACAAATGCTGAAGATTCTCAGGGATGTGCAACTGATTTTTGGTTAAAACAAAATAAAATACTTTTTTCCATCTTAGTATGGAATAATTTGTGTAAGACCTATTACATTATTTATTTATTTATTTATGTGCTTTGTAAAGCGTCACTACACAAGAAAAAACACCTTTGCAGTGCTTAGTGAAAAATGTGACAATAGCAAAATGTAATTTGGTTGACATGTTTCGACCATGTTATGCATGATAGGTCTCCAATTAGCTGTTGTCTCAACAGCGTCAATCATTATTTTCAGTTTTAGCAACATGAAATTCACAGGACGCTGACATATCCATTTCTTGGATTCTTGTATCTATGTTGTATCCAGTTGCTATGGGTGCCTACGCTCTTGCCATTGTGCCACCACATAAGTACAATCATACAGTCATTGTATTGTCAGGGTGCAGTACTCGACAATACGGCATGGCTGGTCATTTCTTAACTTGGAGTTTAGAGAGGTGAAAGCTAATTAGTTTTCACAGCAAAACTAATGCTAGATTATATGTTTTTCCATAGTTTTCACAGAATGTACACATAAGTTAATGTGCCAATCTGCTTTCATATTTCCAGAACTCCTTTCTCTCCATGGGGAAACCGCGAGGCAATCAATACATGAGGTTTTGCTTGGGGCACATGCTGTGCTTACTTGTATCTCTCAGATGAAGGAAAAAAGGTAGGTGAACTATTAAATAAATAATACAAATGATTATAATGATTTCTATTCCATGTGGGGCTCCTTAAGCCCCAGTCCTACAGATCAAGCCCAAATCATAAACTACCACCCAGCAATCCCTTTTTCATATTTGGCTGAACTGTCCTAGGCAGAACATTTTCTAAAACTACTGAGTGGTCTTCAGGGTAGAGACCTGGAGACATGTATTTTACTCATAACTGCTTTTACCAATCAAAACTAAACTCTTGCCACCTCATAGGGTCGTTGCAGTCAGAAAGCTCATGTATGTTGTCTTTGGTCATCCATAAATGTCTAGAATTTCCCCCAAACTAATGTGCAGGAGACAGTACATTCATCAATAGGGGACCTTGAGTTTTGGTGACAGTTTTCCCTGCACCGCAGATGTTACAGACTACTTTCAGAATAATATGTTTATTTCTTTTTGCATGAAAATATTATTGGAAAAGGTTATTTTATGTTATGTCTAATACACATTTCCCACAAAAGAACTGGAATGCCGTGTATACATTAGCAGAGATTCCAATGTAGGTTAGTGTTTCATGAATAGTTTTAGGTAAGGGATGAAGCTCATTGGCCGTACGTAGGTTGTAGGTTCTTTAGGTATGAAGTCACTGAAGCAAAGGCTCCTCAGGGTAAGTGTATTGCCCCACTGGTACACATCAGGCAAGTCACATAAGTAGGTTCCTAGACATAAGACACTGGCACATCTACACCCTCCAGTTCCAAGATGTAACTGCCACACATAGAATCCCCAGCAGTCACCCACACACAACATTCTACCATGACCTCACCAGATTCCAATGCACCACACTACATTCTCGATGCATAGTACTTGCACCTCAAAAGCAAGACTACTACACCTGCATTCCTCCACGTTGATTTCTGGATTCAATGTTAAAATGGTTAGGCAGCCCTCTAACTTCTTCCACCTTTTTCCCATCCTGCCAGCTTCATGGTATTGTTGTGTAGTCCAGGAATTTCACAATCATATATGAAACCTCCACTTTTAGCCTCTTTTGAGTGTCATACCGGCTCAACCAGCAGGAAACTCTTCATTGAACCACTTCCTTCGATTGCACTGGCTTTTCTCTCCTCTCATTTCAAATCAATGGGGGTCATTCCAAGTACGGCGGTAGGAGCTTAACGGCACCGTTAAGGATGCCGGTGCCGTTAAGCCCCTATTGCCGCATTCCGTGGTCCCTTAGCGGGTCCCTCTAAGGGCGGCTGGTTTTACCAGCCACCCTTAGCGGGAGCCGCTAAGGGACCAGGGAGCAAATAACGGGCCCGCTATTAGCGGGCCCGTTATTAGCTCCCTCTCCATTCCCATTGAGCCCTATGGGCTATGGGGGCTCAAATGGGAATGGGGATTGTTTTTTTGAATGGGGACTTAGCGGGTCCTCCTAGGTTGGAATGACCTGGTAAGTCCCCATTCAAGGAACCCGGACCTGGACCGATTTTGGTGGCGGCCATGGTGCTAATTGCACCATGGCTGCCTCCATACTCGGAATGACCCCCAATGTCATTGCATGCTTTCCCAGTGACTCTGCCATGCACTTCACTTCCAAGGACGTTTTTACAATTCTCCATGTTAAGGTTCTCAAACTTTGAGGTTAAAGTGGTAAGGTTTTGTTTCTGATTAGAATAAAAAGAGCATTATTTGGATTATACGGTCGACATCAGCATGCTAACACTGTGGGGAGGTGATCTCACAGAAGCACAGGAACCTCTTGTAGAAAAGGAAGCTTGCTTAATTCCAGTTACAGGTTAGTAAATAGGTAGTGGGAACAGGACATAAGTACACAAAAACACGTCCACCTGCCACCTTCTCGCATCAACTGTCACTCCTAGAAAAATACAGCAGGGAACTCTCACACAACACTGCAATCTGGAACACTCATTCATCACATCCATACATAGCAGAAAGTTAAGGGCAGATTACAACACATCCCCTTTCTACACTGAAGACAGGGCACCACATTTGATTTGTTTTCTTCAAGTGGGACAGTCTTGCTCTTCCCTCTTTGAGACCCACCTTCATACATGATAGCAACCCTTGCTAATGTCTATTTGGCCGGCACTGACTTTTAAATTAGATTTGAGAGAGGCAATTCCTCTTGAAAACTGTTACAATTATAGTCCCATCTAAACTGCACATATTTCGAAGTGCACTATCATTTAAACGATCATAAAATTAATTAAACACATTTGCAATATAAAGAACATACTTATGATTTGTGTAGTTGGGTAATAATGTTGCATGAAAGTCCTGCGTTCCAATTGATGAAAGGCCCTTCTGGCCGTATTCAGTGATTTCTATTAAATCAAGCCAATATTGTTTGAAGTACATTGACAGTATTGGTCCCCAAGATAGTATGCTAGTTATGAGCCATCACATATGGACATATCTTAAGCAACACAAATTCACACCCATTGGGTAGTATAACAGTAAAAGAAACTTGTGCATCAATTGGCCAAACAAAAATCCTGACAGCACCATAGCACTGTTCAGGGGGTTGCCTCAAAACTCACCAATGAAAATGACAAAAGTAGTCAAAAAGGAATGTACGCCAGGCAAGAAGTGACGCAACTTTAGTCTGGGCCCAGTTGCAGGTCGGAACTTGAAATTCAAACAGAATGCGTAACCGATCTTCATGTAATGCACTGTCAAACATGCACCCCAAAACAAAGCTTTTATATCATTAAAATCAAATTAGCATCAATCACTTTGCAACATTAAAGTGTCTCCTGACAAGAAACTGATTGGTGAAATCATATCATACATTATCTTCTATGATTGGGTCCCTCAAAACTTACCACACTACCCCTAGTTTCCCGTTCTGACATCTCAATCCAACCCCCATTTCTCATCATAGTGCCAATTCATTGAAACTTTTGAGATAGCCAGAAGATCTTTCTTCAACTGCCCTGGTAATCTCAACTACATTGTTATGAGAAAGTCTTCTATCATGATATTGTCAGAGCCTCGAACAAAGAACAAGTTACTGTGTTAATGTTGCACATTAGGAACTTTTCGACCTTCTTCCCAGGCAGAGATATACTCATGAACAATTTGAAACCGCCATGGGTTTTCTAAAACCATCAGTAAACCAGGCTGCATGCATTAATATGCCGAATCATAAAATGATTGTGCATTCATTGCCTTTCTACGGCACACATAAGCTCTGTTTTATGGCCTCGAAAATTAACAAAGATTGTTTGCTTCCTACCGTGCGATTGTGGTATTTGCGATGTGCTACCAGCCACTGCACCCTCTAAGCAAATGAATGATATGAGCACTTGTTTCTGAAAAGCAGGCTTTGAGGCCTATCTGCAGTGCCCCAGTCTACTGCTAAACCTTAAATGCTTACCGGTGACACATCTTCATGATCTATGTTTCTTTAATGTGAAATACTGTCATTTCGTGCTTTCTCCAGCCTAGTTCAAATTGCTGTGTGGCTACTAAGGAAGCCCCATCCCTGTTCAGAGTGCTACTCTCGCAGCTGATAAGTTCTCACCTTTTTACTGTGCTGAACTTGCAGTTTTACCACATTATTCCCCTCTTTTATTGATCTATCAAAAACAAACTCCTTTTCCCTCCCCTGTCCCTCTTCCGCTACTCTGTTTTTATGAATCCATATCTTTTTTTGTCTTGTAATTTCACCCACAGATTCTTCCCAACTCTCCAATGGGTCACCCACCCATATACTTATTTATTTATTTATTTATTTATTTATTTATTTATTTATTTATAGTTACAAAGTAACTTTTACAAACAACAAAATTTTGGAGTTCAAGCACATAAAGAAACACAAATTGTAAACAGACAGGATTGATACTAACAAAGAAAATGTCATAACTTACAAAACAATGAAAACAATTTAATTTACCATAATCGTGTAAGATTTTCCATAAAATCAATAAAAACTCACATCTTCTAAAAAGCCCGGGGGGCTAACACTAGTTAAATACGATTTACAATTGATCCAAGGATTTCATGGTATTAAGATACACATACTAACGATAATCTACGTATACACAAGTTGACTTTCCCAACAATCCATTAACATTTCGGTTACAATTCTTCATAAAACCACTCAGATATTTACAATTTTTTATTTTCTAAAGATTGATACAATCCTAATACAATGCTAATACGTAATTTCGTGCTGTCAATGATTTCTTTAGCACAATTTCATAAACAGCAGCACATTTTCAAAAATCTTACTACTGCGATCTGTAAATTTACTCTTTTGCCATGCAGCATGTCCCGCCACAAAAGCTCTAGATCCACACACTCAGTATTGGGTACTTAGCAACTAAAGTGACTGATGCGCTCCTTCCTTAATCCGTCACATTGGGTCAACAGGTGTACCAATGTCTCACAGTTTTCCGTTTGCTTGCAAAACTTGCAGAATGAATACCCCCTGATCTCACCGTTTCTGATATCTTGTATTTCACCCATTCCCAACACGTTAAATCGAAATCTCATAAATTCCTGCCTCCATTTCCTATCCGGGAATTTAATTAAATATGATGCAGGTTCCCCCATCTTTTTACAGTCATTTACAATATGATTGTATAAGTGGGTCTTCTTGACCTCGTGCACCGTAAGGTTCCAATCCGCATGTAACAGTAATATTTTCACTTTCATTGGGTTCTTAATTAACAAATCTCTAGGTACACCCAGTTGATCCAATATAACGTTTGCTTCCTCCATCATGTCACTCAAATATTTCGATGTGGGGGCACCATACCTGATGCCCTTCCACATGATGTCATATAGTGTGGATTCATTACTTGTTAGCAATTTCGTGTAAAGGCCCATTCTGCGCCATTCTAGGACACTCCTCAATGAATGCAGGCCGAGTTCATAACAAATTTCCACCAAGGGCACACATTTGGGCAAACACCTCACCATCGATTTTACCATTTTGGCTTTGTATATTGCCACCTCGCCTCTGCACCATGATGGAGCTAGTCCTAAGCCATAACAGAATTGGGCCACAATGCTGCTTTTGTACAGGCGGAGACAAGGCACTAACGAAAATTTACCGTATTTCGAGTCTATTTTACGTACTTGTGCAATCATTGTTCCCACCTTCACATCCAGTAAGTTCCGAAAATTCGCTTTTTTCTTGTCCCCGAACACCGGACACCCTAAGTATCTTATGGCCGTACTTGTGGGAAGTTTTTCATGATTTACAAACCAGGAGAAGCCTTTTTGTTTTTTCTTATGAGATAAGCATACTATAACCGTCTTTGAGTAATTTATTTTTAGGGCATTTGCGAGGATATATTCTTTAAAGGCCGATAAAAGATGCTGAAGTCCAATTGGAGTATAAGCATACAGGGTCACGTCGTCTGCATACGCAGTGCACAAAATCTTAGTACCCTCAATCTTCGGGGAGCTGACTAAAAGATGTTTTAGACTCTGACCCAGAGAAGTACAGATTAAATATGGTCGGTGCGTAAATACAGCCGTGCCTTAGGCTGTTTTTGACCCTGATTTCTTGGGATAGAACCCCCTCCACATTAAGTCTATAAGTCTAGAATCTTCGTGCATGTTGTGCAGGATCGACAGCAGGGGTAACGGCATTCCTAAATTCTCAAATTTGGACCACAGAATTGATCTATCCACAAGATCAAAAGCAGCAGTAAGATCGATCGACGCAACGTAAATGGGTGGATTTCCTAGGGTCCATGCTGCATTTTGCAGGATGTTAATTAGAAGACCTCTTGCATCTGTGCCTATGTTTTTCCTAAATCCAAACTGATTGGGCGAGAACGAGACTTGCAAATATTTTGGAGTCAACATCTAAAAGGGCAATTGGTCTATAACTAGATAGAGATGCCCTATCCCCTTTTTTATAAATTGGTACAATATACGACATTCTCCAATTTATAGGAATGCTCTTCGTGTGGAGAATGTCTTTAAATAAGAGGAATAAAATTTTTGCCCATATATTTACATTTCCCTTCATAACGCTTTTACAGAGAAGATTTGGGCCTGGGGCCCCTCGAGGAAGAGCTTTTAGCAATGATACGTTCAATATCTTTTACCACAAAAAAAAGATTCCATACCGCATTTACAAAATGAGACAGAGGATTCCAAGCCACAATCGAGGGGGAATACAGTGTACTAAAGTATCCTTCCCATTTCTCCGAATTTATGCACACAGTTTGAGCTTTCATTTGCGCTAGCCCTCCCTTATTTACCAGTGCCCAGAATCTACGTGTATTTATCTCACGAAGAGCTACAAACATGTCTTTGGCGTCTCCCTGGTACAGTTTGGCACATAGACACCTTGCTTTCCTCTTCCATTTATTTTTTAACAGGGAGAATTCACTCCGGTCCATCACTTTATGTGAGTATTTATGACGATTTAGGAACCGACGTATTTCACAATTACGTTCATTCTTAAGGGTTTTCATTTCGTCTGAATAAGCATACTTGTGGGGCTCTTTCCTGTTTATATATTTTTTTTTATTTGTTCCCACTTTACCAATGACTACGAACTCGATATAGCCCACAAAGGAATTGTGGGCACATAACATTTTTTTTTGGCTATACCTACTACTGTTAAAGTCTGGCTGAAAAAGCATATTGACTTTATTAATATTTGTTTTATGCCACACGATTCTATTCTGTTGGGCATTGAGAGACACCGGCATATCGTAATTAGGTGCCTCAACCCTTTCCACCTCTATCGATATTATCATTTTTAACATTTTATGGTCACTCTCCAACACATCAATCAATTTAAACTCGTGTATGAGCGAAAAGGTCTTTAAATATAAAAAAAAATAATCAATGTGGAGCTCCACTTGCCATTTGACCAAGTTAATTTGTCCGTTGTATCCCCCATCAAATTATTTACACATTGCAACCCCAACCACCTATGAATTGTGCCCATTGCAACCCCTGAAGGTATTTCCGTGTGTCCCCGCATTCATTCCTCGTCCAACCAATCCTTCCTTCATACCGATCTTCTTCCACATAAATTACTGAGTTAAAGTCCCCGCACATAATAATATACAAATCATTATTCATATCCTGGCATTCCTGAATCGTTAAGTCAATTGACTCAATATACGTCTTTAGATCACAATCTGGTTGCCAGTATATGTTTATGATTAACAGGTGGATCCAAGCATACTTCCAACCCACTTTTATGAGCATAGCTATACAACCTTTATTTATACAGAAATTCTTTATGGTTTTGAAGTTAATGTTGTGCTTGATCGCAATAAGCAATCCCCCCGCTGGTCTCCCCTTGTTTTTTTTATGGAGGATTCCTGAAAGATCTTAAAACCATCTAATGATATTGCGGTTGTTGCCCATGTTTCTTGGATCCACAGAGAGGAGTATTTCAAAAGCTCTGAACATGTGTTGGCAGAATACAGAAAGGGGCATGACCCCCTAGAGTTCCATGATAAAAAAAAACTGTGCTTAGCAGTTCTCTAGGTAGAATCTTTCGGACCTTGGGGGTCATTACGACCCAGGCGCTAATTGCACCAACTTTACCACCATGGTGTAAACTATGTTTACACCATGGTGGATGGCGGATTTACCGCCCCATTCCAAGGTGAGTGGGGCAGTAAATCCCCATTTCCCATTTTCCCTTCCACATTCCCATTTTTGCCCCATAGGGCCTAATGGGAGTGGGGATGGCGCTAATTACGCCACCGTAAATTACGGTGGCGTAATTAGCATCATGGCGGGTTAGTGCCATGGATTTTAATGGCTGCTAGAAGCAGCCGTTAAAATCGGAATCAGGCGTTAAGGGTTAACGGCGGCGTTAACCCTTAACGCCTGAGTTGTAATGAGGCCCCTTGAATCTTGGCTATTGATTCTCTCAAGGATTGTGCCAGTGGTCTAAGCTCGGCTACATCACTGACTTGTTTCTCAATGTTTATGTTACGGCCTCCTTGTATATATTTATTCCCTTCTGACTCACTGGAATAACCAATCCGCTCCCCTCCCTGTTGTTTTCCCGCACCCTGGCTGAAGTTTACAATGTCATAACCAAATCTTTGCAGAGCCACTCCTTCTTTAAGTGCAAGTTTGTATGTTGCTCTTGAGTAAAACACAATCCTCACACAGTCATATCTTGTGGGGTGAATGTAGTCAATAAGCTTAATGTCCACTGAAGAGATCAATGAGAGATGACGAATCTTGTTAAATAGGGAGAGAATCTTTCCTCAGTTTAGTGAAGGCGGGCCTCCTATTGTTAGTACAAAGTTCAATATGACACTAGGGTCATCTACATATTTCGGTCAGTCCTTTCTCTCCAGTCCTCCTGCTTGACATTTTGGAACATTGGGTTTTGCTCCTCCAACTTAAGTTGCCTACAGATTCCTACTCCCTACCACCTTGGGTCTCAAACTTCACATCCCGCCCTTGATTGAACTCTCTTCCTTTTTCAGGTATCTTCTCTAGGTTCCACAATTCGAATTTCTCTCTTATATGCTCTTCAAATTCCTTAGCTACGTTTTGTGTTTGGTTTATCGAGGGTCCCTCCACAAAGCCTTCCTCTCTCATATCGATAAGGTTAGCTGAGGCGTTTGTGGAAATACCCCCATGTTTTAAAATGGGCACACAAAAAGTGACCCATCTTCATGCGATCAATCATTTGGTCCCTGTTGACTCGTATCTTTTTTAACTTCTACCAACATCTTTCGGGGGTCCCTCCTCTGTACTACCTCCACAGGTTTACAGTCTGAATGCGCTATTGCTGAGGGGAAGGATGGACCAAGCTTAGATGAATGTTGAAGAATTTTGAAAAGCGCTTCCTGTACCAGTTCTTTTATGTCTTCACTGGGAATCACGGGTAGCTCACTTGCATTGGATTCCATAATTTCGTTCCCTCCCTCTATTCCCGTCCCCTCCTGCTGAGTGGGAATAATGGTGGTATTTAGCCCCTTTGGGGGAGCCTGATTTCTTTCACTTTCCTTACCTATTTCCAACTCATTTTCTGTTGTAATCCTTTCCTTTATTTTGGTGCTAAAGAACTGTTGAATACTCAGTACCTCTTTACTCCCTTCTGGTCTGCTATCATTCAGCTTTTTTGTTTTTTTTGTTTAACTGTGACTATTTTCCCCTTGTGTTTCATGGCTTCAAATAGGGTATCCTGAGCTTCACCATATTCATTCCTGTGTGCCTTCTGTTCAGTTTCTAATGTATGGAAAGAAACTCCCACTCTCCCCAAATCCTGTCTGCCTAATTCTTCCTTCACCTCCAAAGCTAGCTTACTTTCTTCATTGAGTTGGGTGAAGCCTAATATTCCACCCTCGCCTGATAAGCTACAGATGTCTTTAATGTTTGTAGTTGTATTTTTTATTTTTGTGGAGGGTTGATTTTGTGATTTTTTTGTTGGCCCTATGTTGCCCCTCCCCCTCTCACTCTTAGCTCTTCTTTTAATGGCCCTTGCCTTCATTTTCTTAGACAAAGGGTGGCTTCCTCCTGATTAGGATCTGTGTTTTGTGTTGACTCTGTACCTGTTTCTGACTAGCCTCCTCCTCAATCACCCTCAATAAAACAGATGGACTATCAGGGTTACTCCCAATACTTTGTTCTAAAGAATTTATTTCTTTACTGCCTCTAGTTTCATACTCCATTACTCTCTGATTTTCCACACTTTTAATCTACTCCGAGTTGATTAGTATCAACCTCTTTAATTCA
The DNA here is from genome assembly GCF_040938575.1 of Ambystoma mexicanum. Taxonomy (NCBI): domain Eukaryota; kingdom Metazoa; phylum Chordata; class Amphibia; order Caudata; family Ambystomatidae; genus Ambystoma; species Ambystoma mexicanum. The sequence goes on from NC_090922.1 coordinate 287,327,636, forward strand.
TTCACCTCTTTGGACTTATACTCTTGCTCATTTTTGTTCTTGCAGGGTACAGTGGCCCCGTGAGACTGTTCTCTTGATGCCCAGACGTTTCTGCTTTTGTCCATTGCCATGTTCTAATACTCTCTGTCTTCTTCCCTTATTTGGGAGCCTATATTGTGCCTCAGCTTAATTTCCTTAGATGGTTGCAATGGAATGTCTTTTTTGTAGGTGTTTAGACCGTGTACAAACCCTTCCAGCCTTCTTACATTTTATAAACACTCTACCATCATAAATCTCAGTTCCTGAATCTCTCCATGGGTCCTTTCATGCCCCTTATCCAGGAGATTAAGAATCGTGGTTAGGACCGGAAAGGACTCTAATGTGTGGACAGTCTCTTCGGCATTAGACTCCTCGCTGGCATTATTGGGGGCAGGTTCCTCATATTCATGAATCTGAGGAGGAATAAGGGTGGTTGGACTAGAGCATTTGTGAAGATCTAGCTTTGTGTCTCCTGGATTCGCACTTCCGAACATGCCTCTCACTTCCCCCATACCTTCTGCGTAGGGTCAAAATATTGGAGATAAAACATGCTCCTCCATTCTTCCAATACTGGGTTTGTGGAGGTGCACGTTATAGAGACCTCCACCCCTGGCCCTTACCGGGGTTGAGGGTCCTGTGGAGAGTCTAACCCTTCTATCCAACTGCGCAGATACTGCAGGGGCCAGCAGGGACGTGTCCAGTTGGGCAGTAGGGGGCAAGGTGTCGCCCATCTTTAATGTTGAGGGCCTTATTGGTATATCTTGCACACTTAGTAAACTTTTTTGCATATGTTCCTCAGGGTGGTCTAACTTCTTAAATGGTTTGCAAGGGTCCTTTATTAATTCTCCCAATGAATTTGGGAGAGGGGGAAAGTAGATTCCACTCAATTCCCATTTTTCTGGTTCCCTCTCCCCCAGCTGGTCATTAGGGTCTTGGACGTTCATGTTCAGGGGATGCTGATTTGCCACTTGGGAGATTTTGGTATTTGGATACACAGAGGTCCCACTTGCGATTAGTATATTTTTCTTTTCCAATTTATTTTTAGATACCCCAGGCGGCGTTGGTAGCTTGCCACTTCTTAAGGTTCCTACCATACTCCGGGTTAGGCAGCACGTTCAATCTTATATACAGTGTGTTTATACCACTATTCTGTTAGGTTCTTTAGTTGCTCAATGGCTATTGACACCTTACAAATGGTACAGATGATTCTCTGTGCGCCTTTTTCCCCTTCTGTCAGTTTGACAAGAATGTTCCCTTATATATACAGGGTAGGGGATGTTTGGTCCTCCTAAATTCCGTGCTATCAACAGCACACTCACTGCCCCGTAACTAAAATATGGGCCCAGAAGGGCTATGGTCCCTGATGGATGTATTGCGCCGGAAGTCGCAAAAGGAAATAAGGCGCAATGTGAAAATGACACAGAATCTATATCAACAAGCTTATGGTTTACCTTCACTCACACAAAGGATCACACAGCAATCAGTAAAGAGCAGCGCTTTCTACACAAGATTTATAGCAATAAGGTTTAGAATTTCCCCCCACTCACACCATACGTAGGGCAACACTTTCAACACAGAGTTATGACTGCAGTATTAGGATTTCCCTCTGCACGTGAAAAAAATAACGCTGTGAACTTCGGAGGGAAATACTTTCCTGCTTGATGATTGCGTTTTACTCCACACTCCCGGTGCCCCCTAGAACACAGTGTTACAGGGTAAGTTAATCATTGGTCTCGTGCAAGACTATAAGAGTCTCCGAATTAAGTAATGCAGTCCTCTTACACACAGTGGAAAAATAAGAGGTGGCTCAAACAAATTACCTCATTTGCCAGTTGCAATACAATAAGCAGGTTTTCACAATTCCTCTATGGCACTGCAATAATCCGAGGCAGGCAAAGCAATTGGTTCGAAGGTAGAGAGTAACACCGCCCCCGCCCCTTGCGCTCCCGGCTAACAGGCAAACAGGGCACTTCCGGGCACTTCTCGGTGCACGCATGCTGGTGCACACGGCCATGCCTATTTGAGGAAGTTCCTTAATAGGTGGGCGGGGCTTGTTACTAAAAAAGAAAAAAATGGGGAATAGATCATTTAAATGTACATAGTATAACTTCAGAGATGGTGAATGTTACCACTAATATGCTCACCCTGAGCAACTAGCAAAAAAGGTCCATGATAGTCCACAAAGGTCCACAGGATACAGACTTGACAGGACGCTTCACACGATAATCTCCAGGCAAACAGGACACTTCTGGGCACTTCTCGGTGCGCTCGCGCTTGTGCGCGTGGCCGTGCCTATTTGAGGAAGTTCCTTAATAGGTGGGCGGGGCTTGTTACCAGAGCAACTAGCAAAAAAGGTCCACGATAGTCCACAAAGGTCCACAGGATACAGACTTGACAGGACGCTTCACACGATAATCTCCAGGCAAACAGGGCACTTCTGGGCACTTCTCGGTGCGCTCGCACCAATATACATACCTGTCCTTCCACAAGACATGAAATCCAATATTCCTTGTAGCTTTCTAAATCCCCAGGCTGTGTTGTGACCCAACCCTCAATATCGTTCTCTGAATTTTCCCCAATTAGTTCATTTATACCCTTCTCTTTTTCATTAACCCCATCAATACTCAGGGGCAGCATAAATTCTCCTCTTTGTTTGTTAGTATACAGTCTCAAAATATGTTTGCCAATGCAGCAGGTGACAAGCATGAGGACCAACGTGGGAACAGTAACTCAAAATACTCCAGAAAGCCAGGTGGACACCCATGTGAAAATGCTGTCCAGCCAGTTACTTGACTGCACTAAACTAACTTAATTTGTCATTTTTATTTTTTCATGCAGTGTCTGTATTTCCCTGATAGCTGCTTTCAATGTTCCATTTGAAGCCTGTCTAATGGGAATTACGGTGCAACAGTGGCTCTCAAACTTGGCACACACTCCTCCTTCTATAGCAGTAAGAAGGTCCAGAACATAACGATTTTGGACGCCCAGCAAAAGTAGTGCCCTTAACTCTTCTTTTATTGCATTTAGGCCTTTTTCTGTTGAATTGGCCAATTACAGCAACTCATAACGCGTAAGCTGAAGCAACTTTGCATTGGCTGCAGCCTGTACACCTGTAAGCAACAGGTATGTAAAGAAAGTGTCAGCCTTGGAGAACAACCACAATTTGTCAGGAATAGCGGCCATATTTTCAGCACTCTTGTTGGACCAGTAGATGTTCCTTTTTCTAACTCTGCTTAGTGGTTTCTGTTTCTCACTTTTCTGTACCACTCTTTTCTGTAGCACAAGCTCCACAGCAGTGCTGTTTCAAGGTACCACCAGGGGAGGGCTGTGCAGAGTGACGATTGCACAGATCCCACTCCAATCAGGCGGAAGCTGGGCGTAGGTCTTCAATCCACAGGCCCACCACACGTCCATTATAGCAGCTGTCCCCTGCATCAGCGCTGCACTCCTCATCACCTTGGCACAGCCAGTATTATTCCCTAGATGGATAGACCCATTGGACCTGAAACACAGAGGGAATCGTGTGAAGCTCTTTATGTCAACTGGATGTTGTCTTTCACTTAACCTGTTTTGTCCTTCCTTTTTTACGTACTACAATGTGTTTGTGTTCACTTATTTTTCTCCCTTTTAGAACCCTTTGTTTTATATTCTACTATCATATTGTTGTCTCTTTTTAGTTTCACATAATTATTGGCATAGGCATTGAAGGTTACTGCCCAACATGCACGTTATATCCAACAGACCAAAATAAAGGACACACCCTGCTGGGGAATGAGACCAGGAGAATAATTTCAAGTAGAACCAATTTGTATATAAGATATGAAATGCTAGCAGAGAACTCTGCTGCCTGGGAGCGCTTTGCTAAACAATACACGGGTAGCACATTATGAACCGAAAATAACGTCACAATTGATGTAAATTAAGTATGAAATAACAGTTTCAATTGGTTGGCCTACATGGCACAGCATGCTCTATAGGTGATGTCAGTTTACAATTGGCTGCTGTGTCTGAGTTGCTCAGATGGCACGTGGGTCAGCTGGGCTCATCTCGGCGGTGTGAAGGTTGAACTTAGTTCATGAAGAGTTACATTTCTTACTAATCTAAACTAAACAATAATGATTGGCATACAGAGAATAACAGTGAACATAAAATATTATGTGGATGGGTACCTTTGCAAAGCATAGACAGATATATGGGCAGTCTGACCCTTGCATTTATGGGGGTATGGTGGCACTGGGCCCTTCTCCCAGGTGCCTTATCTGTGGGGTTTGATTTGTTATTTATGCTTCCGTGGTGCCCTACGATTCAAACAAATATATAGACAGATGTTAGTTTTGGGGAGAATATACTGCTACACATGATTAAGTATATGGCAGGTACTCTGTTGTGGTTGTATGAGTGGTTCTGTAGGCAGATACCTTCAAAGAGAGTGGAGGGCAGGGGGCCAGTGGACCATGGCCTGGAGGGAGGGGGTAGAGAGGGCATGAGTAGATCAGCAGAGATGGATGGGCACAAGGTGAGTACTCAATACTAACTAATTACGTCTGTGAGAACAAGGCTCGCACAGAGCTGAACGTGAGTGGAGGCATTGTGGGCTGTCTGTGCGCGGTGCTGGGGAAGGGAAAGCTGACATCTCAGTGGAATGAATTTGGGCCTAGTAAAAGATGGCAGTCAGCAGGACACAAAATGGAGTCTCTAAACACATGTATACATTAGCTTATTGGCATACTGGTAAATGTTATATTGTGCAAAAATGTACGGAGGGGGTATAGGTGAGTCCCCCCTTTGCTTAGATGTGGTCTGCTTGCTGCCAGAATGCTAAAGGGGGTACAATGCCACCTCTCCCCCAACAACATTTTCCCCTTCATGTACCCTGTGAAGTGTGACATTTACTCCTTGGAATAAACCCCTAGTTCTGGATTTGGGGTTGTTTTACCATGGATGAAATGTTCGAAGGAGAAATGACCGAAGATTATTTGTTTGCAATAATCTTCAGTTGTTTCTCCCATGAAGAATTCTGATGTGCGCAAACACCCCCCCCCCAACACCCCTGCACAACCCCATCCCCTTACTTACCTTTAATTCCATTGTGCCGTGTCCCTACAACACCAGTTCTCTTTCACTTCTGATCGGGAACCGGCGAAGTAGGTCCTTCCCTTTTTCTTTTTTGATCAGCTGCAGGGGTGTCCCCCGCAACCCCTGCTCACTATATTGTACAGTATAGTGAGCGTGGGTTGTGGGGGACACCCCTGCAGCCCCGGCAGCCTTTTTTTATTTTTTTGGGTCAGCTGCGGGGGTGTCAACTGCAACCCCCGCTCTCTATACTGTATATTATAGTGAGTGTGGAGTTGCAGGTGAGATCTCTGCAGCACCCGTAGCCTTTTTCTGTTTCTTTTTCTTTTTTGGACTGCAGGACAGCTGCGGGGGACACCCCTGCATCATCTGCTCACAGTATAATAAGCACGGGTTCGGGGGACACCCCTGCACCCCCCAAAGCCCTAAACTAAATCCAAATGACCCACCTAACCAAAGGTCTGAAAGAAGGTCGAACATTTGGTGGTAACTTCTTTCGGACTTTTTGTTGGTTAGCTCATTTGGATTCGGTCATTTTGGCGAAAACTTAATTGTGCAGAGGGATAGGTGCATTGGGCATCCTGCTTCCTGATAAGACACACCCTGAGGTAGGAAAAGTTTGGGTGCTCCTATTATGTGTGGGATGAGTGAGCAGACGTAGCATGTGCCGTGTGCCCTTTCTCTTTTGACCCGTAACATTTCATCGGACCAGACATTATCAGAAGATACATTTTTCCCCTTTTTCAGCATCATGATGAAAACCCTCTTCATCCATTAAATTCCTTTTTCCTCTATTCACATTGTGATTTAACTGTGTACCACCTTTTTCTTTCAAAACCAAATAAAACAAAAATATGAATCCTACACTAATGCATATCAATATTATCACACTCCAAAAACACAAAAATGTTTGCTGTCTCCTACTAAAAACTTTGGGTCTCATTCTAACTATGCAGGACCGGTAACAACGGTGCTGGTAAGCCTACTGGCACCATTTTTACTGACCGGCAAAGTACAACTCTGTAGGGGGGTGTCGTCCCACCTGCCACGGTCAGACCTTGCGGCCGGAATGGCACCCGCCCACAGAGTTTACCGGAACCACCGGCCCCATTATTAATTGTTCTTCCGTGGTGCCATTCCCATTGAGTCCTAGGAGACACAAATGGTAATGGGGATTTACAATTACCGGCGCCTGACTTGCCGGAACACTGGGGTTGTAATGCCCCGGTGTTTCCGGCAAACCAGGCACCAGTCAAATTCATAAGTCTGCCAGAAACCTGCAGGTTTTATTGGGACGGCTACCGCCAGACTTGGAATGAGGCCCATTGTCTTTATAAATGATCTCTCATTCCACCTTTGGTGGTCTTTTATAAAGTTGTATTACTGATAATAAGTTAATGAAAGTTCACAAATGCTTTCCATTATGCTGTAATCTGCTCCGATTCTTAATGGGAGGTGGTGCTCTTGTCTTCATGCACGTTGGTGATTTGATTTGAACATATCCTTCTTGACCCTCAATCTTCACAGCTGTCAGTGTTGCGTGAGTCACTGTATGAGGACCTGTAAAACACTCCTCTTTCCACTTCCTGATGTGGGACACACTGTCTCCTGGAGAGAGAAGTGCCACTTACGGAAACTGTCCTCCTTGATCACTTTTTTGCTCTGCCTGAGCTCCCGGCCTTCTCTACAGGGATATATATTGTTAAGTTCTTTGAGATACATATGAAACTCTCCCCCCAGAATGTTAGCAGAAGAATTGGCATCAGAGATTGTATGTGACTGAGGTATAGGTGCATGTATATTCCGAACAGTAACAATTTAATGTGGAGTGAGATGATGATCTCCTCCAGGCGAATTGCGCAAAGCAAAAAGTGCAAGAGGTAAGCAGCGCAACCAAGATTTTCCAAGTGTTCGTGTTAGCTTTGCTAGGCGCTGTTTTTATAAACCGTTCATCTTTTCAACCAAACCTTTGGCTTGTGGTTGATAAACCGTGCACAATTTGTGCCTGTTCCCCAGGAGGGCTGTTATTTCATTAATCAAATCATTTGCAAATTACTGACCATAGTCAGAGCAAATTTCATCTGGGATACCTCACCTTGGGAACAACTCCCTCACCAAGAATTTTGCTGCTGAACTGGCATCATTATGGGCACATGGACAAGCCAATATGAAAACGCACACACCACAACAAGCATGTATTTGTGAGAGGTAAATCTATCTTGTATATCGACATAGTCCATATGCAAGTGCCGGAAGTGCCACTCCGGTAATGGCAACGTTCCCTGTACTACTCTTAAAGTGTGACCTGGAGCAATTTTTGCCAAATCATACAGTTGTTTACAAATTCAGAAACCTTCTCGTATATGTTTGGCACAAACCAGTCTTCACTTATCCCAGCAGCCACATGCTCTTTCAATACATGGGCAGGGTAGTGAAGCTGTTCTAGTGCTATCTTGAACAACTTTTTTGGCATTACCACCTTGCCTGTGCTATCATGCCACAAAATTAAATCTGTTGGGGACATAACACATCCTCTTTTCCTTCTCAATTATTTTTCATCCCCTGGTGCTTTTCCCTGCAATTCTATTATTTGTACAGTTGTTGTTGCATTAAAACTTTCTAGCAATGCATGTTTTTCCTTGCCCATTTTATCAGTGACATAAAAGGTATTTTTTCTCCTTAACCAGGGAAGAGCACATGTGTCCCTTCTGGCAGATATGCTGCTTCTTACCTGCTTTGTCTGTTTTTTATTACCTAATTAAATTAAATCTTGACATCCTGTGTGGGCCTTGCACTTTATTAAATCCAATTCGACTGGGAGTGGTAGCACTTTTAATAATTTACTCAATAGTGCTTCATGCTGTACTGGTGTGCCATCACTTGTTTTGTACCCTCTCCTTTCCCAACTTGCCAGTCTTGAATGCACAGTGGATGTTACATGTACAGAGTCAGAAAAGATGTTAACTGCTTGACCCTCTGACATATTTAGTGCTTCAATTAGTGCCACTAATTCTGTTGCTTGCGCAGTGTAGGATGCTGGCAACCATGTCTGTGAGTACACCATCAACTCCTCTTTCTTGTGTATTCTGTGTTTGTGTCCCACTACTGCTAAACCAGAGTGTTTTTGTCCTGTACTTTGGTTGATGCCTGTGCTTCCATCTATAAATATCACGTCTCCCCCTTCAATCGCTTCCTTTTTTCACTCTTCACATTCACACCACATTCACTCTTGTCTATGCATGCCACACAATCGTGTATGTAATCTCCCTTCTCAATTTGTTCTGCAATGAATTCTGCTGGGTTGATTTTTCTGCATTTTACTACCTCTATTACAGGGTTTGTCACTATAACTTCATATCCTGAACATCTTTGAATTGTCAATGTTTATTTGGTCCTTTCTAGTATTGTGACCAGTGCATGTTACATGTACAACATTACAGGGCACCCAATTGTAATTGTGGAAGCTTTCTCAATTTCAAATGCAGCAGCAGCAAGTGCTTCCTCACATGGGAAGCATCCCTCCATTACTGGATCTAGTAGTCGGCTGTAAAAAGCCATTGTTGTGTGTCTCTGTCCCCTCTTTTGTGTCAGTACAACCTTGCCATCTGATTGAGAAAACAAGTGAAATTTATCTTTGTAATTGGGCATAGCCAATAGTGGTCCATTTGCTAACTCATGTTTGAGTTCTCAGCATTTTCATCCATTTCAGCTGTCCATTTTATGTTGCATTCTTTCTGAACTTCTTTTATTGCTCATATAATTGGAGTAATTAAATACCCCTGTCCTGCAATAGATGCACAGCCCTAGAAACTGTTGCATTTCTTTCACTTTTTCTGGCCTGAGTGTTTTATGTATTGCCTCAACTCTCTCATGGGTTATTTTTCTCCCCTCGGCTGACACAATATGGCTCAAGTAAACTACTTCTTTTTAACAATACTGCGATTTGTCTTTGTCCACTTTGTACCCTTTGTCATCTAGCAATGTCAGTAGTGTACTGAGTCCCTTCTGCATTATTTTTCTGTTGTACAAAAACTAAAAGGTCATCCACATGTTTTGTCACTCTAATTGCTGCCTGTAAATTGCTCAAATCCATTTGTATTATCTGTTGAATATGCTGGGTCCCTCACAGTACCCTTGGGGCATTCTCGTGTGTTCAAATCTCATTCTGTGATAGGTAAAGGCAGTGGGATCCCTGGAGTCTGGATGTAGGGCAATGGAGAAAAAGTATTTTTCAAATCCCCAACGTGAAGTAGTGTGCCTCTGCTGGAAGGCTGCAATAAATTGTCACATGGTTTGGAACTAATTGGTATTCTGCCTCAATTATGTTGTTAATGGGGGTAAAACGCTGCACCCCTCCCTTTGATTTTTTGATCGGATAGATAGCCATAGTGTAAGGTCATGTGGATTCCTGTATTATACCTTGCTGCCATAGGGCATGAAATGTCTCACATATGCCCTCATCTGCTTCTCGGGAGAGGGGGATTTGCTTTACTCGTGTTAACAGAGCTCCTTCTTTTATTTTAATGTGTACAGCCCCTACCCCTTTAGTATGTCCACATCATGGGGTACTTTTGACCATAGGACCTTTGGAACCTTCTCCAGATCCTCCTGCAAGTATTTGCTTTCTTTCTTCACCAATTATGTCATCTGAGACACTGATCTTTCTATTATGTGCACTGGACATGGTATGCTCAGTTCAAACACTACCTCTCACTCCACATTGTCTTTTGTAGCGAACAACTCTGTGTCTGTTACTCCACTCAGTGTCAGGGTGGGATGGATGCATAAGATTGATCACCACTCCATGTTGTCATCATCAGTAGTGCAAGGAACTCATGGTGGCAACAGTAAAGACAGACACAAATGATCACAGTTTAAGGGTGTTTATTAAACTGTATAGGTAGGTTGGAAGAACGCCTAATCTAAACCTAGATCTAAGATTGGAGCAAACTACGACCATCAAATAATAATAATGCAGTCCTAATGGTGTATTGGTAAATAATCTGGCCTATACTAAAACAATCTACAGCCAATCCTTACAACTAAATACAAAAAGAGTGTTGGATAGGGTTCACAAGAAAGAAAGAAGTGTTCACAAATGATAAGTCAGGAATTGGTAGCCAGGGGTTTCTCTTCCCCACGTTTAGAGCACGGGACAAGGAGGGACTCCAGAGCTTTTCCAGCACAAGACTACAGTTCCGTTCCCAGTTATCAGGACCTGAGGTGGTTAAGTCTCTTTTTCTACAAAAAGTCTCTAGCCTCCAAGGACCTAATGTGTTCAAAATAACAAACAAAAATTTCCTCTCTGCATGCATGTTGAGTGATGACCTTTCACCCCTAGATCCCCCTCTTCCGGGCTCAGATCCACAAAAGTTCCTAGCAATTTCAGGACCTTGAGTGATTAAGTGTCTTGCTTCCAAGGGCCTGATAGGTTCAAAATAATAAACACAAGTTCTTTTCTGGTTGTGTAGGGTGATGGTTCTTCACCCATGGGTTTCCCTCTTCCGGGCTCAGATCCCTCTCGAATGTCAGCCAACCTCTGTTGGGTTCACTATGGCTTGCATTCAAAAAGATAACATCTGCTACATTCACATGTTGTTGGGTGCCGGCTTTTTACCCCTGGATCCCCCTCTTCTGGGATCAGACCCTTCTAGAATTCACATGTCGTTGGGTGATGGCTTTTCAAACCTGGATCCCCCAATCTAGGCTCAGACCCTTCTCAAAGGCTTGGTGTGCAAAACAATTTCACCTTTCGTATTCACAAATCTGTCTTTTTTAATAATCAACTGTGGACATCCCTCTGTCGGGTTCACTCTTGTCAACACACTGTTAATTGGGGCCTCATGCTTCACCCCTTTCTGTCGGTATCCCTCTCTTGGGTTCATGTTTGCCAGCCCTCCATTTCTTCTACTTTCTTACTATGCAGGATTCACTTCCCTTGGTTTTCAAATGGTTTGATGTCAAACACGTTTGACTGTACAGGGGATTTGTCTAGACCAGGGGTCTGTATGACCACTTTGACCTGTTCTTGCGGCTTTCACAAAGCCTTCTGGTATTGGTAGTTTCAATACTGGCGAAATTAATCAGAGTCTCTCGAATGAGCACCCACATGGTGTTGAATCCCTCTGTAGCTGGTTTTCCCCTTGGAAGTTAACTGTTCTTTGATTTTCCCTCAATTTGACATTTGCAACTTTAGTTCAACACCGTTCGGTTTCTTATCGGTTCTCCCCTCGACTCACCGGCTGTGATGAACTGCTTGGTTTTTCTTGTCTCTGGAGTCAAGGAAGCTACCACAGTAGCAGGCGTCTCTCCTGATTATCAGTGCAGGGGGCTTTGTGTACCGTTGACATCTGCTGCAGCACACGCCATCTATTGTTCGCGGTCTAATGATTCCTTTCAAGGAGTCTTCACAGGTCTGGGTTGGTGCTGTCGTGCTCCACTTTTTATCCCTGTGGGGAAAGGAAAGTGCTGTCAGGTGTGTGCTGCCATTACCAATTGTCTGAGTCTGTCTGACTCTTTTGTTGGGACATGTCAGGAAAAAGCCAGAGGTATTTCTTTTAGATTTGTCACAATGTTTTATATCAGGGTGGTGGAAAGAATAGGAGGGGTATATGGGAACTGTAGTGGTTTATAAAAGTAGATTGGGAATTCAGAAAATAATAGTCAGAGGGACATGGAGAAGAATGGTTGGGATTGCAGATGTTAAATTTCAGAGGGGGACATGATTGGGATGAGGTTGATGTGGAATGACAGCATCCTTCAAAAACTAAGGGGACATCAGGAGAGGAAATTACAATTGGGGAGGGGAAATATCCTCTCTCGCCTAATGGTGTTCTTCTCCCAGATCTTTCCACTTCGCTCATGGCAGAGAGGAAAAAGACCCTTGGGTTTTCTACAGCAGAAACTCATATAATCGTGTCTTTTCTCACCACTACTTCCTCTAAGTTTAGCAGTGTGTGTGTGCCTGAAGTAATGTTGGAGGAGCACGGTGGTCTGAACAGAAATTCATTGGACAATCAAAACACCTTTCCTTCAATTCCTGGGATTCACCACAGCAGCACCTGCACCACATACAAAAACACTTGTGTGTGTGTTGGGATCCCTCTCATTGTACTGTATGCATAGATGCCTGTGTCAACACTGCCATCCCAGGTGCGTTGCACACCATCCTCTTCTCTGGGAAAATGTATTAGCAGAAGACGTAAATGGATTGCCGCCCACGACTGTCACTGCCGTGTATTGGGGCACTACATTCTGTCCCAGTACTGTTACTTTTCTTGTACCTTTGTCTGTACTGGTGCTTGAAGTATGCTCACTGTTACTTGTATTCCCCTCATCTCCCCACCTTGCAATTGTGCTTGTACCTGGGCTAGTATGACCTGTGCCTTTGTGGGCAGCAACTGTAGTTGCTGCTGTGGTATCACTTGCATCTGTTGAGGTGTCTGAGTCTGCTTCTATGCCTGCTGTTGCTGCCATGTTTGCACAATTAGTAGGTATGTTCAGGCGTAATGGCCAAAGTTGCTGCATGCAAAATATTGTCCTCCAAACTGTGGCCCTATAGCGCTGTACCCAAATCCCCTTCCCCTGGATAATATCTTTTTCTTGTCTGGTACTGTCCTCTGTAATTGTTTATTCCTCCCACATATGAAAACCCAGGGTGTTGTGTGTTTGTAAATGCAGGTTGTTGTTGATCTCTACCACCCCCCACTGCTGATTATATGGTGCTTGCGCATATCCTCCTTGCTGTGTTATCACTGCTACTGGGATCCCCCCTTGTTGGGTGGATGTGACAACAACTGTTCCTGTGAGCACTGCTCCTTCTATGCTTATTATAGCCAGTTTGTTCTGCACTTATTTATTTTTCTGCTTTTATCACATTATCTGCTAATTCTTTAACTTTCTCCGGCTTCCTTTTAGAATAGTGTGAAGAGAGGGTCCCAAGAATGCCCCCCTCATCACCATGAACATGACAGCCTGAAGAGTGAAGGATGCACAAAATCACTCACTATTCGGACAGCCCTGACTGAGACATATGCAGAAAGGTATTCTGTCAGACAGCCATTCAAACCTTATCCAGTGAATGTCTTTGTGGATACAGGTGCTTCAACAGTGGTCATATACTCAAATGCCATGATGGATGACGTTAACTAATTCTGAGAAACCACTGTGCTGACAACATTAGTGACACCACGGCATAGCCATGGTGTCATGTAGTACACTCGCAACCATGCAGAACTTTACACAAACACACACTCATGTACACGAAGAACATGCTTACACAGTTCTGTAGATAGAGTCCAGATACATATACATACTGTCAAAAGCTTTTATTATTTTTCCCATTAACCAAGTGCAGAAACTCTGAATGCAAGTCAATGAAGAGATGCAAAGCAAGCTTGTAGATGTTTGTGGCAACTAACCCTATGGAAATACAGGATCATATAACGAGCCTGGCAGGACCAAATAAGACTAACCTATAGGAAACATCGCACAATATGAGTGTGTAGAAATCACAGTATAAGTATAACGAGAATCACATGAGGGCACAAGCCGCAGGACAAGTGACGAGGGGAAGCAGAACCAGGCTGCACAGAGCAGGAAGGCTAGGGCTCAAAACCAAGAACAGAGAGAAGCAGCACATTGCAAAACTAAAACAACAAGGTGCCATCTGCAGAAAAAAAAGAATAAATCCTCATAATTGCGGACCAGAAGAGCTCAATGTTGTGGTCCTCAACCAAGTGATGTGGCTGAGCAAGACAATGGTCATTCACCCGGCCTGGGAAGACAAACAGTTCTCAGCAAGACAGATACGAAGTGAAACATGAACAAGTTAACAATGTTGCAACATGGAGAGCACTCTCACAGGCAAACGTGGTACTTCTGGCAGATATATTGGGTACACATAGTCATTCTCATCACCTTGAAGAGGTGCACAGATTGCTGAGAACAGAGCGGGTCTCAGGCCTGGGGAGTCCAGTTCCAGCCAATCGGTGGATAGAAATCCTGGGGTGGATGGTAGGGGGCAAGGGCCAATGGGAATCCTGAGACCATGCAACAATGTAATAGATAGTTTCTTGGGGAAGGGGCAAATCAGCCACCTGACATGTAAGGGCCAATTGAGTAAGATCTATAAGGGCATTCCATAGTGTATATGACTCCGAACACCCAATGAGTACTTGTGATAGTTTTTATAGGGAGGCCCCAGGCTGTGACAACATTCTGTGGCAAAAAGGGTTGACAAGGGTTTGGGTATGGTGACTCTGGAGATTTTTGAATTTCCTGTATGATCACTGTTGTTATTCTGTAATAAACAACAGTCTAACTTGCCTTTGGCTGAATCCACTGTTTGTTCTGGTGGAAGGATTGTTGGGCCCTTGGGAGTTGAACGTAGTAACCCCCAGACCTCTGGCATATCAGACCTCACCAACAAGTTGATAGCAGAGGAGATGGTTTAATACGCCCGTTCAGCATAAGCCACCTCTTCTGCCGCAGTGCCTGGAGGGCAGTGGGGCGCCTCGCAGGATCTGAGGCGATGGGGTGTGCACCCTCGTACAAATGCTTTCAGGAGCCATCTTGGAAATATCCTGCCTGTGGTCCGTGAGGAGTCCAACAAACCAGAAGGGTTCCGTGGCAGCTTTGGGAGAGCCGTAGCCGAACAGTGCTAGTGGATCACGGAGTGTAAGTATTGACTCGTTCATATGTCAACTAAGAGGAGTGGGAGAGTAACGAGGGTGCAAGGGTGGTCATGAGTATTGTTGAGTGTTGAATCAGAAGCATCACTAGACGATGTACCAGCTGAGCATCGGTTGTTCAGTAGAACAGAGATGTTTTTTGTGTCCATAGCTCTAGCTGTCCAGACGTACACAAACGCGAAATGGTTACAGATAACAAGATGGGAGCTGATGCAGACAATAAAATGTACAGTAAATGGCTTCAATGCAATAAAAGAAAAGCTTTGAGCAGTAAGCTTAATAGCACTCCAAAACAAACATGTTCTAGACCTTCTTACAGCAATGGAAGGAGGAGTTTGTGCCAAGATTGGTAGTTCCTGTTGCACATTTACACCTGCAAATGACAGAGAGAATGGCACACTGACAGAGCAGTGACAGAATTATCGAAAATGTACGCCAAGATGTAAGAGGAAGCCAAAGGGGCATGAAAGGACCAAAGCTGGTTGTCATACATGTGGTCATAAATGCCATCATGGCTAGCAGATGGACTGAACATATTACTGGGAGCACTAATACTAGTACTAGTGGGACTGTGTGTCACATATGCATTGCACAATGTCGTAAAACCACTGAGATGACAATAGGGATGAAAATGTTAGTGGATGCGAACACTGAAGAACAAAACGACAAGATAGTAGAAGAACAAAAAGACAAGATAGTAGAAGAAAAAAATAACTTTTGGGCAAGGATAAAGGAATGTCCATTGTTCCTGACTGAGATGATAACATTCGACAATCCATTTGACAATAGCAGATACAGGGGGAAATGGGTATGGTGCAACCCAGAAGGACATTGCAGCTATATGACCTGGAGTTGTGATGACCATGTACATTACTATGGACATCTTGGAGGAGTAACAGAGATATGGCTACTAAAAGCAAGAGTGCCAAAGTATGGAAGTTGGGGGACTAAAGAGAGGCTCCCAGGAATGCCCCCCTCATCCCTATGAACATGATGGGCCAAAGAGTCAAGAATGCACGAAGTCACCAGTGACTGAGACGTATGCAGAAAGGTCTGCTCTCAGACAGCCATGCAAATCTTATCCACTGAAAATCTTTATGGATACAGGTGCTTCAACAGTGGTCATAGACCCAAATGCCAAGATGGATGACATTGACTAATGCCAAGAAACCACTATGCTGATGTCATTAGCTACACTACGACATAGCCACGGTAGTCGTGAAGTACACTCGCAAACATGCACACTTGTGTACATGAAGAACATGCTTACACAGTTCTGTAGATAGAGGACAAATACATATACATACTGACATATACATACTGACAAAAGCTTTTATTATTTTTCTCATTAGCCAATTGCAGAAATGCTAAACACAAGGCATCGAAGAGATGCACAGCAAGCTTGCAGATGCTTATGCCAACTAACCCTATGAGCTACAGAATCATATAAGGAGCCTGGCAGGACCAAATACGACTAACCTATAGGAAACATAGCACAATATAAGTGTGTAGAAATCATAGCATATGTATAACGAGAATCACACAAGCACAAAAGGCGCAGGGCAAGAGATGAGGGGAAGCATAACAAGGCTGCACAGAGCAGGAAGGCCAGGCTCACAGCCAAGCAGCACACTGCAAACCTAAAATGTCAAGGGGTCATCTGCAGAAAAATAGAATAAATCCTCATAATTGCAGACCAGAAGAGCTCGATTTTGTGGTCCTCAAACACGGGATGCGGCCAAGCTAGACAATGGTCATTCACCCACGGTGGGAAGACAACCATTTCTCAGCAACACAGACATGAAGTGAAACATGAAAAAGTTAACAGTGTTGCAACATAGAGAGCACTCTCACAGGCACAAGTGGTACTGCTAATAGATACATTGGGTGCACATAGTCATTCTCATCACCTTGAGGAGGTATACAGAGCGCTGAGAACAGAGCTGGGTCCCAGGCCTGGGGAGACCAGTTCCAGCCAAACAGGGGACAGAAATCCTGGGGTGGATGGCAGGGGGCAAGGGCCAATGGTAATCCTGAGACCCTGCAACAATGTAATAGATCGTTTCTTGGGGATGGGGCAGGCCAGCCACCTGACATGTAAGGGCCAATTGAGTAAGATCTATAAGGGTAATAGATAGTCTATACTACTCCGAGCACCCAAAGGTTTTATGGGGACGGCCCAGGTTATGATGACATTCTCCCTCTCCCCGACCTCAAATCCGACACTGTAACTCCCTTCACCTACCCCCTCCTCTAGCCTCCCCCTACTCTCTCCCCCCCTTGTAAATTGTTCTACATATTGTTCTAATGACCTGTTTCATGTTTGTAAATATGCTTCTCTCACTTTTGTACCTGTTGTTATATTGTAAAGCGATTTGGCTTAAAGCGCTATATAAATTCAATAAACATAAACATTCTGTATCAAAAAGGATTTACATGGATTGTGGGATGGTGACTCTGGAGATTTCTGAATGTCCTGTATGATCCCTTAGTTGTTTTGTAATAAACGACAGTCTAACTTGCCCTTGACTGATTCATCTGTTTGTTCTGGGGGAAGGGTTGTTGGGCCCTTGGGAGCTGAATGGGTGAGCTTGTAACCCACAGACCTCTGGCATACCAGAGCTCACCAGCAAGTGCACAATAGTTGCCTGTATCTTAGGCCACTGTTTCGCGTCTATCCCATCTATTTTTTCTAGGGAATCCTGCACATCTGAGTCTCCACACTAAGATGTGATAAAACACAGGTATTTTGTGGTCCCAGGACTGTTTATTTTCCTGTGTCCACATGTCTTGTATGGACTTTGTTTACTCTGCCGGGTCCTCATCTGGCTTCATTTTTCGTGCTAATATTAAGCCCATATGTGATATATCTGGATACAGCTCTCTCAAAGCTTTCCACACGTGTACTCCATAATTGTTAAAGGGTTCTCTGTCATTCATGTTAATTTTACCTCTGCATATCCCACTTGTTGACAAAATGTGTCACTTCGTTTCCCCACCAATACCACCAATAATCTCTTAATGTCTCCGACGGCCAGCAGAATTACTGCTGTCTCCTTCTCAAAGACATAAATCCACTTACTCATTCCCACCATTAGTGAAGGTAAACTGTAGAACAAATTATCCCTGTCCGTTGTCTGCCACGGTACGTAATGCACTTCTCCTTTTTCTTTCTGTAAAAGACTTATCTGCATTCACGCTCTGGGTTTATTCCCTCACTGTGGTATTTTTGATACTGCCATTCTAGTCTTCTGAATCCAGAGCCTATTTCCCCAGTCCCACGATGACTCCTCTCTTTCCTCTTCTTCCCCTTCGTTTCACTTCCTTCCCCTCCTCACATTTGCCAGATTGCGTATGTCGAATTTCTTATCCCTATTGGTCACTATCACTGCTGTCCTCCCAATGTGATGCAGTGTGATCACCCTCTGCTTTATCTAGTTCGCTGTCGTCCAAGTCCTGTCCCCAGTAATACATTTTAAATTGTATATGTCCTACTGTCCATCCCTGCTCGTCTGCTGTCTTTCCTTGTTCATTCCCTTTTTTTCTCTATCTCTGCTTCCCTGTACACTGTGTCAAGTTGTTGTTGTGTGCTCTTCTTAATGTCCCCATAACATTTATTTTTCTCCTTCTCATCCATTTTCCCAAAGTTAGTTTTGCACTCATCTTTCTTTTTGTTTATTCTCGCCTTGTCTTGAGATGCTCACCTAGGATTTGTGTATTCTGCAACTGGCTTCAAAACATTGTATTGATTGGGGGACATGCTTTCCTTCTGTTCCTCTCCTTCCCCCTTTTCTGACACTATTCTTGTTTCTCCGTGCAGCTTCCAGAGCCCTAAAATTTCCTGCCTCTTTTAAAGCATGGCTCCTTTACAGGTAGCCGACAGTTATGAATACATACTGTTGATGATACTCTTTTCGAATGTTCCTTCCCTGGGCCATTTCTGATAACAATTCCCTACTGTATTGTGTACCGACACGAAATAGTACTCCATTATTTTATAACGATATCGGGGCAACTTTTAATATATATGATTAAGAGGTACATCCATGTAATTAAACAACCTTTTTAAAAAACACTATACCTTCCCGCTTTTACTCTTAACTCCATCTAATTATTCTTCCTGTTACATTTACGACTGTTCCTGCTCATACATGGCAACTTCCTCTCATATTTACCCTTTTAACTTGTTCACCCTAACTCTTTTGCACTGGCCTTCTCCACATGCCCGCCCTTTCACACTGTTCCCCCAAATGGCATTTTCCACAAGCCCACACTGTTAGTTTTAGTTAATGTCCTAATGACCCTCTCCACAGGTCCTCCACCGTAACAACTATGCTCTATGTGAATGTTTTTAATGTTCAACTGCTTCTCTGCATTCAACAGGGCACCTCGGCATGTGCTACAGGGCTCTTCCAATATATACAGGTCAGTTTGGCTCTGGCTCTTCTGTGGCGTCCGCAATCACAATAAGCATAAACGCACACGTTAGCTACACCTATTTCTGCTAAATCTACAATTGCTCCAACACAACATCAATACCTATGCCCTTTCTCTTTTTCTTCACACTCCGCAATAATTCCTGGCCCACAAAAATTAAAATGATGCAGCTATACCAATTGCCTGCCATACGCGCTACTATTCCCTAATGAGGTCCACCACTTACTACGCAACCCTCTGCTCTAATGCAGATGTGCCACTGCCCACTCACTCCCAATCGGGTGAGTAGACTCAAAATCTACTGTGGCCAATCGCCCTCCACCTATAGAGGGAGTGTCCTATACACCATAAAAATAATCCCTCCCGCTCCCTGTACGTTCAATCATGATGTCAGGAAAAGAGGAATGGGGGCATGCAGACTCAATGTTCAGTCCGCAGGGACCCGGAGACTACAATTCTCATGAGGCAATGGGGATTATGGGTGCGAGCGCATGCACACAAGCAAGGCTGCCTATAAAGCCCCTCCCTGGCCCGTGCTGCTTGTTGGTGATTTTGGCATCTGGCACGGGCTGGAGGAATGCAGGCAGGACTAAGGATGGCAGCAGGAGGATGGTAGACGTGCACGAACAGGGACCAGAGGAGGAGGCACCATGATAATTCCCTCGTTGTGCGTAAGGTCAAAGTTCAGACCGCAGGTTCGTTCAGCTCAAGGCTTGGTCTTCAAAGGCTGCGTAGGTGGCAGCCGGCCCCCTCAGGACTCAGTTAAGAGCTCCACGTTGGGTGTCATGGTGTGAGGGTGGGGAGGACATGTGGGGGGAAAACTGCAGCCAGAATAAAGACTCTGGCAAACTCTTGAGTTTAAACAGGAACGTTTCATCTGGCATACGAAACTTTCCTTTTCTTGTTTGCTCATTAAGTGAAATGGAAGGCTCTAAGTAGCAAACTTGTTTAGGACAGGGTTAGGGAGACTGCAATGTTCACTGTGTGCTTTAACAGTACTTCCTTGCTTAGTGCTATGCTTTACCATATTTTTCTGTGTTTAGCAAGCACTTTAGTGCTAAGAGAGAACGCTCTTCTCTCTTATAATTGTTACCATGTATTGCTTATGTAGAAGCTTGTCCAGGTCTTCCTGGTGCTATGTTGTTTGTTTATTTGCTTGCTAGTTATGTCATGATTCACTGTATGTTTGCTTCCTCTTGTGAGCAGAGGGTGCTCAAGCTGATCAAGTGAGTGAACACTGGTATTAGGAGGTTAGGTGCAACAGGAGAATTCAAGTGTGTTTCAATATGTGTTGCTTGTACCTTTCCTTACTTCCCCAATACCCATCCACCCGCAACGATCCTGAGAAGGACTAACCATGGAAGTAAATTTCTCCTAAGAGTACAATGATTTCACCACCGCCAAAAGAGCTTTAGGCTGACACAAGGCAGCCTCAATTTTATGGGCTGGATAAGATTTCTTAGCTAGTGTAATAGCTGAAAAATAGGCAACCGAGCAAGCTTTATATCGTGCTCTAAGATTGGGGTTGTAAGCAATGCGACATTTGTGCTCCATCTGTCTAAGTTTAAGGTGAGTTGCTTTGAGCTGTATGGAAAACAATGGTTCCGAAGGAAGCCTACCTGGTTGGATAAGCCGCCAGGCAACCTTTATATCAGCTGCTTCTTGCAACAAGCAGGACAGAGTAGAGAGAGAGGCGGCAGGATCCGCCTGACACTTTCCTTTAACTAGCGAGCCAAAGCCCGACAAGTCAACCGAGCGCCAGCCACGCTGCCACACACAAGGCCGGAGGAACTTAGACTGGACCTGGGCTACTTTGTTGGTGGTTTTGGCATCTGGCATTGGCCGGAGGAGTGCGGGTAGTACTACGGATGTCAGCAGGAGGAGGGTGAGCGTGCACAAACGGGGACAGGAGGAGGAGGTACCATGAGAATTCTCTCTTTGTGCGCAAGGGTCACTGCTCAGACCGTGGATTTTTCCCACTCAAGGCTTGATCTTCAAAGCCTGCGGAGATGGCAGCCGTTCCTCCCAGGACTCAGTTAAGTGCTCCACGTTGGGTGTCAGGGTGTGCAGGTGGGGATTACACGTGAGGAAAAACTACAGCTGGAAAAAAGACTCTGGCAAACACGTTTTTGCTTAGCTAGTCAAATGGAACGCTCTAAGTAGCGAATGTGTTTAGGACAGGGGCTAAGTACACTGCAATGTTCACTGTGTGCTGTAACAGTACTGCCTTGCTTACTGCTATGCTCTGCCATGTTTTTCTGTGTTTAGCTAACAATTTAGTGCTAGGTGAGTATGCTCTTGTCTCTTATACATGTGCCCATGTACTGCTTGCTGTTGCTATGTTGCTTGTTTAGTTGATTGCTAGTTATGTCATGATTCCTGTATGTTTGCTTCCTCTTGTGAGCATAGTCCTAATCAAGAAGGAGGATGCTCAAGCTGATCATGGGTGTGACCACTGGTATTAGGGGGTCAGATGCAACAGGATAATTCAAGTGTGTTTTTTTAATATGTGTTGTATGTACCTTTCCTTAATTCCCCAATACCCATCCAATACGCAAGATCCTTACCCTCATTCTGGTTACTATAAACACTCCCTTCCTTAACCACAACTTCTCCCTAACCCTCTTCCCCCCATTGGCTACCTCCAGGAACCTGTTATACTAAATCAGAAGCCCATGCCGACCATGGTGGGAGGGGTCAACTGCATTTGACTTCCGTGGTCAGGAAGGAGTTGTGAGATACTCCAGGGGTTTGACACATGGGTACACTCACGTATCCTTTTAGGAGATTCTCCACTCCTCTCAGCCTCACAGTCTCCCTTTAAAGGCCAGTATCCCTTCAGAGCGAAGGCATGGCTCCGATCAGGCAGACCTTTGGGAAATCTGCGTCCATGGGCCTCCTCGATATTTGAGCTCTTAGGACTGATCAGAGAATGCTATACCAAACTCTTCCAAGAGTAAGGCTGGAATCCCCACTCCTGGTCTGGAAAACAGATGAATCTCGCTGGGGCCTCCAAAAAGGTTTGCTGTCATGATTCCCGCTCCTCTTGTCACCAGCCCTCCAAGATGTCAGGCTGGAGCCAGGCCACGATTACCTACATGGCCCTCAAGGGCCTCTCCATCCCTCCAAAGACCCACTTGGAGTCAGACTTGGCGCTTGTGGCACCAGACTCACTCACTCCCATAGGATAACATTGGGGAATGGACTTGTAGTGCATTGATGGGGACCAGATGGATGCCCCCACATATTTCGGTTCCCAGAACTGCATGTGCAGTCTAGTCTTTTGGGTGTGGTTCAGCCCAGAGACACCTGCGATACCCAGAGACTATTTAAGCCACGCCCAGGCTGAGAAACACGCTTTGTGTTTTCTGCACCTGCAGCGTGACACTCACCATGTTCGGATCGGTCTCCAGTAGGCCTGCATCTTTCTTCTGCGCTCAGCTCCTGCAAGAACAAGAACACTGTTAGGAACAGCCTTACCTTGCGGCGCTTCTGCCCATCATTCATCGCTTCTTCTGTTCTGCGGGCATCTTCGGCGGTGTCATTCCCATCCCGGCACGCCGCTTCCTAAGGAAAAGGGAAAAGAACAGAAAAAAGGCATTAGTAAGCATTCAGCAAATCTTCGCTTATTTTTAAAGACTGTTCGAGCTTCAAACGCTTACCTGAATCCCAGCCGCTCTGGGGGAACCCTGTCTCCGGAACTTCTCATCCATCTGCAAGAGGGAAAAGACACTCCAGGTTAGCGTGGAAACATCTAGAGACCCCACATACCGTGCTTACTCACCGCATTTCTTCTTCATAACCGGCATCCACGCTGAAAGGTTGCGGCACCTAAAAGACAGAAAAATAACTGAGTTCAATACAAATACAAAAGGGTTGCATTGCGCATCGCACTCTCACTCACCTTCAGCGCTACTCATCTCAGCAGCACGTCGCCATCCCCGGATGCCGGCCATCATTTAAGGAAGGAAAGGAACAAAGTTAGAGAACTGTTCAAAAGACTCATTATACTTGCCTGTCAGACTCTTGCCAGTGAAGTAACTAGGCAGCAACGAGCCTGCATCAATCAACGCGCCCCTGCACTGAAAGCAGGACGGAGAGCACACTTTCCAAGAAAACAAGGTTAGCTGTGGATCAAAGGGAAGGGTTGGACATGGGGAAGAAGGGGTTCAAGCACACAGAGACAATAGGACTCTGTGTGCTTGGTTAAACTCTACCAATCCTGTGTTTCAGGGCCAGTCTCCAGTCGAGTAGACTCCAGGGAAGGGTTCGAGGTCGTAAGAGGTCAGAACAGGCTGAGTGACGTCCCCGTGGATGCCAGGTGAGCGTTACAGAAAACAAAGCCTCACATCAAAATCCACCTGGGCGTCATGGAAATGTCAGAAACCGACCAGTTAGCCCACATGTTGGGTCAGCTACGTTCCGAAGTACATGCAGCCAGGAAGGAGAGCAACACCCTGAGGAGAGAGCTGATAGCAGCCAAAGAACGCATTGATGATTTAAGCCGGCAACTTCTCCAGTCACAAGCAGGGAATGCACCATTGCCGGGAAGCGTGCCCTCGATGCCAGCACCATCAGCCAATCCCGTTCAGATAACCCTTCCTGGGGCAGTTCCCTTGGCCCCGCCCAAATGATTTACGGGGGATCCCAAGAGGTTTGCAACGTTCATGAACCAGTGCCGACTGCACTTCCTTTGTAGACCAGAGGCCTTTCCGAATGACCAATCACGGGTCGCGTTTGTGCTATCCTACCTGAGTGGTAGTGCCGCAGACTGGTCTGTTACCTTTGTGGCCCAAGACGATCCTTTGCTGCATGAATTCAGGGGCTTTCAGCAGGAGATGGAAAAGCTGTTCGCCCGTCGTACTCATGGGCAGGCATTAGACAACAAACTTCTGTCCCTACGCCAAGGGAATCAAGACCTATTAACATACAGAGCCTCGTTCAATAGACTCATAGTTGAAGCAGAATGGCCAGTGGAGAAGAGAACCACGTTATTTCATCAGGGGTTGCGGGGGTAGCTCGAGGATGTTCTCGCACAAGTAGTGAACCCCCCGAAAGACTGCTCAGAATTCATTGACCTTGTTGTTCAACTGGATCATAGGTTGCAGGACCGAAGAGCAGATCGAACCAGACCGGACTCTCGCCCTATGTATGTGCGTTCAAAGGACAATATTGCCCGCACAATGGAAAGTTCAGGAGAACCAATGCAAATCGGGGGGGGGTCAGAAACCCCTTGACTAAAGCGGAAAGGGATAAAAGGGGACAGCAGCAGTTATGTCTGTACTGTGGAAGGTCAGGTAATTTCCTTAAAGAGTGCCCTGTGAAGCCACCGAGGAGGACGGTAGGGGCCACGGACAAGGAAGATACCATCAAGGAATCGGAAAACTCCCCAGCCCGGCAAGTGTAGGGGTCCACTTGTCGAGCGGAGAAAGTGAACTACAGACCTCCCATTTTGCACTATCTGTGGTCTTGATCAATCACCAACAACCATCTCGGATGCACGCAGTAAGAGCGTACATTGAGAGTGGAGCCGTTGGGAATTACATCGACCAGGATCTTGCGGCAAAGATGGGGCTTCCGTTACGCCCTAAATCAACCACCGACACTGTTACCACTGTCGACGGCACAGAAATAGCTTCTGGTCCAGTATCCCAATGCACTGCAGCTTTAACTCTTCTCTGCCAGGATGGACACCAAGAATCTATCGTTTTCGACCTCATTAAGGCACCACAGTTCCGGTTGATTTTGGGAATGCCATGGTTGGTAGCTCACAATCCTCAAATCGATTGGTGAGCAAAGGAATTGGCTGTTTCCTGAGACTTGCGCCCACACATGTTATCACCAAGAGAAACAAACAATAGACACCAGAACCTCCTCGCTTGCGACTGTGGCAATCGGCACCTTACCAAGTGAATACCAGGACTTTCAAGATGTCTTTCAGAAAGAACAGGCTAATACCCTATCGTTGCCAAATCGACCTGATACCCGGCGCACAAATCCCTTGTGGGCGAATTTACGCACTCACGGAACCAAAAAACCAGCACCTGAAGGCCTATCTTGACCAATACCTGGCCAATGGGTTCATCCGTCCCTCAAAGTCTCCAGCAGCCAGTCCTCTATTCTTCATACCGTTGAGAACGTGGATTGACTATTGCGCACTGAACCAGATTACCGTAAAAAAACGCTACCCCCTGCCACTGATCCCTGAAGTGCTTGATCAAGTCAAAGATGCCCAAATCTACACAAAACTAGACCTGAGGGGGGCATATCACCTTGTTCGCGTAAAACAGGGGGGTGAATGGAAAACCTTTTTTCGCACCAAATACGGCTTGTACGAATATCAAGTAATGTCCTTTGGCCTTTGCAATGCGCCTGCAACATTTCAATACTTTATGAATGATGTAACACGTCCGATCCATATTGGGGAAACTCTGTCAACACCAGCTCTATGCCAAGTGCAAAAAGTGCTCATTCCACGTCTCCGAGGTGGAATTCCTGGGCTTTATTCTCAGCCCGAATGGAATCCAAATGGATGTACATAAGGTAGATGCTATCCTGAACTGGCCATCCCCAAATTCATTCAGGGGGGTTCAAAGTATGCTGAGTTTTGCAAACTTCTACCGCCGGTTCATCCCAGGATTTTCGCAAATTGTGCATCCCATCACGTCATTGCTAAGGAAAAGCCACAAAATGTTCCAGTGGACAACAGAAGCCGAGGAAGCTTTGCAGGAACTCAAAGCCAGATTCACATCTGCCCCAATCTTACGCCACCCTCGCCCTGATCTCCCATACCTGGTGGAAACGGACGCCTCAAGCATGGCTATGGGAGCCGTCTTCTCACAAAAGACCCTGAAACGGGTCAGTTACACCCTGTTGCCTTCTGGTTGCGTAAATTCACACCACCTGAACTCAATTACGCTATCACAGCCAAAGAACTCCTGGCCATTAAGTCAGCCTTTAAGGCATGGCAGCACTACCTCTTGGGCACCAGACACACAATCACCTTAATAACTGACCACCGGAACCTCCAGTACCTAAAAACGGCAAAGGCCCAATCCTCACGACAACTATGTTGGGCTCTTTTTTTGCTGAATATCACTACGTGATTACATTTCGACCATGGGTGAAAAATGGGAAGGCCGATGCCCTTTCCCGTATGGGGGTGGAAGAGCAAGGGTATTAGACCCCTGACCCAATAGCAATCATCCCGAGTGACAAGGTCCTAGGAATCACAGCAACCATAACTCAGAAATAATTACATGAAGAAATTCAAAACCTGATGAGTCCGGAGCAAAAACAAGCATGGAATGCACAAGGAGAACATTACATGATAAAAGATCAGTTGCCCTACTTCAGGAATCGTTTATTCTTACGAAAACAAGAACTACGAGAACAAGTCATGTCCGGTTATCAAGATTCCTTGATCAAGGGCCACCCCGGAATCGCTAAAACCCTAGCCAAGGTAAAACGAAATTAAAGGTGGCCCACGTTTCGTAAAGACATTATCCAATTCATCCTATCTTGTGGAGTGTGTGCTCAAAACAAGTCATCCAAGCAGAAACCGGCTGGGCTATTACAACCATTGGAAATCCCACCAGCACCCTGGCACACGTTGTCAATCGATTTTATTACTGACTTACCACCCAGTCAAGGGTTTAACACTATTCTTGTGGTCGTGGACCTATTTTGAAAAATGGCACATTTCATTCCTCTTAAGGGGCTCCCAAATGCTTCCAATCTGCCAAAGGTATTTCTTGAAGACAGCGTACGGCTCCATCGGATTCCTTAATTTTTAGTCTCAGACCGAGGTACTCAATTCGTATCTAACTTCTGGAGAAAATTCTGCTCTATGGCTCAGATCGACATCCGTCTATCCACCAGTCACCATCCCCAAATGGATGGTCAAACTGAGAGGACAAACCAGACGCTCGAGCAGTATCTGCGTTGCATGTTACACCAAGCTAAAGGAAGCTGGTCTCAGACCGAGGTACTCAATTCGTATCTAACTTCTGGAGAAAATGCTGCTCTATGTCTCAGATCGACATCCGTCTATCCACCAGTCACCATCCCCAAATGGATGGTCAAACTGAGAGGACAAACCAGACGCTGAGCAGTATCTGCGTTGCATGTTACACCAAGCTAAAGGAAGCTGGTTCGACCTATTATGGATAGCTGAATATGCTTATAATAATTCCCTACACACCAGCACTGGGCAGACACCCTTTTATACCATGTATGGCAGGTACCCACGTACTTCTGAGTTGGATGTTCCTACAACCCTGGAAATGCCAGCAGTCAAACCCTTGCACACAACCATTTCTCAAACCTTTAAAAGGGCAGCTGAACACCTACTTCAAGCTAAGAATCGCCAAAAGAAGTTTGCTGATCAACACCGAGCAAAGGTCCCCAACTACCAAGTGGGAGACAAGGTCTGGCTGGCGTCTAAACACGTGTCCATTAAAGGAACCCAAACTTTCCGTCCAAGATTCCTGGGTCCATTCACCGTCACCTCTGTGATAAATCCTGTGGCGGTCAGACTAGCTTTGCCGTCAAACATGCAGATTCATCCTGTGTTCCACGTGTCTCTCCTTAAACCTGTACCCGGGTAGCAACGCCACCGCAGCCAGTAGTAGTCGCCGGGGAGCCAGAATTCGAAGTCAAGGACATCCTGGATTCAAAGTACGTCAGATCCAAATGATACTACTTAGTAAACTGGAAGGGGTATGGTCCACAAGACAGGACATGGAAGCCTTGTGAGTACATCCATGCACCTCGCTTGCTTAGAGGATATCATCAAAACCATCCAAACAAACCAGGACCAAACAGAAGAGCCACCTTGAGAGGGGCCTTGGGGGAGGTGTGCTGTCATGATTTCTGCCCCTCATGTCCCCAGCCCTCCAAGATCTCAGGCTGGAGCTAGGCGACGATTACCTACATGGCCCTCAAGGGCCACTCCATCCCTCCAAAGACCCTCTTGGAGTCAGACTTGGCGCTTGTGGCACCAGACTCACTCACTCCCATAGGATAACATTGGGGATTGGACTTGTATTGCGTTGATGGGGACAAGATGGATGCCCCCACATATTTCGGTTCCCAGAACTGCATGTGCAGTCTAGTCTTTTGGGTGTGGTTCAGCCCAGAGACACCTGGGATACCCAGAGACTATTTAAGCCACGCCCAGGCTGAGAAACATGCTTTGTGTTTTCTGCACCTGCAGCGTGACACTCACCGTGTTCGGATCGTTCTCCAGTAGGCCTGCATCTTTCTTCTGTGCTCAGCTCCTGCTAGAACAAGAACACCGTTAGGAAGAGCCTTACCTTGCGGCGCTTCTGCCCATCATTCATCGCTTCTTCTGTTCTACGGGCATCTTTGGCGGTGTCATTCCCATCCTGTCACGCCGCTTCCTAAGGAAAAGGGAAAAGAACAGAAAAAAAGGCATTAGTAAGCATTCAGCAAATCTTTGCTTATTTTTAAAGACTGTTCGAGCTTCAAACGCTTACCTGAATCCCAGCTGCTCTGGGGGAACTCTGTCTCCGGAACTTCACATCCATCTGCAAGAGGGAAAAGACACTCCAGGTTAGCGTGGAAACATCTAGAGGCGCCGCATACCAAGCTTACTCACCGCATTTCTTCTTCATAGCCGGCATCCACGCTGAAAAGGTCACCTAAA
This sequence comes from Ambystoma mexicanum, assembly GCF_040938575.1. Taxonomy (NCBI): domain Eukaryota; kingdom Metazoa; phylum Chordata; class Amphibia; order Caudata; family Ambystomatidae; genus Ambystoma; species Ambystoma mexicanum. The sequence goes on from NC_090922.1 coordinate 287,356,526, forward strand.
AGACACAGAAAAATAACTCAGTTCAATACAAATACGAAAGGGTTGCATCTTGCATCATGCTCTCACTCACCTTCAGTGCTGCTCATCTCAGCAGCACGTTGCCATCCCCGGACGCCGGCCATCATCTAAGGAAGGAAAGGAACAAAGTTAGAGAACTGTTCAAAAGACTCATTATATTTACCTCTCGGAGTCTTGCCAGTGAAGTAACTAGGCAGCAACGAGCCCGCATCAATCAACGCGCCCCTGCGCTGAAAGCAGGATGGAGAGCACACTTTCCGAGAAAACAAGGTGAGCTGTGGATCAAAGGGAAGGGTTGTACCCCGGGGAAGAAGGGGTTCAAGCACACAGAGACAATAGGGAGTTAAACTCTACCAATACTGTGTTTCAGGCCCAGTCTCCAGTCGAGTAGACTCCAGGGAAGGGTTTGAGGTCGTAAGAGGTCCGAACAGGCTGAGTGACGTCCCCGTGGATACCAGGTGAGCGTTACATTCAGGGGGTGGTCTCGAAACTCACCAAAGAATTACAAAAGTAGTCAAAATGGTGTGTACGCCAGGCAAGAAGTAATGCAATTTGAATCTGGGCCCTGTCACAGCTGGAAAAGCAAAATTCAAACAGAATGCGGAACAGAAATGCATGGAATGCACTGCCAAAGATACACCCCAAAAACAAAAGTTTTTATAACAATTGGCATCAATCAGTTTGCAACATTAATGTGTCTCGCTACAAGAAGCTGATTGGTAAAATCATATAATACCTCTATAGAAGGGCATACATTATCTACTATGATTGGGTCCCGCAAACCTTACCACACCAAACTTAGTTTCCCGTTGTGACATCACAATCCAACCTTTAATTCCCACATCATATTGCAAATTCACTGAAACATTTGAGATGACCAGCGGATTTTTATTCAAATGTCCTGGTCATCTCATCTACATTCTCATGAGAATGTCTTCTACCATGACACTTGAGTCTTGAACAAAGAACAAGTTAGTTTGTTAATGTTGCACATTAGGAACTCTTTGACCTTCTTCCCAGGCAGAGATGTACTCAGAGACAATTTGAAACTGCCATGGGTTTTCTGAAACTGTAAGTAAATCAGGCTTTGTAAATTATTATACCGAATTATAAAATTACTGTGAATTTGTTGCCTTTCCACAGCACCCTTGAGCTCTGTTTTATGAGCTTGAAAAGTAGCAAAGATTGTTTGATTCCTACCGTGCGATCCTGGGATTGTGGGATTTGCGATGTGCTACCAGCTGCTGCGGCTTCTAAGCAAATTAATGAAATTAGTACTAATTTCTGAAAAGCAAGCTTTGAGGCCTATTTGCGGCACCGTATATACTTACCTGTGACCCATCTTTATTATCTGTGTTTCTTTAACATGAAATAATAGGATTCAGGGCATTCTCCAGCCTAGTTCAATTTATGGTGTGGCTCTCAAGAAAGCCCCTTCCCCGTTCAGAGTGCTACCCCTGCAGCTGATAGGTTTGTGCCTTTTAACAAGCTAAACTTGCATTTTTACCAAAGGATGCTCAGTAAGAGGTTTGATGTTGGAAATGCATTTGATGGACAGGGCCTCCGTATCCTTGTCCTTTACTGCTTTTTATCATGTGTTCTGTCATGTTTTCCGTGCAGGAGTTCATGTGGGACTCCTGGCGGTGCAGCTCTCCTTTGGTTTTGGTGAACAGACCCATGGGATACCCTTATGGCACCCATGGGTAGGGGTGCAGCCCTGTGCCCCTAGTTTATGTTTTTGGGCACCTGTGTGTGACCCACAGAGCACGGTACGGGCTGGTGGCAGCTCCATGCTGCATTGACTGGTGCCCTGAGCGTCCTCCATTTTGGGATGCCCAGGCCCTGTCATTGGAATCAGTAGATTCCTGATGAAGACAAAATGGCCCCCATGGCCTCTTGCCTTCCATCGCCTGTTACCTTGATCTTCCCGAAGTCCCGGGAAGCCCTGACTCTGTCCCTTTCCCCTGACCGGCTGTTGGGTGGAATTTCCATATATGGTAGTGTGGGGAAGTGCTGACCAGACTGGCTGGGGCCTTCTCAACGACCGTATGTTGTGGGTACGCCTGTGGGTGGGACCTGGGTGAATGGAGTGTGTGACGAATACGCATTCTATGTTGTGGGTGTCTAGTATCTGGTGTTTGACACAATAGCCCTCATTACAAGTCAGGCGTTAAGGGTTTAACGGTACCGTCGGCGCCGTTATCCCTTAACACCTGATTCACACTTTAACGCCTGCTTTTTGCAGGCGTTAAAGTCCAAGGCGCTAAGCGACCTTGGTGCTAATTACGGCACCGTAATTTACGGTGCCGTAATTAGCGCCTTCCCCATCCCCATTATGCCCTATGGGGCAAAAATGGGAATGAGAAAGGGCAAATGGTGAATGGGGAATTACCGCCCCACTCACCTTGGAATGGGGCGGTAATTCCGCCATCCACCATGGCGGAATCTGGCATGGACCATTGTGCTAATAGAACCATGGTCCACCGCCTGACTTGTAATGATGGCCAATGACTGAGACAGCCCTGCCCGAAACCGGTATGAATGCAGTGTGGAGTGTTGAATGGCTGGGTACTTGTCCCAATACACATAACTTGTTGTGAGTGTCTGGAGAGAAGTGAATGGCCTGAATGCACTGTGTGCCTGATTGGCTGCCTGCCTGCATGAATGCCCTTAGTCGTGATTGGATGCTTGAGTATGACCCAGCGGAATGCATGGGAGATCAACAGTATATCTGGGGACCTCTCACTGCTAGGGATCATGTTCAGAAGCTGAAGTCCACTACGACGAGTAACTGGAGTAACTGAAGCTTGACCTTGAAGCCCTGCTGGACGAGAAGAATTGCTGTTGCTCTCCTTCACAATCTGAAAGCTGCGGTGTCTCCAAGGACTGACCCAGAGAGGACCTGGTAAGGCGTCCTGTTCCAGAGCTATGATGGACCATCGTGCACCAGCAGATTTTTGCCAAAGCTGCCTGGTAGATAGACCTTCGAAAGGCTGCCGACCCGAGACCGGGACTGCTGCGGAATCACAAAGAGAAGCGCCCAGACTGTTGTCCGCCACTGTATCCTGCTGGAGAAGGCCAGGCCGTTGACGCGCTGAGGAGCATCCACTGGTGGATTTCCCACCACCCAAAGACCACAGGGACGCCGACAACTCGACGCCCTTGCTAGGCAACAGTTCTTCCAATTCTTTGCAGTCCAGAACTATCAACACGAGGTGCCCCGCACACCTCTTCCTTGCAGTACGTTTACACTTCCCAGTCAACAAACACCACTAGGAACGAAGCTGCCACTTCACTGTCATAGCTCACCCTGTTCTCCGTCAGACGTTCGATGACCCGTGACTCCTGCCTTAAAGGGAGGACACTCAAGAAGGGCCGTCCATACACCGATGAGGAACGCTACAACGCCAGGTACTTTGGGGTTGCAGAACTATTGGGAAGTCTCTTGTGAACAGTATATGGTGTAACGCTCACCTGATTCCCGTAGAGGCGCCGGTCTTGACTGGGCGTATACCGTATCTTCAAAGGTGATGTGTAACACACGGCTGGCTCTTTGGGCTGGACCTCTGTGCACTGTATGTCTGACTCGAAGGGTAAGATGTCTGCAGATAGAAAATATGGGATTAATGAACTGGGTTATTGAATGTCTCTCTCTTCTTCCCTTTCTCTTCTCCTGTAGAACCCCAAAGGTTAACGCTCTCACCTTAGGTAAGTGAACGCCGTGCTCTCCATCTGCCTCGGGGCAGGGTGCTGTAACCAGTTTCTTCACTGGATAAGGGGAGCAGGCCTCTTGACTTCAGAGGACTGCTGTCCGTTGTTTACTGCACGAACGGTAAGTTTCGAGTAATTCTAATGTCTTTAAAAGTCTTTAGTAATGATGTCTCTTGTTTTTGCAGGGTTCCGGCGATGGCGGATGACGGGCTGAAGTGAGTTGAAGATGGAGCCCGTGTGATGAATGGAAGCGCCTGGAAGCACGTAAGTAAGCGCTTGTTGCCTGCTTCACGATGCGCTCTAACTGTCTTTTTATTTTGCAGGTACAAGTTCGGAGCGGCTGCAGGGTGCCGGAATACCCACTGGGTTAGATGTGGAAAGGAGTAATGGCACGTGAGTATTAAAGTTCTCCAATGTCTTTAAACGCACCTTGTTTTGTCTTTCAGATGCGGGATGCAGCGCCGAAGGCCTCCAGAGTGTGCGAAGAGCTGGTAAGCTTTTGTCTTTCAGATGCCGGAATGCAGTGCGAAGACCTCCGGAGCGCACGAAGAATAGGTAAGCCTTTGTCTTTCAGATGCCGGAATGCAGCGCGAGGCGTTGGTGACAGCCGATGGACCAGGTAAGTGAAGCGCTGTCACTGAAGACCGTAATGCTAACCTGTTCTTTCTTGTCTTTATAGGTGTTGCTGAAGACTGGATTCAGGATGGTAAGCCTTTTTCCTTAGGCCCAGGATCAGATGCAGAAGACACGATGAGCGTTCTGCTGCAGAGGATGCAGAATAACGCAAAGCAAGATTCATCCATCGGGTGTGGTTTAAATAGCCTCCTGTAGTGCTTAGGTGTCTCCTTCCACAGCCACGCCTAGGTAAGAAAAGAGTTCCTGCTTTCCAGAAGAGTTCCAGTGTTCTGAACCTAGGGAGTGGCTCCTGCCCCACCCAACAGGAAAAGTAGTTCCAAACAGAAGAGGATCAGAGGCTCAACTGGCAGGCAAGTAAGCAGCATGGTCTGCTGCAGGTAAGTCCACCCAAGCATTATAAACCCGGCGCTTCCAGCGCTGGGACTGGGCATATTTATGAGCCTGGTGCCACTGGCGCCAGGACTGGGTCCAAAAGGTCCCAATTGGGACTGGTTGGCACTCGGAACCTGGGTTATGGATCTGCTTCCAAGGGAGTTGGGAAAACCCTGACCTTTTGGAAGCAGAGATCATGACATATGGACTGGGCTTGTATCTTTATTCTACAGGTTGCCCAGGTGGGGGGATGCCCACACAGAGCTGTGTTTAATGGTAGTGACCAGTATTTCTGCCAACTGTTCTTATCAACTGCTTCCCTCTTTTCTCTACTGTTGGTTTCCTTTATGACTTGATTTGTGTGCCATTTTACCGTATGGTTGATGCACTATAAATAGGTCTAATAGTAATTGTGGTACCACGTAGAATTGTGTATATTTACCATTGTTGCTTTTCTGAGCACAAAGTGCGATATTGTATATAACCTTCAATATTGCTTATATAAAGACTGTTTTTTAACCGATACAGTGTGCGCACATTCCTTTGTGGGTGCTTGGGGACTACACTGTTCTTAAGAACCAGCCCGCATCACCTTCCTGAGAAGCTAGGCCTTGATTGCTCGTACATTGCTAACACAATAGAGAATCTTGGCTGGGGTCCTCTGTGCCTCTCCTCTACCATATGAGAGAGCGGAAGTACAGAACCCTCCTCCGGTCCTTTACACTGGCGGCAGCGGTGGGATGCTTATGGTTTTAAGAATCAGTGTATAACTGTGCCACTTACGAAGGATATCTGCACTTTGTTAAATTAAGGTTTAGTTGTGTACAAGATAACTACATTACAAGCAATGGAATCTATTGCAAATGGTAAATTGACTCGGATGAGCTTAGATGCTCTCCAGAGTGCTTGTGAAGCCAGGGAGTTAGACTTTGTGGATAAGTCTAGGGCAGAGCTTATAGCTGCCCTGGTGGACTACCAGACTGATTGTGAAACTCCCTAAGGGGGGATGCAACCAATGAGGACTCTACCCAGAGGGTTGTCGCCGAATCTGATTCTGGGAATGCCACCATTCCTGCTGCCTCTGTTCCAAACCCCAGCACTTCCTTGGAGCTTGAGTTATTCTTTGAATATCGCAAATTGGAAATAGATGCTGAGCTTAAGAAAGAGGACTTGACACAGCAAGTGGAGCTCAAGAATCGGGATCTTAAGCTAAATGATAGGGATCTTGAACTCAAAGATAAGGACCTTGAACTCAAGAACCGGGACACTGAATGTCAGTGAATGCAGTTAGAGAAAGCTCGAGTGGAGACTTCAGCTAAGCCAGTTTAGAGTGTCAGGTCCCCAGCAACCAAGTTTATGAAAGACTTAGTTGGTGTGTATGCAGAGGGTTCTGATATCCTCCAATGGATTGAAGCGTTTGAAATGGCTTGTGCAATTCACAATGTTGATAAGAGAGATTGGGCTAAGTGTTTGTTAAGCAGAGTGCGTCAAACTGGATATGACTGTATTCTGAAACTGAGTGGGGAAGAAAGAGGTCAGTATGAGTGCATGAAGTCTGCTTTAATTACCAAGTTTGGCAAGACGCCTACCCAATACCTTAAACGGTTCAGGGATTTTAAGAAATGAGAGAATGTGTCTTGGATTGTCTGGGTGAGTGCTGCGCACATGAACATGATGGGGTGGATTGATGTTTACAAAGTGAAAACGTTTGTTGAATTGCCCCACCTCTTGTTTTTTGAGCATTTTTCGGAAGCCTGATCACCAGAGCTGCGTCAGTATGTTGCTGACCAGAACATTTTGGACCACTTTAAGCTGGCTAGGTTGGCTGATAAGTGAGTCTCCCACCGGGTGTCCCCTAAGGACTCCAGTGGGAAGGACAAGGACAAAGAAAAGAGGACCTCTCAGCAAGCTAAGGAGTCCCAAAAGCAGTCACAGTCGGGTAAACCAAAACCTTCCTCTCCGAAGACCCAAAAACCTAGTGGGGATAAGTCTGTTGTGGGTGGGAGTAAGAGTAGTGGTTCGCCTGCTGCAAAGCAGGGTGCCAGTGGTTCCAGTACCGTACCCCACACTCCTGGCACATGTTGGGAAAGTGAGGCTCTGGATCACCGAAGGGGTGACCCCAAGTGTAAGGGTAAGGCACTTGGAGTCCAGGCTGTCAGCCTGACCTATCCCTACTCCGTACCTGAGGTGGAGTCCACTGTCCTCCCCTCCTCTACTGGGATCACCTTCAGTGCTCCCGTAGAGATTTCCTTAGTGTACCTTGGGGCCTGGGAACAGTACGCAGAAGTACTGGCGACTATCCCACAAAACACTCGTAGGTTTTTGAGAAGTGTCCTCTTAAATGGCCAGCTTTCTACTGGTTTGAGAGACCTTGGGCAAGCATGGCAGTGGTGGACAGGACCCTGCTCAAGCCAGAGGACTATGTAGGTGCTCCTCTGAGAACCACCAGGTTAGCTGGTGGGCCTCCCAAATTATCGCCTGAAGCCTTAGTCAACATTACGATTGGAGACAAGACAGCAAAGCTTCCGGTCCTGGTTCAGGACAACGTGCCTGCAAACATTTTTTTAGGAAACGATTTGGTCGAGTTGGGAATGATCACGGATTGGTGTACCCATTTCTGCTGTGGCAGTCACCCGATCGCCGGTCACACAGGGTCCAGCTGTGAGCCTGGTACCCTCACCAATGGGGAAACCCAAGGAAACAGAAAAATAAGAAGGCCACCTCTGTGGAGGGAGCCCCTGCTCTTCATGCTGTTCCGACAGCACCTATTGGGATCCATGCTCCGGACGGGCTGGGTCCAGTGGTGAATCCCATCTCAACTTCTGTGGGAGAAGAGCCAGAAGACTTTCCTGTCGGAGAGGTTCTCGACCCGGAGGATCATCCCGACCTTCAATGCTTGTTAGCTGAAGGGGAACCCTCCCGAGCGTACTTCTGTAAGGGGCAGAGAGAGTGCCACTCTCTCGAGGGTCTGAGGAAACAGGCCTTGTCCCAGGCACAAGGAGAAGTGCCTAGGACATTCCGGATCTATTGGAAGGGTGAGCTCCTTGTTAGTGAGCCCACTAAGCCTGAACCTGGTGCCCTCAAGAGGTTGGTGGTACCCCAGGTTTACAGGACCTTCCTGTTGCAGTTGGCCCATGAGGTGCCCTTAGCTGGTCATCTTGGTACTAAGAAGAATAAGCAGAGGCTCTCTGCCTATTTCTACTGGCCTTGGATGGGAGTAGAAGTGGAGTCACACTGCAGGACCTGCCCAACTTGTCAGTTGTCTGGCAAGACTGGAGACACTGTCATTGCCCCACTGCAGCCATTGCCAGTGGTTGGCACACCATTTGAGAGGGTGGGCATGGACATTGTCGGTCCCCTTGACCCTCCCACGTCAGGTGGACATCGGATCATCCTGGTCTTGTTCGATCATGCCACCAGGTACCCTGAGGCTATACCCCTTCGGACTATTACTGCCAAGGTGGTTGCCAGGGCTCTCCTGGGCATTTTTACCTGTGTTGGATTCCCTAAGAGGTTGTCTCTGATAGAGGATCCAAATTCATGTCAAGTTACATGAAAACCATGTGGAAAGAGTGCGGGGTAACCTATAAGTTCTCCACCTCTTGCAATCCCTGGACCAACGGTCTGGTTGAGAGATTTAAAAGAACTCTCAAGGGCATGCTAGGCGCTCTGGAAAAGCCCCTAAGGAAGAAGTGGGATCTTCTTCTACCATGCCTGCTGTTTGCTTACAGAGAGGTACATCAAGAGGGTGTTGGTGGTTTCAGCCCCTTTGAGTTAGGCTTTGGACATCCCGTGAGGGGGCCCCTTGCCTTAATCAGAGAAGGTTTGGAAGGCACCCCTCCAGTCCCACCAAGCAAGTGGGAGATTATGTGTTAGGCCTCATTCGGAGGATGACACTGATGATGGGTCAAGCAACAGCGAATCTTAAGGCCAGCCAGGAATTGAATAAGTACTGGTATGACCTTAAAGCATTGCAAGTGGATTGGACTCCGGGACAGGAGGTCCTTGTGATGGAGCCTACCAAGTCTCAGGTTTTGGCAGATAATTGGACTGGACCCTTCAGGATAATCTCCAAGATGGGCAAGGTCAATTATCTGGTTGGCATGGGAGCCTCTGGGGTAGCCCCTCAGGTATTCCATGTTAATAGGCTCAAGCATTTCCACAGGCGAGCCAAAGTCTCATGTTTCTTGCTAGCTTCAGAGCAAGAAGAGGATGAGAGTGAGCTCCTTCCTGATTTGCTGCATAGCAACCCTCAGGGTGGCTCAGTGGAGGGAGTACATCTATCTCCCGATATGACGACAGAGCAGCAGAAGGCCTACAGAACTTTGCTCCAGCAGTATGCCTCTCTGTTCTCACTGACACCAGGCCTTACACTGTGGTGTAGGCACGAGATTGACACTGGTGACAGTGCGCCTGTCAAAAGCAGGTGCTACCGTATGTCAGATACAGTTAAGAACCACATCCAGGCTGAGGTCGCTAACCCTCAACCAGTCCCTGGTCCAGTCCGGTGGTCCTTGTCCCCAAGGCAAGTTCCCTGGCAGATACCAAGGATTGGAGATTCTGTGTGGACTACCGAGTAGTCAATGCCATCACCAAAACTGATGCGCACCCATTGCCCAGGGCTGATGAGCTCGTGGACACCATGGGTGCTGCCAAATTTGTGAGCACCTTTGACCTTACTTCAGGCTATTGGCAAATAGCTCTGACGGACCATGCCAAGGAAAAGACGTCATTCTCAACACCTGAGGTCATGCCTTTTGGGTTGAAGAATGACCTTCCACCTTTCAGAGATTGGTCAATCATGCGCTCAGTGGGCTGGAGGCCTTTTGTGTGGCCTACTTAGATGACATTGCCGTCTACAGTTCCACCTGGGAAGAGCATTTGACTCATCTGAATAGGGTGTAGCAGGCCTTGAAAAGGGTTAACCTCACTATCAAGGCCACCAAGGGCCAGATAGCTCAGGGGAAAGTCACGTATCTTGATCATGAGGTAGGAGGGGGTCAAATCCAACCTCTCCCCAGTAAAGTACAGGATGTACATGACTGGGAGACTCCCACTACTCAAACCCAGGTGAGAGCCTTTTTGGGCCTCAATGGGTATTATCGCAATTTCATGGCAGACTATGGAACCATAGCTGCACCCCTGACAGCTCTGACTTCACACAAACAGCCTAGGAAGGTTAATTGGACTGAAGACTGTCAGAGGGCCTTTGATGGCCTGGAAGAAAATCTGTTTAGGGCACCTGTGTTGTGTGCGCCCGATTACAGCAAGCCCTTTATCGTTCAAACTGACGTCTGAGAAACTGGAATTGGAGCAGTCTTGTCCCAGTTAGATTACAAAGGAAGATAACATCTGATCATATTCATCAGTAGACAACTTAAGGGTAGGGAACTTAGGTGGGCTACTGTTGAAAAGGAATGGTTTAGTATAGTTTTGAGCCTTAGGCATTTTAGACCCTACCTTAATGGGTATACCTTCAAGGTCCAAACCGATCATTAGCCCCTGAAGTGGCTTATGCAGATGAAGGATGATAACCGAAACTGCTCAGGTGGTCCATGAGCCTGCAAGGGCTAGACTTCACCATTGAGCATAGACCAGGGAAGAGTCACGATAATGCAGATGGCCTTTCCAGAAGGTATGTTGACCGTCTGGAGGAGGGTGTCTATCTCGTGGGAGATTAGGCACCCTAACCTCAGTCTGGGAGGGGCGACTGTGATGCTGGAAATACATCAGAAGGACAGGGTCTCCGTATCCTTGTCCTTTCCTGCTTTTTATCGTGTGTTCTGTCGTGCTTTCCGTGCAGGAGTTCATGTGGGACTCCTGGCGGTGCAGCTCTCCTTTGGTTTTGGTGAACAGACCCATGGGATACCCTTATGGCACCCATGGGTAGGGGTGCAACCCTGTGCCCCTAGTGTATGTTTTTGGGCACCTGCATGTGACCCACAGAGCAGGGTACGGGCTGGTGGCAGCTCCGTGCTGAATTGACTGGTGCCCTGAGCGTCCTCCATTTTGGGATGCCCTGGCCCTGTCATTGGAATCGGTAGATTCCTGATGGAGACAAATTGCCCCCCATGGCCTCTTGCCTTCCATCGCCTGTTACCTTGATCTTCCCGAAGTCCCAAAAAGCCCTGACTCTGTCCCTTCCCCCTGACCGGCTGTTGGGTGGAAGTTCTATATATGGTAGTGTGGGGAAGTGCTGACCAGACTGGCTGGAGCCTTCTCAACGACCGTATGTTGTGGGTACGCCTGTGGGTGTGACCTGGGTGAATGGAGTGTGTGACGAATACGCATTCTATGTTGTGGGTGTCTTGTATCTGGTGTTTGACACAGTGACTGAGACACCCCTGCCCGAAACCGGTATGAATGCAGTGTGGAGTGTTGAATGGCTGGGTACTTGTCCCAATACACATAACTTGTTGTGAGTGTCTGGAGAGAAGTGAATGGCCGGAATGTACTGTGTGCCTGATTGGCTGCCTGCCTGCATGAATGCCCTTAGTCGTGATTGGATGCTTGAGTCTGACCCAGCGGAATGAATGGGAGATCAACAGTATATCTGGGGACCTCTCACTGCTAGGAATCGTGTTCAGAAGCTGAAGTCCACTATGACGAGTAACTGGAGTAACTGAAGCTTGACCTTGAAGCCCTGCTGGACGAGAAGAATTGCTGTTGCTCTCCTTCACAATCTGAAAGCTGCTGTGTCTCCAAGGACTGACCCAGAGAAGACCTGGTGAGGCGTCCTGCTCCCGAGCTACGAGGGACCATCGTGCACCAGCAGATCTTTGCCAAAGCTCCCTGGTAGATAAACCTTCGAAAGGCTGCTGACCCGAGACGGGGACTGCCGCAGAATCACAAAGAGAAGCGCCCGGACTGTTGTCCGCCACTGTCGCCGACCGCCGTCGCGAACCGGAGCCTCCGTGCTCCCGTTTGCCTAAGATCTTTCAAATCCAAGGACCATCTCGTCCACATCATCGCCGCTGTATCCTGCTGAAGAAGGCCTTACCGTCGACGCACCGAGGAGCATCCACTGGTGGGTTTCCCGCAAAGTATGGTCTGTGCATTTGAAAAAAAAAATCAGTTTTACATTTTGTTTTACTATATATATATATATGTATATGCATATATATATATATATATATATATATATATATATATATATATATATATATATATATATATATATATATATATTACATGGACGCAGTAGCGTCCATGTAGTTATGGCTAAGTTGGTGTTTCCATAGGAAGAGCATTTTTTGGGTGGCTTATAACTTCGCTCCCTCTGGACGAATCCTCACCAAACTTTGCATAAAAAGTATATGGCCCACTCTGAATTTTGGAGAGGTTTGGTCCAGGGGGGGCAAAGTTATACGGGGGGTCCCAAAACTTGTGTTTTTTCCCATAGACATAATGGGAAAAAACTTTGCGCACACCTACAGCCCAAACCGCTGGACGGATGTACACCAAATTTGCGGCAGGAGCGGGGGCTTGGTCCCGAAAGCGTGCTTTTGAAAATCTCGTGTAAATCCGTCCAGTAGTTTTTTTTTAAATGACCAAAATGTAAGGCAACAAAAATTAGTGACATGTCCGTTCGCTTCGCGGACGGACTTCCCGGTTCACTCCGCGGACAGTGCCCTGATTGGCCGAGCGGCTTGTGCGATGTCCGCGGACATCCGACATGTTCGCTGATTGGACGGCATGGGGCGTGGAGCGCGTCAGATTTTTGGTGGCGCCCGACATCTTGCATTCGCGAACGACCGCGGACAGCGAGGTGAAATTTGGTTTAAAAATTGTATTTAGTGGAGTGTGTTGGTGTGTAACAGTGTTTGGGGAGGGTGGGGGAGTATGAGATAGATGCAATGTTGTATTTTTTTTATGTGCTAGACGCTTTTGTTGTGTTCGATTTGTCTGCGGACAACACGGCTGTTCTGAAATGTTCGTAAATAAACAGAATGGATTCAGTGTCAAGTTGAAAGTGTTCTAAGAAGACGCGTGGGGTCCTGGAATGTTCGCAGGGGGTGTCCTGAAGACATTGTCTGTATTGTTCGTTGTCAAGCTGAAAGTGTTCTAAGAGCACTCGCGGTGTCCTGAAATGTTCGTACATAAAGAAAATGGGGGTGTCCTGATGACGCTGTCCGTATCATCCTGTGGCAAGTTGAATGTGTTCTAGGAACTTCCTTGTGTCCGCGGACATTAAAATGGTTGAAATGCTTGAATCTATGGGTGTGATATGCTGCGGTGGTTGTGGCCAGGGTATAGAATGTTGGGTGCATGGCCATTTGGCCATGCACCCAAGAGTCTATGCCCTGGCTACAACCACCGCAGCATATCACACTCATAGTGGCTTATGACTTTGGGTCAAAAACAAATTTATAAGGAACAATGTTATAAGCCAGTATGGGTGTGATATGCTGCGATGGTTGTATTTATCATGTTATACTTACTATTTGGTTTAGTAACGGGAGTCCATGTTTGTCTTGTTCATTTCTGTGATAAAAGAAAATAGCATGTTAGTATTAGTATTTTATAAAGACTTATTACATTGTACAATAACAATTTTTTATTTTTTTTTACCCTCATATTTAGTAGATGGCAAACCAGAGTACTGTGCAATTTGCTCAGTTTCTGTGTTTGTTGCTAAAATCATTGGGTCTGTGGGAGAAAAAAAATCCATGATGGATAAAAAAAAAACGTTTTCTGTTATGCTTCAGTTTATTTGTTTGTTTGTTTTCAGTGTTTACTTGTTGTTTCTGGCTAATGCTTTATACATTGGATTGTTCCAGTTTTTGGGAGCAGTGAGATATTAGGTATTTGTTTGGATATTGTAATATTTTGGAGCAGTTAGATACCAGTAGGCGTATTGTAACTGTTTATTTTTTTATATCATTTCGTGGTATTGCTTTATCTATTTGGATATTTCTAAATTTTGTGACAGTTAGATACCAATTGGCGTATTCTAACTGTCTATTTTATGCTCTATTTGAGTGATATTAATTTATCTGATTAGTTGTTGTAGCATCTTTGGTCAGTTAGATAGCTTTTGGAATATTGTGACAGTTTATATTTTTTTACTACAAGTGTACTTAAGGTTTAAGTACAGTTTAGTTATCAATTTTTGGTTTTAAGAACATTAAATAAGCGTTTGTAAGATTTGCTGGTAATCTCTGCTTTAGAGTAATGGTACTTTCATTACATTCAAACCATCCACATTTCTTTTTTATATATGCAGTGTAGTGCCCTGAGTTGGTTGTGGCTCCTGCGTGGTAGATTACATCTATTGTTGTGAAGGTTTTCCTACCAAGTGATATTTGACCATGTTTGAATCCAGTCAGCTTGCAGTTTTTTTTGGTACCATCTGCATTGTAACGTAGAAGCATTAGTATTACGTATTTACTATGTGTTTGTATTACTAACGTGGAGCGATTATCTGAATTGCAGGTCGAACATTATCTTCTGTGGTTTGCATTTTGTACAAGTTGCTGAAATGGAACAGATTCACAATTAGGTATTGATATATACACAAAGCGCTCATTGGGGATTTGTTCTTGTGTCACATTGTTGCAGAGAGTGCATGTATGTTTCCACATGTATGAATTCTGGAAGATTTCATTTATAGGTATGTTTTTGTTTTCCAGTACTAATAGTAAGTACATTAGAAATTCTTGTGGATCTTCCTGTGAGTTTATAGTGAATTTCACCATTCCAGCACAGTAGTCCAATTGTTGTCTTATTCCATAAACATGATACGTGTTGTCTGGATTGTTTGCTGCATTTCTGTGAAGTACTAACATTTGCAAACACAATGGGTCTGTACTGTGTAAGTAAATGTTCTCAACAATTTGTGGTAATTGAAATAGAACATTCATTGCTACATTCGCGTAGCAACTTACACCAACTATATTTGAGAGTTTAAATGGACCAGGTAGTTCTGTATCTGACAGCTTTTTTTGGAGTTTGTCTTCCTTCTTTGAAGAAGTACCTGGTTTACTTTCCCTAATTGATTCTTTTTTGCTTGTGGCACTTGATGAAGTATTACTTTCTTTTACTCTCTTTGGAGGATTTCCAGTGACATCCTGTTGCTTTTCTGTTTGATTTATTTTTCTTTTATAATGTTTTATTTTTTGTGGAACAGAATATGTGTTTAGATGGGGAGTGTATAGTGAACAAAGTCTATTGTATTCTAAAATGCAAGGAATATCAGCGTTTATTTTACTTGCATCAAAGTTGATTAGAAATAGACCGTCAAGTGTACGTAAGCGTGATAGTGCTATGTAGCTCAATGCTTCTTTAAAGACTGTGTTACCAATGTTTATCATTGCTTTGTCTCGGGTAAGACCTTGTGATTTATGAATGGTGACTGCATATGCAAGAGTTAGAGAAAATTGTTCTGTGCGTACATACATGTCTTTGAAGAGAAGGAATCGAGCTGTTGAGCGTCCTATTCTTTTAACTTCTGAAAGTTTGTCAAAGAGAATATTGAAAAAGTGAATTTTGTTGTCACGTGGGTATGTTTGAAAGCCAACAACTTTACCCAGTGCTCCATTAACCAGTCCTTGGTCCACGTCAAGGTTACGTTTCAGCATTACTCTGCAGTTTAAAGATAATTTCAATATCTTTTCCAAGCCTGCTGTGTTTGAGATTGATTTTTCTAAACTATTTAGTCTTGCTGTGGCTTGGTCACACATGGGTAGTGTCATTCCATGTACATCTAGTTTGTCTGTGGCGCTAATTTCCATTACTGGTTGCATTTCTTTACTTAACATGATTTCATTGAATTTGAAACAGCTTGCAAGAGTTGGCATTAAGGCCATACAATTGACATTGTTGTGGGCTAATTGTTCCATAACATCTGCAGCACATGCATTAACACCATAAAGTGCATGAATGCGCCGGGTTTTTAATATTGCTTCTGCTTCTTTAGAAAGTATAGCAACTCTGATACTTTTTAAGATGTTGGCATAAGTGAGATCTGCAGATTGGCGCATGTTTTCTGTTAATTCTCTGTATTGGAAATGTTGGCAAAATGTTGACATTTCCAATGCTGCCAACAGTTTTACGGCAGAGTTTGTGTCATAATGTTTTAAAAATAGGCTCACCTTTTACTGGTGTCAATTGAAGAAGATCTCCGAAAACAATAATGTGTTTTCCTGCAAAGAGCTCTTCATAGTTTGTTTTGAGTACTTCCTGTAATCTGAGGTGAATCAAAGCCAACATTAGGTTGGAGACCATGCTCACTTCATCTATTAGTAGCATTTTCATTTGTTTCAATACTCTGCATAGTTCCATTGCAGCTTCTGCAGAAAGTTTGTAATAATCAATTTGTTTTGGTGTTCTATTGGAAGGAGTAGTAATCGGTGTAAAGTGACACCACCTATGTTGTAGGCAGCTCAACCTGTGGGGGCAGTGATAACAGCTGACAGTTTGTTGTTTGTCAATTGTTGAAGGAACCTACTGATGATTTTGATTAGGAATGTTTTGCCAGAACCAGCTTCACCACTGACATACAATAGTATAGGTTTGTAATTTTGACAGGAGCATTCTTTGTTTTCATGTTGTACACCATGTGCAATTTCATTTGCTACTTCTTGAAAAATGCTACGTTGCTCATTGTTTAGCTTTGATTGTAGTATAGTTAAGTCTTCTTTATCTTCATACTGACACATGGTGTTTTCTACTTCTATCATAGCTAATTCGGCCTCATTTGTTATTAGTGGGTCTCCCAGTGGTTATTGGCTTCCTGTGACAGAAGGTTGACTACTGTCAGGAGTGTCCTTATCTAGTTGGGCCTGGAGTTCTTCTTCGTGCTGCTGTTCATTGTGCAACATTGTTTTGTACTGTGCAAAGTTTACATCAGTTATACTGCTTTCATTTGCTTTAAAAGCATCTTCATATGAGTCATAGTTATCTAGTATTTCTTCTTCTTTTCTCCATGGTTTAAAGAGTTGTAGCAGGGACATGTGATATACTTCTTTATGTTGAGGAGTCTTTAATGACAATTTGATATGATTAATTACATTTGGTTTGGTGAGTTTTACTAACCTGCCTTCACAGTTTGTCACTTTGTATTTACGGTTTTGTTCATCTGGTTTTATATTATTTTTGTATGTGTAGTTTTGGGCTATGTGGTATAGACGCATGGTTTCCAAAGTGGTACTCCTGTTTGGGTAGTATGTGTCCAATAAATTGTTTTTTAAAATGTCCTGGCTGTTGGGATCATGTTTGGCTATTGTTTCTATATCTTCGTATGATTTTAGAACTCTTTTTTTAGATTTAGCTGGACCAAGACCTAGCCATACTATATTTGCAGATTTACCATACAATGCAGTACCAGTTAATCGATCAGCTGCTTCATAGGATCCACATTCTCTATGGGAAAACATTTTTATGCTCAAGCTGTATAATTTCTGAGACACTGTTTTATCTGATGAAAGGTCATTCCAGAGGTCTTGGAGCTCTGTCTTTTCTGATTTGGTTAAGTATGCTGTGACATATCGTGCAACTGCAGTAGATTTGTCTGCATACTACTGCACGTCTATGTTTGCATTCCATAAGTGGGCAATGATTGCATTATAATCATTAATATATTTGTCTTCCTCTTTTCTTTTTATGCAATATGTATTTTTAGGTGACTTACCTTTAACACTATGTCTAACTGAAGACATGAAGACATGAGGTTGTTCACTTGACCTGTATTTGTAACTGGTCTAGGGAAACCAAATCAGCATTTGGTGTAGTATTTCCCCTTATTTTTGTATTTGCAACATCAATATTTGCCACATTTGTGTTTTTGGAATTGTAAACTTTTTGCATGAAGATCACTATTTGCGGATTCTGATGGAATTTCAAAAGTGACATATTTTTCAATAAACTGTAAAACAGTGGCATCACTGTCTTGACCAAATTTAGGAGCATCTTTAATCCATAAAAGCATGTGGATATGTGGTGCTCCTCTGGCTTGGTATTCTTTTCTCCAAAAGAAGTGTTGCACTTCTCCAGGGGTAGGAACAGTTTTGTTACAAATAAAATGTAGCATAGCAATGAAGCAATGGTGAAAATATCTTGAAACATTAACAGGATCCTGTGAACAAAGTTCTCCAGGTGTTATTATATCTATGTTTGTTTTGTTTTCGTTTGATATGCATAGGAAAGCATGTACATCTTCCCATGCATATTCTGCACAACTTAATGTAACAAACCAAGTGGGTGGGCCAAGGTTTCTGATCATACAACGTACATCTCCATGACGTCGAAACCAGTACTCTTTAGTACCATGCATATTTGCTAATAGATTTGTAAGATTTGCTTGTAAAACCTCATCTTTTTGTTGAACTTTTTGTAATAATTGTGTAGCTGTCATATTTTGAAAGTGTGATCCTGATTTTAATATGTGTGCAACTCCGTAACATAAAGTTGCTAGTTCACTTTCAAAGAGTAGGTGGAATATGTATTCCACATTTTGTCGAAATCTGGGATCTTCAGAATACATTCGTAATGAGCGATATTCTGATGCTGATATTTGAATAGGTCTATCATCGTATCTTCCTTCTTTGCCAGTAGGAAAGAGTAGAGGAAAAGCACGTGCTTCTATACTTTTTTCCCATATGCTGATTGCTGATCCTTTTGTTTGGTACGTTTCCAGTGCATCTCCTATGGTGTCATTAGCGTGCAATGGATGAATTGTATAATGGTCTAAAATGTTTTATATTGTTGGAGGATCTAGGAGCTCAAATTGACCAGCTTCTTGTGTCTCTTGAATTATTTCAGTTGTATCTTTCAAGTTTTCTTCAATATTAATTTCTTTGTAATATTCATTACTCTCTTTAGGATATTGCAGGGCTTCGCTAACTTTATGTAAATCTACCAGTTGTTGCCAAATTTCTTTGTCTTTTGTAGGTACTCTATTTACCAAGATAATTAAAGATTGCTGCATTGGACGTTGCACTCCTAGAGTGTGCACATTTTCTTTTAGATTTAATGGTAAATACACTACTTTTCCACAAATACCTTTTACTAATTCAGAGGGAGGTAATTTTGCAGTTTTCAGTTGAAGGCGTATTATTGCTTGAAATGGATGCACTGTTTGAATTATGATGCTCTCATATAAATGAAGTTGTTGAAGGGGTTTTGGTAGTGGATATAATTCCAAGTTATTTGTGATAGCACGTGAAGGAGTTTGGTTGTTGTCAGGTTTTGTAGTGCAGTAACTGCAAAGTATTATGGGGTCAGTTATTTCGTATTTGTTTTCTGCTATAAGGTAGAGAGCTAATTCAAACCATTTATAATCTTCATTGTCTTCTATTTTGTATGATAGGTCTACAGTTTTTGTGTTACGTTTATAAAAATTTCTGCAGCAACATACACACACGTGGTTTGATACTTCAGCTGAAGTACTTTCAAATTTTAGTATTTCTTTTTTGTATGTGTGTAGTGAAAGGTTGCCATGTGCAGATTTGTTTCGGAGTTGGTTTACAGCTAATTCATCTTGTAAGTGGGTTTCACTTCCAAAATATTTTGTCTGGATTTAGTTGATTTCTTCTAGTAGGTCTTTTGCTGTACCATGTAGAAGAATGTTATTTAAATTGGCTAGTGCTAAAGCAGGACTTTTAGCATAGTACAGTTTATAAACTAGATTTCTTATACTTGCATGATGTGTTGATATCCTTTTGATATCATGGAAGGGTGTTTTGCAAGTAGGTCTTGTAATGCAGGCCAATGAATGTCCTTGTAGTCCTGTGTACTTGCGCACTGGACAAGCAACCATATTTTGCAGTAGTTTAATTTTGATTTTGTCTTTGCTTTTCACATATTGATTGAGGAATTGGCGTAAAGACTTGAACATTTTTTTCGGAATGTTACGCATTGGCGTGCATGGCGATCTGTACACTAGATGTTCTGATTCAGTTGAATGGAGGGGTAAATCTACGTTTTCAGGGCATATTTTTGTAAGGAGTACTTCTTGTTCCATTATGGTATTATTAACTTTTTCATAACCTCAACCACTGCTATGTATGGCAATTGTATTTGTTTGCTTTTGTTTGTAGGCTTCTTCATTAAAGTATGGTTCTGTGCTTGTAGTGTGACTCCATTCACCTCCACATATATTTAAGAAGTTATTTCTGTTGACATTTGGTTTATTGAGAAGTCTTTTTTGTAATTTAGTTATTAGTTTTGTTAGTGGTTTCATTCTGTTTAACAAAAAAATAAATAACTTTCTTTTGAGAAGAAGTGCACTGTCTATCAACGCTTCTAAGATTACTTTCCTACGATAGGTTTGAAGTGTTGAACCTGGTTTCTCTCCTGTTTTTATAAGATTTTGAAGGACTTTGTGACGGAACATTTTGGCTAAAATACTTTTCTTGGTATGCTTACTTTGTACTATATCAAGATTTATAGAAGAAGTTTTATTTGTAGTGATAGTTGATTTTCTGTTAATTGTTTTTTTGGGTTGTTTTACTTTTTGATAGAGGAGGCAAAGTTTTTGTACTAGAAACTTCTTCTGTTTCACTACATGACTGTATTAGCCGTTGTGTTTCAACTTTTTTTTACAAATTCTGCTATAGATGGATGTTTATGTTGGAGACTTTTCTTTTCATTTGCTCTACTTCTGCGTTCCTTTCTACGGAGTTGCTTTTTGGTAGGCATGCTTTAGGGTCTGTTGAAAAAAATACAGAAGGTATGGGTTGTGGTGTTCTGCAATGCATGTGTGCTGTGTGCATGTGTGTTTGAGTAAGATGATAAAGATGTATGTAATGGTGTGTGATTGTGCATTGGGAAGTACAACTACTAGGGATAGGTATTCTTGAATTAATGTGTTACTAAACTGGGGTTCAGATGACAGAAAAAAGTAAGCCAGTGGTGTGGAGAAGTATAAATAGTATTTCTAAAGATATACAATTAAAACAGTTGTTTCTTCTACAACATCTAAATTCTAGCAGCTGAGTTGGGTAATTTGTGTGGGGAAAAATAGGAATTTGTGGGCCATTCTGCCAGTAAATCATTGTTTAAGACGGGAGGATTTTTGGTCAGAATGGTGCAGAATCTCTATTTTTAGGCACAGAAGTAGCATGAATTAACCTTAGAGTGTGTTTGAGTAATAATTCAAATATTATGGTAACAATCTACTTACTTTTTTCTAAAATGAGCAGTTTGCTTCTTAGTTGTTCTTTGTAATTCAAATTCGGCTGCTTATTTTCAGGAGAATGGTCTTCACTGCAATTGTAAAAGAAAGAAATTAGTAATTTGGTTTGTATATAGCACTGTTTTTAATTTAGACATAGATTTTTTAAATTGAAATGCTCAGCGCCTTCCTCAAAACCATTAAAACTATCTTATGACTAACTGTAGGAAAGAAAATATCTCTACTATGGCTTGTCAAAATCATAATGTACCACTGTATGCCACTATTCCCGTAACTAACCTTTTCCACCTAATAGTGAGTCCATGCGATAGCCTGCTTTTCTACGTAAGAGGGAGTCAATGTCATAGCCTGCTTGTCCTATATAAATGTAAATAATTATATAAACTAAAAAAAATAAAACCAAGTATGTGTTTGTACAAATATTATTCTTTGAGATTTGATGATAGAGTGTGCATGTAATTTTGTTTGATCATATGTAGTCTATATATTTTATTTCAAAAATGTTAGTTTAACATTATTTGCGTGTGTGTGTGTGTGTACGAAGAAATTAAACGGTATAAAGGTTTGCAAGTCACAGTTCTTTTTAGGAGAATGAAAAACTGATCTTAGATTCATTTTACAGATTACACAAGGTAAAAGTCGGTTAGAAAATGTGTTCATGTACTATATAGAAAATATGCATACCTGTAGTTTGTGTTCATGCATATGGATTTGGACGAAGCTGCAAGTAGAAATCTTGGAGACTTGTCTAGTATTTCTCATAGATCGTGCTTGCCAATGGTATGAGACTTGTAGTCCGAGAGATTCACCGTACATTTGCAGTGCTGATGTATGATGTTGCAGTTACATGTAGAGGTCTTGGATTTGATTGGTGGATGGTCATGTGATTTCCTAGCTACATCCAATGAGGGAATGGCACAGAGAGTGAAGTGGAAATGGTGGAAGGGCTGTCCATGTTACGATATGTTTGCGGACATGGCGGTAGTTCTAGGACACTGCGTATTACATCCGGGGAATATGGGGTGGGGAGGCATGCAAATGAGATTGAATGTAGCAAGGGATCGGTCAGTAAAGTTTAGTGAGTGTGTTGTGCTAGGAGAGGTTTTCTCAGATATTCTTTTTGCTGAGAGAAGAACAGATAGCTATGGCTGAGTGTTTTAAAAAACAGATTGTGTGGATTTTGGGAGACTCGTGGATACATTGGTTGAAGGTGCATGCAGAAAGCTGTGGAGTATCTATAGATCTTGGATTCCCACATGTGGAAGTGCACTGGCATGGAGTGCGTGGAAAGAAGTGGCTGGACTTGCTACCTCTCTGTGCAACTTTGAAGATAGTGGAACATCCAGACATAATTGTAATTCATTGTGGAGGGAACAGTTTAGGACATGTGTCTGGAATTTCTTTGCAATTTGCAATGAAAGAAGGACTTCAGAAGATCATGGACATGTTTCCAAACTCCAAAGTAATTTTTTCACGGATTGCGCAGAGACAAATGTGGCTTCGTTCTTTCTCATGTGGTCCTCAAATGGAGAAAGCAAGGCGTAATGTCAATAAGGCTGTTTGTGCCTTCCTAAGAGATTTTGGCATGTCCTCTTTTCACAATGAAAATATTATGTTTCGTAGTACATACATTTTTCACAGAGATGGAGTCCATCTTACCTATGCTGGCAATCAGATTTTTCGGAGAAATTTACAAAATGCATTGCGCCCTTTTTTAGAAATGCAGCATCCACTTTGAAGTAGGTGTTAAGTATTTATGATTTTTGACATACAAACACCTCCCAAAGGCTCTTTTCAGAGCCACCACTTCCTCGCAGAGAAAAATGCAATGGTTACAATAGGGTAGCATCCCAATTTTTTTTATGTTTGCGAACTGTCCGCGGACTTTCAAGAAATAGAAAGGGCCCTGCGTTATTTATCTTTACTTCTGTTTTTTAACTGTGAAAGGCGGCTCTGAAAAGAGCGTTATTTTTATTTTTATTTTTGTTATTTTGTATTTTTTTTGTTTTTTACACACGACACATTAGGCGAGGAGGGGAAAAGGAGGGTAGAGGAGGGACACCAACCACAGGGATAAGGAAGGGTGAGCTGAGAGAGGAAGATGTAGAGTGGGTTTTATTTGGGTAGTGAGCGGGTCTTCTCGTGCTCTGTACTGCACTGTAAAGTCACTCCCCCCCTGCAGAGTACTGTGTCACAGTACATATATACAACTGTGACCCTCGAAAGGTAAGGGTCATCAGAATTCTGTATGGCCTGTGAGGCAGCTTGAGGAAGACGCTGTCCCACAGAGGTGTTCCTTGTGGTGACAGGATCAGAAACGGAGGATGAAGTAGAGGCAATAAACCTACTACGCTCTTCAGAAGGTACAACCTTGCGAATGGCCCCAGTGTGGAATGAGTTCATGTGTCGCTTCATGGTAGTAGTCCCAAAGCTATACGAACCATGCCTCCTGCGACTGAGTACCATTTTGAACTCATTGTAGGTGACACGGTTCACACGAGCCTTAGGACCATTCCCATGAACGGTAAACAACCACCACACCCAAGAATCACACCGAGGGCGAGTAGTAGGGTTTTCCTCTACCTCATTCTCGTCATCCTCTTCTTCCTCCTCTGTATCCTCACTCCTGTTCCCCTCTTCAGGCCCTTGGGGAAATGGTGGTGGTGGAGGGGGTGGGGGTGGTGCTGAGGCAGATGTAGCACCAGGTGGCAAAAGTGGAGCCATGGATGTCATCGGCTTGGAGATGGAAATCTCAAAATCTGCAAAGTATGCAGCAAAATGCAGTGTGCTCTGTGGAATAGCCAGAAACACAATGAGAATGAGCTCTACGGTGTGGTCTTTTATAGGGGTGCTTGTGCGCGGTTCGCGGACATGCGCGCCGTCCACAAGACAGATCGAACACCAAAAAAGGTTCAAAAAGTCACAAAAACTATGTGGAAACTTAGGATTAGTATGTGGGATTTGTGGCATGTTGAGTTTTTAATGAGAAATATTGTAGATTACTTGGAAATGTACTTTTAAAGTGTTCGGGGACATGAACAGTGTCCGCATTCAGAACACACGATCAGCGTGGGCGCGGTCACATGATTGTTTCATGAGCATGTTCGCTAAGGTAGCAGCCATCCGCAGGACACCCAATGTACGGATATTGTTTTGTGCATGCGTGTTGATGTTCTACGGACAGTGTTCGGGTCCTGAACTAATTAAAAGTGCGTCACACGTAAAACGAACAGTTATGGACAGCCGTTTGTTCTTAACACAGTTTAATATACTTGTGCACAATACGGACAGACATAGCGTCTCACGTACAGCTCCATTTTTGTTTATTTACGAACAATTCAGGACACCACGACTGTTCTTAGAACAGTTTTAACTTGCTAGCGAACACTACGAAAAGGCATAGTGTTCTTAAGGACACCTCTATTTTCCTTTATTTACGAACATTTCAGGACACTACGAGTGTTCTTAGAACATTTTCAACTTGCATGAGAACATTACGGACAGATATAGTGTCCTCAGGACACTTACATTTTCGTTTATTTACGAACATTTCCGAACAACCGCGCTGTCCGTGGACACCTAAATTGGTTTTACCACAAATAACTGAAAGTAATTACAACACAATATAAAAAAGTAACTTTATTTAACATATATAAACAATTTATGACTGAGAAGGTGGGGCAGAAACGGAGACAAAAAGCAGGAGAATTAGGGTTTTCAATATAAATGGGATCAGGTGAAGAAGGGATGGAAATCTCATCAAAACATTGTGGTCCATGGAGTTTGGGGGTTAAATGAATGGGATATGGTGAGGGGGGACAAGTACAGGTGGGACAATGGTATATTGTTGGTGGGTTTTAGGTGATCTTCCACAAAGTTCTTTAAATCTGTAAAATTTGCCATAAGTTGGTCCATTTTGTGGGTAATGTGTTCAAGAGTGTTATCCACCGATTCTTTTTCTTTGGAAGTTGCAATTTTTGTATGGTCTGTAAAAAAAAAATGTATGTGTTGAATGTATACAAAATAATATTTATTAATTGGTTTATATATTAGAGTGTGTACCATTAGGTGGACTATCTTCTAACATTTCGTCTTGTGGGAAATGCTCCTCTAGCCAGTCCAGAGTACTACACATTTATTTGAGAAAACAAAAAAGTAATAGGTTTTTTTTTTCTAATATAGAAAGTTTATAAATATATGAGTAAAATGAAGTGCACTTACTATTTCTGGTAAGATATGTAATCAGTAGTCTATACGTCTGGTCTTGCTGTTAGTTGTGGGGTGTCTGTGAGGTAATTATGTTGGAAGCCACTTTATCTTCTTTTGGTATATTCCATTTTAAAACATATTGGGCCTCATTACGAATCAGGCGTTAAGGGGTTAACGGCGCCGTAAACGGCGCCGACCCTTAACTCCTGATTCCAAGGTCCCTTTGCGCCATGGTGAGTTTAACGCCTGCTTTTTGCAGGCGTTAAAATCCATGGCGCTAAGGGACCATGGTGCTAATTACTCCACCGTAATTTACGGTGGCGTAATTAGCGCCTTCCCCACTCCCATTATGCCCTATGGGGCAAAAATGGTAATGGGGAAGGGTAAAATGGGAAATGGGGATTTACTGCCCCACTCACCTTGGAATGGGGCGGTAAATCCGCCATCCACCATGGTGTAAACGTAGGTTACACCATGGTGGTAAGGGTACGACCCAGGCAGTAACTTACCGCCTGGGTCGTAATGAGGCCCATTGTATTTAAATGAATGGTTAGTGTGTTACATATATGGGTTACATTTCTTAAGTATTACTACATAATCTTTGTATGTGTGCTGCTTTTTGAATTTGTTAAATGTTCCTATGTTATGATATACAATTACACATACCCCCCCAGAGTTTTTAGGTGGTGGTACTGTTGTCCGAACATGTCCGCGGACTGTCAAATTCAGTAGAAAATGCAGTAGAAAATTCAGTAGAAAATTCAGTAGAAAGGGTTTCAGTATGTTCCATATTACATGTACATAAAGTCAAAGTTATTATTGTTAAGTTGTGCTACTAAAAACTATGAAATTCAGTAAAAAAACTTTGTTAAAGGGACGTTATGGTTAAGTTGCGCTACTAAAAACCTATGAAATTCAGTAAAAAAACTTTGTTAAAGGGACGTTATGGTTAAGTTGCGCTAGGTTTTTAGTAGCGAAACTTAACCATAACGTCCCTTTAACAAAGTTTCAAAGTTTTTTTACTGATATATATATATATATATATATATATATATATATATATATATATATATATATATATATATATATATAACACAGCCTGCAGTAGCTGCAGTGTAGTTATGGTTAACTTGCTAAAGCCATAAGAAGAGCACTTTTTTGACAGTTTATAACTTCGCTCCCCCTGGACGAATCCGCACCAATGTTTGCAAAATAAAGTATTGGGCCCGCTCTGAATTGTTTTGGCAAGTTGGGGTGTCCCAAAATTGTTTTTTTTTTCCATAAAATTAATGGACAAATTGTTGCTCACTCCTACAGCCCAAACCACTGGAATGTGCACCAGAAGCAGCGGATTGGTCCCAATAGCGTGCTTTTGTAAATTTGGTGTAAATCCATCCAGTCTTTTTTTTTAAACAACCAAAAAGTAGGTCCAAAAAATCATTGATATCTGGCTCTGATCCATGGACCCATTTCCCTGTTTGGTCCGCAGACAGCATCCCATTGGCCTAGAAGGTGTTGTGATGTCCGCGGAGATCGGACATGCCCCGTGATTGGATGTTGTTTTCAACGTGCGTGAAGTGCATCAGATTTTTGGAAACTCCCGCCATGTTGGATATGCGGACATTCCGGCTGTGTCCGCGGGCACCGCAGTAGAAAAATATAAAAAAACACAACATTGCACTTGTCAAACTTATCAAACAATCTCTGGGATGTAAGGATGGATGAGGATGGGATAGGATATGCTGTAAGAAGCCAAAGAACTGGTGTTTTCCACCCCAAAAGTCCACAAACAGACCAGATGTTCGGGGACATCTGTGCCTATTTCTGCATTACTTGAATGTCTTATAACTTTAACGCCACTCAATTAAACTGCATGAAATATTGGTATTTTGTTCTTGACTTGATTTTTAATGGTTTTAGAAAATGTGGAGCTGTTTTGTCAAGAGGGAACAAATTTAGAGAACAGGGGGTCCCAAAATATTGTAAAGGCTTATACATGTGGTGCCATTTGACGAATCTGCGCAAAAGTTTGCAAAAAGATTTTAGATCAAGATATGAATATTTTTCTAATGTTTGGCGTGGTTTTCTCAAGAGAGGGTGAAATTAGAGGGGGGTCTCAACATTTGTAAATGGCTTATAACTTTGTTGCCATTTGACGAATCTGGACAAAAGTTTTGAGAAAGATCATAGACCCAACCTTCAATGCTTGAGTAAAGACTGAATGGATTATGTCAAGTGGGGGCTAAGTTATATGACTATTGTATGTGCATACATTTTGAAACTTTTGAAAAAATAAAACATCAGCGGATTTCAAGCAAACTCGTGTAAGGAGCATTGGCAAGGACCTTAAAGCATGGTTTTGTAAATGATCCTGTGTTTTATTTTTTGACAAATGTCATAATGTAGGTACAAAAAATTGTGATATACCGTTGGTGACTGAGGAATAGCCTGTAGCCATGGGCAGTGACCAGATTGTCCGAGTCATGGTGTAAGGTCATGACGCAAACAATCCAGCTACTGGCCATGACCATGAGTGAAGAAATATTGTGTTAAAGTGGCCATGTCCACCTGGGACTGGCTATGTTGTAAATGTATTCAAAAGTAGGATAGGTTTGAAAGGGGAAAAAAATCTTCTCGTGGTAATATGGTCATAGGGTTCTGCAGTCCACCATGGAAAGGGAAGAAGGGCTCTGTTTGGAGCCCCGCCTTCTCTTTCCATGGTGGCCATCTTGAATGCCGCAGTTTAGGAAGAAAAATATATTTTTTAGCACCCTGGATTCCCTCTTTGGGTTACAACTTAAGATGAGGAGGGAAATGAGGGAAGAGGCACCAAGCATTAAACATGTGTTACTTCTAAAGTGGTGGGCAGTGTTTCTCTTGCTCCTTGATTACAGCTTCAAATGCACGTTGAAATTGCTTCTTTCTGCAGAGTGGTGTGTTGAAGTATATATAGAGGACTTTTGTCTTCCAACGAAATGAATCAACCGCCTCTTTTATTGCTTGCAAGGTAGCTGGTGGGATTTTGTGTTCCACAGAAGTAGTCTGTGTGGTTACAGTATTGGTTGAGGAAGATGATGTGGAGGAAGACAGCATACTATTTGCTAAGAATAATCGGTCTAAGAGCATTGTGCTAATTGGATTTGCTCTGGCGTCACATGAAGGTGGTCCCGTAGGAGTAATGTCTAGGTAGTCCACAACTGAATTCACAGTTGCACTCAGTGCATTTCACTTTTGTAGCTTTGACCTTTGGTACATTGCCAGTAGTATTAAAGAACTGTCACACCCTTGATTCTCTCTGGGTGCTAGAGGAAGGCACTTCCTGTACCTCATCTTTTTGGTCCTCTTCATTGTCTTTGGAAATACTGTGCTTTTTTTGTTGTGTGGGTCCTCCAGCTGGTGGTGGTGGTGGGAGGGATGGCAATAGCTGATGCAATTTTTAAGATAAATTGCAGTTTTGCTAATATTCTTCCAAGTATGTGCTTTGTACTAGATTGTTAATGGATAATGAGTAAGCATAGGTGTAGGAGCTGTGCAAAGGTATATTTTGAGCTTGAAAGTTCCTAGAAAATGCAGTTCTGAACTGTCCTCGAATCAAAGACCCGAACGTGAAGTGCAAACGCGTTCCTGGACACGTCATCATGCTGCACGCAAGCGCATGGTCACGTGGCACTGTCCGGAAGTTCCACAATGACATCAGACGTTTACGCACATCGACTGAAGCAAAAACAGTGGAAAAGTATAGAAGTGTTAAAAATGATGCTAGAAGGTGGGAAATGGCAGAGTTTTAAGGTGAATCATTGTACATTGGACAAAAACATTGCTATATTGGGGAAAGTATGATATTAGTAACTTGTAGGAAAATAGCATGCACTGGTAAAAACCCATGGAGTTCTCTGACATTTTCTTTGTTAAAGAGACGTTATGGTTAAGTTGCACCAATAAAAACCTATACCATTCACTGAAAAAAACTTTGTTAAAGGGACTTTATGGTTAAGTTGCACTAATAAAAACCTATGCAATTCAATGAAAAAATTTTGTTAAAGGGACGTAATGGTTAGAAAACCTCAGAAATTCAGCACTCTGCAATGCTAAGACTAACACCCAGGTCATCAAAGATAACATCACAAACGCCATTGATGACATCACTTATGAAATCACATATCTGGCCCACTTGTTTTTGTTCACTGAAATATCTAGGCCAAGTGGTTTTGTTCACTGACAGTCAGAATATTAAAATCCAAAAGGTTCTGTATATCTAGACGTTAACCTTGTCATATGGTCTTAAAGTACTTTCCTTAGGGTTTGGTCTCAGCTCATGGTGCACGTGCATGGGGCAATAGGCAGGCCTCAAATAGAAAATTAATTTGTATACATGAAGATAAACTTTAATGCTATTAACATTTTCTGATGATGCTGTTTCTTTATTCCTTACTTTAGTTTCCCTGTATGTGCCTCCCATTTGTATGCATTGTAGGTATTCATATGTATTGTGTGTACTAGCACAAGTGTGAAGTAACTTGAATTGTTAGCCAGTTATTACATGTTTAACATTACACATTCACTGATGACATCATGTAACCAACATTAGAAACACAACCCCTTGTAGGGACTTTTCATTCAAATTGATTTGTGATGTCATCTTTGATGTCATGGGTGTTAGTCCGTGCAGTGCACAGTGGGTGCACGAGTTATGGTTGCTTAGCTTTCCAGAAACCGCACATTTTTTTTTCGGTTTTACCTGTAACCATAATGCCCCTGTAGCAACGTTTTCCCATTGAAATGCATAGGTTTTTAGTAGCATAACTTAACCATAACGTCCCTTTAACAACGTTTTTTGTCAATGAATTTCATAGGTTTTTAGTAGGGCGCTGTAACCAGGATATTGCTTTAGCATAGTTCTGTCAGTAAAGGTGATAGGTTTTTAGTAGCAACTTAACCATAACATCCTTTTAACAATGTTTTTTGTTAGTGTATTTCATAGGTTTTAGTAGGCCACTTTAACCATAACGTTCCTTTAGCATACTTGTGTCAGTAAAGGGGATAGGTTGTTAGTAGTGCAACTTATCCATAACGTCCCTTTACAAATGTTTTATTCAGTGAATCCCATAGCTTTTTAACAGGATACTCTTAGTGTGTATAGATGTACTGTACACCAGACTGAAGACTGTGGCTCTATACTAATAGGCACAATGGTTGTGAACAGTGTGTCTGTTCGTGGACATCAGGTGGAGTCCAAGCTGCCGAGAAAGGGAGGGGTTGTCGTACAAAGTGGTACCATGCAGCAAACACAAGAAACATATACAAACAGCAGGAAGTCCATGAATAGGAAGGGAAAATGCAGTGGCTGCACAAAGTCTGCACTTGCGAAACAAACAGCGCAAAGGCATAGGGTATGCAGCATAATGGAATGCAGCAACAAGAGACATCAAGTTTGCCTTCATCAATTGTACTGCATACCTGCTTCACACAAAGGAGGAAGCAGCAGAGTTAGGGGTGCCAACTACTGAGAGTAGAACGTCACTGCAATGTGGTAAGAACACTAAAGTTTATCTTATAATTGCACAGGTCCGGTAGTGTACAATAGCAGGAGAGCATGAAGTTTTCTGTTTGTGTGCAGCAATGGCCAGCACCCTAGAATGGCTGTAAGAGAATTTTCTGCATGAAGAAATGAGTGAGGAGGATAGCCCCATTGGTACCCGCCGCAGTGTGAAAAGGGAAAGAGTTACTGCAAGGGCACACACCCTAGAATGACTGGAGGAGAATTTCCCGCATGACGAAATGAGTGAGCATAGTAGCCACATAGGTTGGGAACGCAGTGTAAAAAGTAACACAATTAGAATATATTGCTTCATGTATACTAAAACATTTTTTTGTCTTTAACAGAACATACAGGAATACAAAGGAGTACACCAGAAGCGGCACCTTTTCCACAGCAACATACGGCCACATAATGTGATGGAAATGCTGTAAATATAAAAGCAGACCGCCTGGACGCCAAAATGGATGACTTGCTGAACAATTTTGCAGCCTTGAAAAATGTTGTAGAAGAACATATTATGGAGAAAATACAATACCACTGCCCCACCTGCACATGCCCCCATCCCCATTTCCCAGCCGCCCAACCCAGCAAAGTGCGTGTCATGTGAGAGGCTTTGATGAGACCTCAATCCGTTCTTCCCCTCAACACCAACTTGTAGAAATGCCAAAATCCCCAGTGTATGTATATGCTTGTGGTCCCCCTTCCCTTTCCAAATAGTGGTGGTGAATGTGTGCTAATAAAGGTTGATATGTAAATTGTTACTAAATTTATATGTGCCTTTTCCTTTGTTTTACAAAGCCCATTGTAACGGTGAAGGATACAGCACTGGTGGGGATGATGCAAAGGAGGGAAATGGAGGGGTCGTATGACTGCTGAACCTGGCAGCCCTATGCGCAATTACAATGGAAGCATCCGTAGGATGCCACTATGGGCCGCTTGAAATGCGTGATGTACTTTTAGTAGTTGGAAGCGCTCACCCACGTCCTGTGAATACCTTTGCACGCAAACATTCCACCTACTGTATCGTGCACACACCTAGCATATGTAGAAATGTCCAGTGCATGTGTGCCGTACATTTAAGTACTCTGGGGATGCCAAGGGTATCCGTAGGAGACCTATGCAAGTGCCCACAAAGTATTACATCCAATAAGCGTCCTGCAGACAGGCGTCCAAATGGAGAACAATGGCGATGTCACTATGGTAACGAAACCATGCTGCGCGTGGGCCCTTATTTGGCGGACACGATACGGATCCATGCACATCGAAAAAGGACTATTTTCTGCACTGTATGGACTGTTACAGTGAGAATTAACCCTTACTGAGGTCCTAAACTCCTCCTTCTGCATGTAGGTAATGTAGGGAAAGATTTAGGGGCACTTTCCAGTTGCACATGCTACACAACAGTCCTATAAAAGGGCACACCCCACAACTGCGCTGCAATCCGTGTTTGGCTTTCCAGAGAAGAGCAGCGGTGCACATTGGTTCATGCAGAAATTGCTTTGTGACAAATTCTGTGCCTGGAAAGTACCTCTCCAAGAAATGGCCACCAGGACTTCTGCTACCACCTCTGACGCAGGAGCACCCACATCCTCAGCAGCAACACCTCCTTCTGAAGGTCCTAACCAAGGGAACAGGTGTCATAATGTGGAAGGACATCAAAAAGGAAACAAGGATAAAGTAGAGGGAATCCCCATTGGCTGCAGCTAGCGTGTGTCGTGGGTGTGGAAACTATTTACGACCGTTGGAGATGTTCCAAAATCTCATGCAAACCAGGTACAATGCACTGAGTGCAACATAGTACTCAGTCGCAGAAAACCTGGCCTGTACAGCTATGGTCCCACT
Source organism: Ambystoma mexicanum (assembly GCF_040938575.1). Classification (NCBI taxonomy): domain Eukaryota; kingdom Metazoa; phylum Chordata; class Amphibia; order Caudata; family Ambystomatidae; genus Ambystoma; species Ambystoma mexicanum. Next base: position 287,388,988 of record NC_090922.1, read on the forward strand.
TCCATGCGGCGGTACCTGAAAACGAACCACAAGGCAGCTCTTCGGAGTGTTGTCCCCTTCCAAGAAGGCAGTAGGTTATTTTGTTCTACAGCATCTGCTTCTGACACCAATAGGGTCCAGCACGTCCATCAACCAGTTTTGCAGGCCATATGCACCGCAACATACCCATACCTTTCAAAGGTCACTGTATTGTGCATGTACTGCAACCCAGTACTGTGCAGGGGGGAACATTTTTGAAGTGCTTTTGAGGCTTCGGTCGGACAGCATGACAAAGAGTGCCTCCTACCCAAGTGAGGTCCACCCCACATCTTCTGCTCTCCACGTGCAATTTCTTATCCCTGTGGTTGGTACACTTTGCCAAACCTGCCTTCCATTCCTGTCCTTTTGTGGTGTGTCTTATAACAACAGGAAAAATGTTACAAACCCAGAAAGGGGGGAGGGGACAAAAGGGCACTTTTCAGAGCCACCTTGCACTGTTCAAAAATAGAATTTGAATAAAGGCATGCAGGCTATGGCGCAGCCTATGAGCGCTGTGTACAGTGTTTTGAACAATGGGTGGTGGCACTCTGTCAAAAATATTATACGCATTTGCAAAATGAAGTGGTGGCTCTGAATAGAGCCTTTTGTGCTGTTTCTGCTTGCAATGTTCAAAGAGGTGAACACCTACAGGGAAAATGCGTACTCAACTTGCAGGAAGCCCTGCACTCGGTTTTGGATGTTTGGATGCAGAAACAGCTCATTGCCAGCATCAGTCAGATGAACTCCATCTGAACGAAACATGTTCCTACTATGAAACTTAATGTTTTCATTGTGGAAGGAGAACATGCCAACGTCTCTCAAAAAAGCGCAAACAGCCTTGTTCACATTGCGCCGCACTTTCTCCATTTGTGGCACACACGAGAAAGAATGCAGCCACACATGTCTCTGGGCAATGTGAGAAAAAATGAGGTGCGACTTTGGAAACATTTCCATGAATTGCCAAAATGTCTCCTTCATTGCAAACTGCAGTGAGATGCTGCTAACATGTCCTAAACTGTTCCCTCCACAATAAACAATAATAATGTCTGGATGAGCGTGCGTCACCAAACTGGCACAAAGAGGACTCACATGGAGCCACTTCATCCTGCGTATTCCGTAAAAGTGCACAGCGACATTATGGAATCCAAGGTGTGCTGCCAGTGCACAGCGTTCTGCGTAAGCTTGCACCCAATGTATCCAGGAGTCACCCAAAAGCAATATAGTCTGCCTACTGAACGGCACAACCATACCCGTAGCCATCTCCACTCCTATTTGCAAAAAGACATTCTAGCACAATCTGTTCCTACACACCACACCCAGGAAATCGTATTGACCAATTCCAACTCCTGCACAGTTCCATTTTCATTCCAGCCACCCTAAAAAGACCCGGATGTAGCACGTGCGCACCCCCAAATGACACAGCTTTCGCTAACATATTGGCCAGTGTGGGGGGCTGCACAAACACATTTGAAGCATTATAGAGAATGGCCTCTTTGGTAGTAGTTGTGAAAAGTGCTTTTTTATTTTAGTAAAGTGACGTGTAAATAAACACCTTTTTTGAGTAGTATTTAGTGAGGATTGCTCTCTGCTTTTCCTCCTTACATTGTTACACGAGTAACTGCAACCTACATTTTACATTGTGGAACTGAACACTAATTTCCACTAATTTCAATATGGGGAAAAAAATATCAGGTTCACTGACAAACGTCACACCTGAAGCACTAAGGTTCTCATGGGCACAGAAGACATCCTAGCATGGAACATAAAAGCAGACATACACCTGATTCGCTAATCTGTAGTCCCATTTCCATGGCAAGGACATTAAGAAGGACAGCATGTAGCATGTGCGCTTTCTGCAACTACAGTGAGGGCCGCGCCGCAGTAAAAAGGGCAGTCCTTCTTCCCTTTCCAGTAGTCTTTTCCCAGCACTCCCTCACTGGCTACTGTTAAACGGTCAAATACGCATCCAACAATTACATCCAAGAATTGTGCATCTAACACTATCACCTCTGCTGAACAGTCCATACCAACCGTTAAACACACAGAGTTCAGGTTTCCTGTAAATCAAAAGCCCCTGCACGAGAAAGTACTGTAAAACTATATACAAGTTCTGCATCCACATACATCAGCATCGCTACCCATCACCATGCCTTGTAGGTATTACTAGTTTTTGTAGAGTACATTTACAACTGTAGTATAAGTTCATAGCAAGAAGGTACCTGGAACTAAATATCCATAACGTACACAAAATTCCTACTGTTATTTATCCCATGGCAGCAAAGGTGCCATTTGCCCATAGCAGCCATTGTTATATGCAAACGGTTACTCTGTTGTTTTGTGCCATGAATTTTGCGATGCTTTCCCCCATGAATGCACTTCCTATCCAATTTGTAAAAATCGCACACAAATGGATCAGTCAGCATATCCAACCAAACTAAGCCAAGTGCATACATTGCATGCATGCCAACTGTTTCCTGCCACTTACCTTTCACACTTTATAGATTACAACAGTAGTAAAAAAAATATATATATATGTGTGGATTGACAACAGTAACATTCATAAATGCACGTGAGGAAATTAAAGGCCAGAAGCAATAGCTCCACTCATGTAGCAAGCATATATATGCAGAGAAGTAAATGCAAATGCACACACAAAAACATTCTGCTTTGCACTCTGTACATCTTTCCACACCTTTCTGTCATCCTTCCACAATGCCAAGTACTCCATTTTGAAAGTTAATTGCCCTACAATAATACACACACATGTTCAATAAGATGTCATAGAATACACTCCAAAATAATCCACCTACCCCCTTAACAAGCATGCATGCGTATGCTCCCAAGTCCCCATTCAGATTGTAAGCCTTCCATTTATACACTCACACTTTCTCTTCCTGCCAAGACATCCCCTTTAGTGTTAAATCATGTATTGTACAAATGTAAGAACTATGCCATTAGCCAACATATTTTCTTACCATCTCCTCATACAGGTGCAGTACCCACCTTTCTCAGGGAAGCCACTTGTGTGTGCACTTAAAAATACAACCTGCAATAAAGCTACTCTCACCAAACAACAAAGTAAGTATAATACCATCAAAGTGGTGTACGTCTTACTAGAAGAGTGCACTTGTGTTTTATTGTAGCATATAGATTTGCAGCAATCCACCAGTGTGTACTTCATTCTTACTCATGACACCTGCACAGGTGCTTAGTGTTTGTTATGTCGCCAACATTAGACTAATCCCCACATAGTAAGATACTGTCCCCAACTGAAGGTTAGAGGCCATTGCACAGTGCCACACTTCCCTTTATATGCCTACCCTCCTATTGACCCACTCAAGCACATTGCACAGATATATATTTGAAAATCTGCACACCCACACTTCCCTTTCTTCGCCAACAGCTACTACATGATGCCTACCAAACTGCAACTCTGCAGAAAGCAATGCAGAAATAGAGCCACACAACCTAAACACATAGAAAGTAGCCATCCACTGCAAGCAGAACTTCTACAGAAAGATGAACGAGAAGAGCTAATGCAGTCATTAAGGAAAACAGATGCATCTACCAGTAAAGACAGTGTAGTTCATCTACCAAAATGTGAGAATGAAAAGAAAAGTGCTAAAAACAGTGCAATGTGTACTACTGCTAACAGAGCACATACAAATGGTAATGTTATCACAAGCAAACATTCCAAAAAATTACTTTCATAAAAAATGTTCCACCACAGAGTCCTTCAGAACCTTATAAATAGAGGGCAGAAATCACGCTCAACCCTCAAAACATACAGCAGAAAAGCTCTTGTAGACACTGAAATGATTGTAAAACGGAAATTGTTTATAGTAATTTTGAGCAGAATTAAACCACTAACAAGATTAATTGGTAAATTGCTAACACTACTTCGAAACAAATGCAATATCAGCATAGATACCTTTGGCCACATCTGTACAGGTGAGTGGAGTCACACCACCAACAAAGAGCCATAGTTCAATGAAGAATCATACAAACAAGAACAAACAAACCAAATTGCCTTACATTGGAGTGGACAAGGGTATGCAAAGAAACACAATAACATAATGGAAGAGGAAACACTGCCTTCAGAAATATCCCCATCAAACTTAGATGTCACTCTCCATTCCACGAAATAAACACGCCTCACCTACAAATGGCGTTGCACAGCAATGTGTAACGTTCGCCAATGCTCAATCAAATCTTTGCAGCAATTCCTCAATCAGTTTGTCAAAGGCAACGACAAAAGAAAAAGAAAAATACTACAAACTATGGACTCCGGTCCAGCGCGCAACTACACAGGAATACGAAGACATTCCTTAGCCTGTTTTTCTGGACCTGCTTGTTAAAGCACCTTCCACCGTATCAAAATGTTAGCAACCCACCATTCAACAATCAGAAATCTAGTTTACAAACTGTACTATGCAAAAAGTCCAGCTTTAGCGCTACAACATTTAAATGATATTCTCCTACACGGTATAGCCAAACAAGTGCTCGAAGAAATAGAGCATACCCAAAGAAAATATTGTGGAACTGAAGAGCACTTACAAACTCCAGCAGTTTCTGACAACAGTACTGACAACATTGCAGCTATCAGCTTTTGATATCACACATACAGAAAAAGAAATACAAAAGTTCAAAAACACAGCTGCTGAAATGCCAAACCAAGTATGTGTGTGTTGCCGTGGAGCTTTCTTTAGAAAGAGCACCAAAACTATAGATATGATGCAGAAAATAGAAGGCAATGAGGAATCCCAATGGTTTCAATTAGCTCTGTAGCTTATAGCTGAAAACAAATACGAACTTACGAACACCTCCATACTGTGCACATACTGCACTACAAAACTTGAAAATAACCAAAGGCCTTCACGGGCAATCAGTAATAATTTGGAAGTATGTCCACTGCCAAACGCACTACATCAGCTTAATTTGTATGAGAGCATTATAATCCAAACAGTGCCCCCATTTCAAGCGATAATACAACTTCAACCGAAAAATGCAAAATTGCCTCCCACCGAATTACTGAGAGGCATTTGTGGGAAAGTAATTTATTTACCATTAGATCTCAAAGAAAATGTAGACACTCTACGAGTGCAAAGACCAATAGAAGAGTCTTTGATTATCATGGTAAATGGTGTACCTACTAAAGACAAAATACTTCGGCAGCAAGTAGCGGACTTAAGCAAAGTTAGGGAAGCCTTGCAATACCTAAAAGGAAACAATGAATACTGCAAGGAAATAAACGTTGAAGAAAACCTGAGCAAAACAACCGGAATAATTCAGGACTCAACAAATGGCCAATTTGAGCATCTAGATCTTAGTGCGGCCTCCAATATATTAGACCACTGTACAATTCACCCACTGCACTCCAAAGACACGATAAATGATGCACTAAAAACATATTAAATGCGTCAAGCCAAAGGAGCGCCAATCAGTATATGGGAAAAAAGTTTAGAAGCACATGCCTTTCTTCTACTCTTCCCAACTGGAAAAGGTAGAAGATATGGACACAAATAACAGCATCAGAATACCGCTGTTTACGAATGTATTCTGAAATCCCTAGATTTAGATAAAACGTGGAGTACATATTCTACATCCTCTTTGAAAGTGAACTGGCACCGCTATGTTATGGAGTTGCCCACACACTGAAAACAGGTTCCCGTGTTCAAAATATGTCTGCTACTCAGCTACTGCAAAAGGTGCAAGAGAAGGACAAAGTTTTACAGTCAAGTATTACAAACCTCTTGGCAAACATGCATGGTTCGAAAGAGTAATGGTTCCAACGGCAAACAGATGTACGGTGTATGCTACACAACCTTGGCCCACCCACATGGTTTGTCACATTAAGTTGTGCAGAGTATGCATGGGAAGACTTGTACACTTTCCTATGTATAGCAAACAAAAACAAATCAGGTGTAGACATAAAAACATATTCCACATAATGGGAGAACCCAAATGATCACTCAAAAAAGTGATCTTCTACCCCAGTTTTGGGTTTATGAAGCATTCATTAATCGAAAGGTAGAAAAAGTACTTTATCAACAGTTTTTCCCACAATCAGATTAAACTAATACAAAAATACAAAATATTAAAAATCTCATAAATTGAGACCACAGTACATATTCATTTCAATAATAAAAGAAACTCTAAGAATCATATGCTTAATATATGTGACACCACAACACTTATAAAATAAAAGAAAAAACCATAGTGAATACATCCAATTCAAACAAGGGGCAGAACTCTACAAAAGGATCAAGCCTTTTTAGTCGTTCTCTGGACCTAAAAGGGGTCTCTGATTTAGATTTCAGATTTTGCTGTTTAGTCAAAATCTATCACTCGACATGTTTCAGTCCTCACTGTTGATTAGGGACTTTCTTCGGGAGTGTTTGTGTCCATACATAAATTTGCAATTATAAAATCTCTTCTTATCATGAAGTGAAATTTACAATGTTTTAAGCTACAACTGTTGATAAAATAAAAACACAAAATAAGTATCAGCACCGGATGCTCATGTTACTTAGGATACAATCAGGTTATCCAGGTGCATGCCAGATTTATAAATTACCTGGATCACTGATGCAGGTGGTTCCTCATAGGGTTTACTGTCCACAAATTAGACTAGTTATTCGAAATCTGTCAGATAGTCAAATTATCTTCAGAAAGAAAACCTGTAAAGGTATTACTCAAAAAGAGGAACCACTAAGTAAGCTCTCTAGAGAAACAGAGGAGGAAAACCCAAAATGTTCCAGACCCATGACAATACATCATCTTAAAAACACACACACACACACAGGCAAAGCAATTACCTCTAAAAGTCTATACTAAACGCAGAGTGCAATGACTCATCCGGCCTGCACACGCTTGAAAACTCAAATCCGGGTGTTTAGACTGTTACTAATCTATGTAACTCTTGTTTAAAGGAAAGTCTATATTCATGTGGCAACCACCTTCTTACCTGCAAGTGCACAGGTGAAGGAGGAAACAGTGTCGTCCACTCAACTCCAAATTGCAGGATATAATTCACTCTCCCATCGGTGAATCAATGCAAGCTGTTGACTTCTAAGAGTGGTCTAGGGTCGCTAGATACGTTGTCACGTTGTAACAAATAACAAAATATATCAGTTAGATCTATTCCGACTCGACCATTCATATCTTACTAATTCTATCACTTCATTAGCTTAGAAAAGCCTGAGTGATTCAAAAACATGGTTACACCTCTCTACTTCAAAAAGAGACATCTGTAATATTTCTCCACAAGCTGCTATTGACAAGAATTGTGACCGCATGTAGTTAATCCAACTCAAATTTGCACAGCCTTCCATTCCAAATTGGTTATTTCCACTTGTGGCTCACCAAAATGGTGCATGATCTATTTGCAAAATGTAATATTCTACATACATCACTCTTAAGTCTGCTCGCGTGTGTATATCTACTGCGATATTCCATCTTGTTGGCTGCAAAAGTGAGCGCATTGTGTCCAGCAGGATACAACCCAGTTGTTTTACTTAAAACACCAGATCTGCCCGAAAAACACTGTAAAGTAACCCTTCTTACTGGGCTACATATTGGAAAGGAAAAATCAATTGCCAGAGGGCAGGTGCTAGTCCTTTTATGATGTTCACTAGTTTAAAGGACCCGTTCCATTACTCAGTAGTGGAATCGTAAACAGGATGTGAACAACTCCTGTGTATCTCGAACCACGGTAGACTAGATTATGTTAATTTATCTAGTATTACTCACCAGGAATCCTGTCAGGGAATCACCCGAAAACGTCTGTATCAAATATTAGACTTATACTGCATCACTTGCCCATTCCAATCATCTGGTATATAAGACAAATACCCAAGGCAATATCTTTTGACACTCAATAGCCTTGTTGAGACCCCTCTGGCCACTTTGTGTGAGGAAGAGGAAGATTAATCTGTGTTCTTTTTCGAACAAGATCTTTCCTTTCGCATTGCTACTGTATCCACTAACGATTAGCAATATAGTCCACCGAAAGTCTTCATGACCATGTCCAACCTCCATAAAGTGTTTAACCATCGTGGCTAATACTACATTGTTTTTAAGGCAGTTTTAATCCTCCATTATGTACGTATCATGTAGACACAATATTCAGAATTACAATTAGAAAAAATGTTCTGCTTCCTCTGTTTTGGGAGACCGATATCCACCTCGTTAGATTGTGAGGTGAGTTTACAAATGGTACAATACTCACAGGGATAGTAACTGGTAGGGGGTCTATGCCCCACGATTGTGTTAGGCTAGGACTTTTCTGGGTTGGATTGTTCAATTTACTGCTACTGACCCTATTTCCGATTGAGGTGGATTTTTTATAGGCAAACATAGGAAAAGGTATTTCAATATTGGAATAAGCGAAAACTTTACAGTGTTTTATAACAGCCTGGCTTATTTTAAGACTTAAGTTTGTAAAGGTGTTGTAAAGGTGTTGACACATACCAAACATTCATCTGGAGGATGTTTGATTTTGTCTTCCAGTAGAGCTTCATGATTAGTATTGAATGCTCTTTTGGCAGATTTTCTGATCAATTTTCCGGGGTATCCTCAATGTTTTAATTTCTGGGTCAGGGTGTGGGCTTCAGCTTCAAATGCAGTCCGCTGGCTACTATTCCTTTTTAATCTCAAGAATTGACCGTAGGGTAAATTGTCTCTGAGGTGCGTCACATGGTGACTCTGATAATGTAAAAGCAAATTCTTTTCAGTGGGCTTGTGAAAAGGTTTTACCAAAAGGCGTCCTTCCTTGTGAAAAATAGTCTAGAAAGTCAATGGCCATTTTTTGTATGTTCACAGTGAATTTAAGATGGAGATTTAGCTGGGTCAGCCATTCTAAAAAATCATTAGCTTCCTCAATTGTTCCTATCCAAATCTTAATAACATCATCGATGTAACGTGCCCAATGGTGCAATTGACGTTGAAATGGGTGGTTGGTATAGATGTGTTTTTTCACAAAAAATTCAACGTAGAGATCTGCAAGGCTCTGGGCCATAGTGGCCCCCTTTGCGGTCCCTTCAATTTGTTGAAAAAAGATCCCGAGAACTCAAAATAATTCTTAGTAAGAGCCAGCAGGATACACCAAAGTATAAATGAACTAGGGTCCCGGTCACTATTTAGTCTTGTCAGTAAGATTTTTTCAACTGTTTCCAGGGTCTCTCGCTGTTGAATATTTGTATACAGTGAAATAATGTCCAGGCCCAGTAGGTAGGATGTCTCTTGGTCATAAGGAATATTTTCAAACTTATTGATTACATCCTTTGTGTCTTTTGGGTAGGATTTCATCCTGGTCACATAGCCCTTCAGATAATGATCTGAAAATGGTGAAATGGGTCAAGGATAAAATTAATCCATGATAATATGGGTCTGCCAGGGGGTCAACCAGTGTCTAATGAATTTTGGGTAGGCAATAAAAGGTTGGAATTGCCAGCTCAGGATTATTAAAAAATGACCATTCTTGTTTACTAATCCAACCTCTGTCGGGAGCTTTAGTGGTTTTAAGTTCAGTTAATGTTCTGAGTGTTCCAGACGGGTCAACAGCCAACGTTTGATAATATTGGGTGTCATTCAATTGTCTGTGACACTCTTTAATATAGTCCAATTTGTTCAGCATCACGATCGCTACAACTTTATAAGCCTTTTTAATCACGATATCATTGTTAGAGGCAAGTGAATCTAATGATCCTTTGTCTAGGGTATTAAAAATTTGGAACATCGGGGTCTCTAGTTTTTCCAATTTATCTACATCAGTCAGGACTCTTTTTTCAAAAAGTTCCCATTCTGGTGAAAAATTGTAGGAAGGGGACAAAAAGTCCATGGATTTTTTAAGGCAGTATGATTAACCATGCTCGGGCTACTTGTGTCCTCTATTTGGTTTGAAAAGATTGCTTTAAGGCAGATTTTCTGCATGAATTTTAAAAAATCAGTGCAGAACTGGAATGGATTGTGTTTTTTAGAGATGACATATCCAAGTCCTTTATTAAGAATTTATTTTTCCTTTGAAGTAGGTTCATAATTAGACAGATTAACTAGAAGCGATTGCCGCTTCGTGTATGTCTCTGATCCCTGTACCAATTGCCCCTGTTGGGACCTTTGTATAAAAAAGGCCTTGAATTCTGATTTTGATTCCCTCTTCCTCTTTAATAGTTAGGGTTCCCCCTGCCTCTGTTTTGGGTACTGGCAGATGTCCCCTCTCCTGGATTGTCAGGGTCACTGCTTGTATTGCTCGAACTGAAGGAAGTGGCCCTAAAACTTACTTGTCTGTTTTGTCTTATTGGCCTTTGAATTGTGCCGCTTGTGTTTTATAGCCCTCTTCAGTATAAGGGTATGCTCTTTCATGATCATGGTCCTGATCACGACTTTGACGGTAACGCAGGCGGTATTAACGGCCGCGGTATTAGCCCTACTGCCGAACTCCCCAGCGCTAATAGCGCCGGATCACGAGTTCAGCGGTAATGTAATTCCCCGTTCCCCATTAAGCCCATTTGGGAATGCCCCATTCCCCATTGGGCTCAATGGGGAAAATTTGCGCTCTTACCGCCGGCGGATTTCCCACCGGCGGTAATAGCACGAATTTTCAGCGGATTTCCCCCCAGCTCAGAGCTGGGGCGAAATCCGCCGAAGTCCTGATTTGGTGGACCCTTAAATCCAGCGTAATAGCGCTACCGCCGGATTTAAGGGTTACCGCCAAAGTCGTGATCAGGCCCATCTGTTGAGGTATTTTTTCATCCTTCGAATCTGTTCCATTGTTTTGGTTTGCTTAAAATCCTTCATTTCTTTTTCTATTTCTTCTCATCTTTTTTTCACATTGTCAATAGAGATGAGTTTCTATGTATCATCTTCTAGTTTTGTTAGGTCTACCTCTATGTTTTCAGTTGTTTCTTTAGCCGCATTGATTGTCAAAATTAGCCAATCTTGGCCACAACTGTTAGCTATATAGCTCCATTGTAATTTGAATTTAGTGTTGCCCAACAACAGATGTGGTTTATTAAGAACTGTCAGGCCTTGAGGGGGAGCTTTATTTTTTTAATATTCCAACATAATAGCGCCATGTAACTCAGTTCTTATCAATCTTTTTTTCAGTTGGATTATCTCATACGATTCATCTGTCTTTTCAATATTTTCACTAAATTCACTATTATTGATAATAGATATCACCTTCATAAGGGCTAATGCATAATCCTCGCTATATTCGAGAGTTTTGTCTTCCATCATAGTTGAAAAAAAGGGAGAACAATACCAAAAAAGAATAAAAAAGGATTAAGTGACTGGCAAAAACAAATAGAATAGAATTCTTCCTGGTCTACCACTAGGGGTTAATCCCCGAGGGTCTTAATGCCCTGAGGTCCCCAGGGGAGATTTTTAGAGAGCACTTGTTATCTCCAATTCCCTACTTTTAGAACTACATGGGTAATGGGTCCCTTCCTCGTCCATCCAGAGAGCGAACTCCACATTTAAGATAATCTCAGTGACTGATAGCCACTATAAAATATTCCACATAATGGGAGAGCCCAAATGATCGCTCAAAAAAGTGATCTTCTAATCCAGTTTTGGGTTTAGGAAGCATTCATTAATCGAAAGGTAGAAAAAGAACTTTATCAACAGTTAATCCCACAATCAGACAAAACTAGTACAAAAATACAAAATATTTTATTAAGAAATTATTAAAAATCTCATAAATTGAGACCACAGTACATATTCATTTCAATAATAAAAGAAACTCTAAGAATCATATGCTTAATATATGTGACACCACAACACTTATAAAATAAAAGAAAAACCATAGTGAATACATCCAATTCAAACAAGAGGCAGAATTCTACAAAAGGATCAAGCCTTTTTAGATGTTCTCTGGACCTAAAAGAGGTCTATGATTTAGATTTCAGATTTAGCTGTTTAGTCAAAATATATCACTCGACATGTTTCTGTCCTAACTGTTGATTAGGGACTTTCTTCGGGAGTGTTTGTGTCCATACAAAAATTTGCAATCATAAAATATCTTCTTAACATGAAGCGAAATTCATAAAGTTAGGAGATATAACTGTTGATAAAATAAAAACACACAATAAGTATCAGGATACAACCAAGTTATCCAGGTGCATGCCAGATTTATAAATTACCTGTGTGTGGGAGGAGGGAGTCCCAGACACCCCCTTCCATTCCGAGACAACACACACTTCCTGGGTAGGTCCTGATGCGGCTGCTTTGGGTTCAGGGCCCTGGCCCCGGAGCACCCACACGGGAATACCCCTAGGAACTGTGACCTCTGAGAACAGTCCAGGTCAGAGTCCAACTAGATTCCATAATGGCAGGCCAGCCACGAAACTAGAACGCAGGCCTGCAGCTCTCCCCGCAAGGCGCGAACAAGCTACTCCCTCCAACCTCCTCCCTTCTGTCTTCTCTGCAGCCGTCCGGTTCTCATGGGAGACTGGGTGCGCAAATGCAACAAACTTTGCACTGTATCTTCTGTCTTCCGTCTTACCTCATTGACCCTGCCGCGGCCCAGCTCAAGGCCTGGCAGCAGAGAGTCGTTCGTCTCTATAAACCTGCCCCCACCATGCAGACCCAGGCCATAAAGAATACCACCCCCATATCCATTGAACATGTTCAAACAATTAAGAATGACCCACGAGTAGGTAAAGTTTCTTTGCGCCTTAATGTGAGAAAATAGAAGTGCCTTCCTTTACGCAGTTAGAATGTGTTGCATATAAACTGTTTCCAATGCATGCGAAATAATGAAAGGATTGCAGTAGAATAAAAAAAATATCAGTTTGTTGCATAACATATGTATGATCAGAGCACTAACGTTAGATTCCAGTTATATAAGTGTGAAGTATATTAACATGTAGTATGAAGTTTAATAGAAATGGACTGTAATAACAAAATGCACAACAGAACATAACACTGCACGTGCCAGCACAAAGCTACCTCGATTTTGAGTTCAATATACATATATGCATAGCATTGTGTAAAAGCAATTTAGCAATCAGATGCCATAACCAGTATGATTTTATCGTAATTATATGTCTTAAGGCCTGCATGTAAAGAATCTAGTAATGGACTGCTTAATCTAGTATGGAAAATAACATGTGCATACACACGTTATTACTATGAGATTTATAACAATGAAAGCACTCAGCCGAGTAGAAATGGTAACATGGTCTAAACAATCATAATTGTAATGTAATAATTACGTGTAAAAAGCCTTTAAGCAAAAAACGTTCCAAGAGATCCCGTCCCCTCCTGCAATGCAGGACCGTACCTTGAAGGTGTTTTGATTACTTCCCCACCCTTCATGATGCCAGAATGGACCAGGAGATATTTAATGATGTTTAGACAACTTGCCTTTAACCTCCATAGCAAGACTTATGACTATTATGGTATGTGCCTTTTTGCGACCCACCCCTTCAATGTATAATCAAGCTCTTGAATTTAGTGCCCTCTTTGTTGTGTACCAGATGGACATTCCAGACCACACCGTGATCTCAAAGTTTTTGTCTCTTAAGCAGTATATCTTGTATTACAATAACATTCAGTTAAGCTGCTCACTAATAGGTCTAACACTGAACTAAAAAAATGCACTATATCCTATGCCCAATGGTAGTTAACCTGCATTTGAGAAATGTTTTTTCCTTGGTGTCAAGATTCACAGGTCCTAGAATCTGCCGGACAAGATAGAGTGTATTATTGGGTGAATGGGAATGTGTGGCCACAAGGACAAATGTCAAGTGTTTATTGATATGTTGCCAACACTGCATGCCAATCCGATGAGCCCAGCTGACTGATTGACCTGTGTATGGGAGGACAGGTTTTTAGGGCCCCCCTGCCCTACATTGTCCACCTATGTGAGGCTCATGACTCGTCAGCAGCCCCCCAAGCACCTGGGCCCCGGAGGCAGGGCGGCTGTGGATCGACACGTGAAGCTGCACGACCAGTAGCCTGGTATAACAGAGACACCATTTTGTAATAAGCAAGACTCCATTTTAAGTGTGCTAAATTCCGGCCCAGGCAGAATAGCCTGCGTACAGAGCTGCAGCTTGGCCCCCACTTGACCCCACACAGAGAGGCCTGCACTTTCCCCAGTCTCCACCTTATGGCAGATCGGCTGAAGGCCCGTTCTCACGAGCAACTAGACGCAAACAAATACCAGAACAAACACTGTATAATTTACCTTCCGCAGTATATCACCGCCCTAGAAGTGACCGGACTCGTAGTTGGAGTCTTGAAAATAACAGAATCCATCCCAATTTGGCATGCCCCGACCCTGCGCCTAACCCCCAGTGTTTGTAATATATGGTGTCCATGACCCCTGCCCAGTTCCCCCCAGATGAAGTGTTAACCATACAGACTAAACCATCGAGTGTCACAGTCTTAACCATGATTGCTACAATATGTGTTGGAAAAAGCTAAAACATATAATGCTTTTAAAAGCATGAGGACCTCCGCCCTCAAAAAGACACGGTGTGCTCTGGTACCTAATGTATGATCACTCGAAAAATCTATGTCGTACTGACTAATGTTTGCAGCTATTGTTATTGTAAAAAAGGTGATTAAGAAGCAATATATAAAATGACTGTATATGATGTGATAACACATGATTGTACTATATGTAGGCCATCTAGGGCACTGAGCCAGTTTTTATTATAACTGAAATGTTAGATTAGACACATTGCTCTCTTGTTTCCAAGCACATAACCCAACCTAAGACTACCTCACGTTTGTTATATGGTTATCGTTCTCATGAACTGCAAGTATAAGGTCGACAGATGATATGTACTGTTTGTGCTAATGATAAATCTCCATCGTTGTGAACCTACTAATGTAAGCATGTGTAAAACAAGAAATATGTAATTTTCCTAATGCTTCCAGTTTAACCCTTGTCCCCTCCAAGGGTACAGTGTGCAGACTTGTGAACAGGGAATGACTCAGAGTTACAAAGCCATCTCCCCCCTCCTCCTCCCAAGGCCCGCCAGGGCACGCTGGTGTACGAACAGCACAGCCTCACCTCCCCACATTCCTGCTGGACCCGTTCCAAGTATTCGCCGCCCCCGTGTCAGAGGCCGCCATGGCCTGGCTAAGTGAGTTATGAGCTACCTGGTCCTAAATCCCACTGCCTTTGAGGGGCCAATTATGTATCCTTATTGATCCAATGGCATTCCAGCTCACCCCAAGTTAACGGGCCATGAAGATAGTTATTCACCCCTGTACCAACATATCGTAAAACCATCCCTCATTAGATCTAACGGAATAGAATAACAAAAGCAGCTTGCCCTGTGCCCCTGGTAGGGCACCTGGACTCATGAGACAAGGCCCCTCGGTAGGGTGACTCCACACTGATGTATTGCTGAAACTTCACGTTGCATACTGTTTTTCTCTGTCTCCCTTTTGATCTTAAATGAATGTATTGTAGGATTTACAGGACATCTTGAAACTGTATTGTAATGAATGTGTGTGTGAGTGGCCACAAGGGCAAAGTATTAGTGCAGCCACCAATCATCAATGCAGACAGCGTCTGGCCTGGCAGCTCCACCCCGAAGAGCCCAGCAGACCCGTCCACCCCACGCTGGCACCACACAGATGTCCACCAATCCTGGAGCAGTACATGTACACAATGTATATAGCTTAGCCAACGCCACCCAATCCCTAAGACTATGTGCCCCCTATAGCTTACATCATGCATGACATATTTTTGTAATAAGTATGACTGTCTTTGCTATTGCCAGACAGAGCGCTCTCGGAGTTTGCAGAGTCCTTTGCATGCCCTATATTGATTTATATAAAACGCTTTTAACTTCACCCGCACTTGGTCGTGGTCTCATTCCCTCCTGGGATGTGTCCGTAATTGCCTCTCATTAAGGGGCTTGTACTGCCTTGTTGGGGGAAGCTTACATTCACCTGAAATGCATCGTCACCGCACCACGTGAATTCGCAACAACCGCAGCACACCGACCCTATGGCAGCTATAGGTGACCATCCCTAGTGACCAATCCCAACCCTTCATGTGCCCATTAGGCCTCCGTTCTACTGGATGACGCAAAAGCTGTATAAAAATGACTTGTAACATGTTTTCTGCAGAGCGCTCTCGGAGTGAGCAGAGTAGATTCTGCTTGCCCTATGTTAGATAAACTATTTTTGATATCACAAGCACTTGGTCCTGATCTCATTCCCTCCAGGGATGTGTAATGTTTGACTCTTATTGGGAGAATTAAGTGCATTTTTGGGGACTTCTTACTTTCATTGGTGGCCCCAATGCGATTGCATTCTTTTTTGTCCTTTTGGTACGAGACGTCCCCCTGTTACGACCCGGAGCGCGCTCCCTCAAGAGCTACCCACCAATGGCAACCGGTACACCTAGACGTGCGCAGCACGCAATAGGGTGAAACGGTACGGGATCTTCCTTTACAAAACCCACCGTACCACTCGCCGGAGCCGGGCGTGGTCTTTGAGTGAGGTGCGGCGCCCTGACCGATCGGGTCCGGAGGGTCTCGGATCAAGACGGACACTTGAGTATCAAGAACGGGTGATATCAAAAGGAGGGTGGGAGTCAGATTAGGAGGCTTGGGTAGTAGAGATTCAGAAGGGGTACATAAGAAGGAAGGACATTAGACAAAGAAGGGAAGTCTTGGGTCTGTTCTATATTCCACTCTGCTCTTTTTCTATCACATATGGCCATTAGGTCAGTAACGGAAAATAAGGTGAAAAGAGGATAAAGTGATCCTAGATCCGTTAGGGGGTGGAAGGCGGCTCTGCATAGTGCTATCTCAACTAGTACAGGATATATGGGTATGGAAAAAAAAGGTGAAGAAAAGAAAATAGGGGCCTCAAAGGAAGACTCGGAGTAGTATTTAGAAACGCTTTTTCCTTCTTCTTCTTCTTCTTCTTCTTCTTCTTCTTCTTCTTCTTCTTCTTCTTCTTCTTCTTCTTCTTCTTCTTCTTCTTCTTCTTCTTCTTCTTCTTCTTCTTCTTCTTCTTCGTCTTCTAGGGAGAGAATTCTTTCTTCAATGGTGTTGGAGAATCCAGGAAAGACATTGAGAAAGGGTATTAAGGGGTACTAGGGAAGGTGAGGTAGAATGTAGGTGTAGTTTTATGTAAAAATATTGTTCCTTGTTGGTGAATGTTAATGAAAAATGGTTTAAAAATTGTGTTGAAGAAGTTTTCCATATTGATATGGTTCATGAGTAACAAAGTGTGAGCAAACAATTCTTTCTCCTTTGAGAAGTGTTGCAAAACGTATTGAGCTGGTTATAAAGGAAGCGTAAGAGTTATAGAAAAGGTTTCTTGGTTGAGTAACACCTCCAGCTTGATAAAATGAGTGCAGAAACACCCCTAGCCCACATTTTTAAAACTCTGCCAGGCTATGCAGAGAAGATCATTAAGTACCATGACCAATGGGTCGCAGAATGGAAGGGGGAAGGCTTGCCCCAAGTGTGGCATCAGGGAGGGTCCTTTGATAAGGCTGTGCTAGACCTGGTTGCCACATGTTTATTTATTAAATATAAAGGGATGCAATTGCAGAATAGGTTGGAAATATTGGACTTGTGGAGGTTGTTCAAAGAAGTCCCCCTGGGTAAAAGTGGCGAGTGTAATGCATTTCCCCTGACAACAACTGGCAGTGAGGGGCCAATTGAGCAAAATGAGAATAAGACAGAGGTTACACGTGTATACCCCTTATTGACAAAGCCAGTGCCTGCAGAAGGATATAGTGACCCTGTATACGTAGCACCATCCACATCACCGTCCACACCTAAACCATCTGCCACAGCACCACCCCCATACGAGAGCCAATGAATTACAGGACAGTTGAGTACTCCCACAATAGATATTGAGAGATTCACACAGGATCTAGAGTCACGATTAACGATGGCTCGAACAGAGCTGTCTTACCTGAGGGCCTTGGAAGAACAAGGGGGGCTACCTACCCCCAGCGCAGAACGGGACACAACACCTCAACCTAGTGAAAGGACGGGGTAGGATGGTGTAAAAAAGGAGAGATGCTATTTTGGATAAATGACACCCCCACAAGAATCACAGAAATAACCACAGCCAATAGCGAACGTGAAGTGGAAGCCGGAGGGATGGCATCGGACAGAGAGGAAGAGTACTGGTGTGACATAGAGGAGCAGGAAGAGGAAGAAAGGATATTGGGAACTGCTACTGGTGGGGCCTCATTAGGGGAGGGATTGTCTCCCATGGAAGAGTGGAGAGGGAAGTTAAGGAATAGAACAGGACGCATGGAGGTGGTAGGGAAGAAAGGGAAAAGGTGAATACTGGGAAAGGAGGGAAAATCTACAGCTGCCATTAATACAGAGGGGCGTGGGGAGGCCAAACTACATACCATGGGCCCAAATGGAAAAAGCCAACTTTCTCAAACAGTTACCACCACTGTCCGGAGGCACCAGCAAGTGGATATATGCATTTGAAAAACACACGGCTGGAGTGCCCTTGGCAGTGGGGGGATGTTAAAAGCTTGCTGGTATCTGCAGTGGAAGATCAGGCAAGCAGGGTCTGGGTGAGGCAGGGTTTCCCGGAATAACATTGGATTGTGAACGCCATGATGGGGCCTCGTTCAATACAGTATGAGCGAGAGTGTGGGATGCCCTGAGGGAGACATTTCCAGACACACCTGATTTACAGTCGGTATTGCAGTGTACAATGGGAGATGAGGAAGATGCAATGTCTTTCATACTCCTGGTGCAGGATATGTGGAGAGCAGAAACGGGCATGGCCTGGGACCAATCAACCTCCCTGTTTTACTTCATTATAAAAAGGGGGCTCCCAAGGGAAGTACAGAAGGCCCTTGATAAAATAGCTGGGATAAAAGCCAAGGGATGGCCAGAGATTCAAAACATAATAGTGCACCATTGCAAAAGAATCAAAGAGAAAGAAAAGAGACAGCGGTTGGCAGACAAGGCTAAATTAGTACAAAGCAAACTGTTGAAGTTCAGTGTAGTAGCAGCAACTAATATGACAGGACGAGAGAGGGAGGAGGACGAAGGACAGATGGGAATACCTGTGAGATGGCAGCAAACTGGGCAGGTAATAGTCAAGACTCATTGCCAGGGGACAATCAGTATAAGGGATCACAATGGCCGGTGAGGGGCAGCCGGGGTAATAGAGGAGGATTTAGGGGGTCAAAGGGAGGAGGTGTTGGGTACGGAGGGCCCCGAGGAGGAGGACAAGGACAATGTTGGAATTGCGGGAGGTGGGGACATTTCATGAGAGAGTGTCGGAGCAGGCCCATTAACCCGTACTGAAATGAGCAACAGTATGGACACCCCCACCCTGGGAGCCCATATGAATTACCAATGGGTGGGAACAGAAGGGAAGGTCAGCCTGACCCTAGATGCATGAATCAATGCCAAATACCCTCACAATATGCGGCACAACACGTACCACAACACCCCCAATGTCACAAGCGCATAGCCCCCACCCGTGGTAGTGGATATGCTACGACAGCAAATGGAACTCCTACCCCATGCAGAGGGACGGCAGTGGTAACGGGAAATGTTTTCGATACTGATGAACACCCAAGGTACTCAGCCTAGGACAGCCCACAGGGAGCACTTGCGTGTCCAGTACTGTTGACGACCCTTAACGCAGCAGAGGAACCACTGGTAGGGGCGGTGGTAGGAAACAGTTAATTTTCATGGTGGATTCGTGAGTGAAAAAATCGTGCCTCAAAGAAGGCAGGTTCCCGCTTTCTAATCGGACTTTGGAAACACTGGGGCAGTGGTCGTGGTTCCATACACTGAAGAATTAGAGATAACAGTGGCGGGGGGGACTGTACATGCACCCCTGTTGTATCATGAAGAATCACTCATTAATTTGTTGAGAAGCGACCTTCTCAGCAAGCTTAACATGACCATATGCTTTACTGAACGAGGAATAGTGTGTTCTACCCCAGGAATATGTGTAATATGTGCCATGTTAGTGATACACACTCGGACAAATGTCCCGCAAACACGCGGCATACCCGTAGATCCAGACATGTTCATGCAAGGGCTGAGGATACTAGCGAGAGTAGTGCCAGAATTGAGGAGAAAAGAATGGAGAATACCCTCAGATTTTATTTTTCGCCCAATCACGGACCCAGAGATAGTGCCAGGATCAATAGTGTCTCTAGACGTACATTCAGTACAGGCGTCATCGCAAAGAATAGCAGTGATTGCAATGGACATGCAGAGGTGCCTGTGGAGAACAGTGCCATGCATTGGCACCAATATGGCTCTGCATAATTTAACAGATGAGGAACTTTATAGTGACTCAGATGATGATGGAGAAATAGTGATGGAAATTGCAATCCCCTGTGATGTAATGATTCAAAAAGAGAAGTACCACTATCCCTCGTAGCGGTCGTCGAAGCCCCACCAGCATATTTTGAGGAAGAAATGTCTCAAGTGCCACAGCAGTAGTGGACCACAGGCCCACACAACTTAGGGATACTACACGAAGTAACACCTGTAAAGATAAAATTCAAACCAGGGGCCATTTTACCCCAGGTAAAGCAATACTCCCATCCAGGGAGGCAGAAGAGGGAATAAAGGACACTATATAGGCAATAAGGATAGAGGGAATAATAGTGCCATCCAATTCACCCTGCAACATTTGCATTTACCCCATCAAGAAAGCGAAGGGAGGGGCATGGAGGATGATCCAGGACCTACGCCCCCTTAATGACGTAGAACAGAAAGAGTTTCCCCTCGCCCCGAATCCTGCTTCAATATTGTGCAGTATCCCAACAGAGGCTACATATTTCACTGTTGTG
Organism: Ambystoma mexicanum; assembly: GCF_040938575.1. NCBI lineage: Eukaryota > Metazoa > Chordata > Amphibia > Caudata > Ambystomatidae > Ambystoma > Ambystoma mexicanum. Next base: position 287,409,794 of record NC_090922.1, read on the forward strand.
GATTTGAAAAATGCCTTCTTTTCAATCCCGCTTGACGCAGATTCTTGGTACCTGACAGCGTTCACGCTGGGAGGGAAAAGGTACGAACACTGCAGATTGCCTCAAGGGTACTGTCAGAGTCCCAGTATTTTTAACAGAATTTTACACAAAGACCTTGGAACCATACACACGACCAGTCCAATAATTCAATAAATAGACGATTTGTTGGTCTGCAGCAGAGACGAGAAAGAGTGCAGGGAACCTTCCATCAACTTGTTGACATTATTGCCACAGAAAGGGTACAAGGTAGACAGAGAGAAACTGCAATATTGCTTGACAGAGGTGCAATAATTAGGTCAGCTGATATCCAAAGACAGCAAGAGAATAATACCTGACAAAGCATCAGCAATAAAAGTGGTAAAGGATCCAAAACAATTAAAAAGATGTAGAAGTTCCTCGGCATGTGTAACTACTGCCGAGCCTGGATACTAGACTATGCAGCATACAGAAGACCCCTATTACAGGCACTCAAGGAAGCTCAGTGAGAAAACATGCAGTTACAGTGGACAGCAGAAATGCACACAACCTTTGACACACTCAAAGAATTGATATCCACAGCTCCAGTTTTGGCTACCCCAACTATGATCGTGAGTTCTACCTGTTCTCACACTGCAATGGCACACTCATGACCGCTGTGCTAACGCAGAAAACATCTCTAGGCCACAAGCTGCTGCCATTCTATAGTGGAACACTGGATGCAGTAATGCAAGGACATTTAACTTATGAACAGGCTCTTGCAGCCGCCGCGTTTGCAATTGAAAGAAGCTCTACAATCGTGATGGGGTGTTCCGTCACATTGTATGTAGAACACTCTCTTTACGCTATCCTGGAGAGGTAAAAAAGTACACTTACCACCCAAAGAGCAACAGCGTACGAGATAATCATATCCAGCGCAAACATACATATTGTGTGGTGTAAAAGTGTAAACCCTGCCACATTCCTCACAGAAGCATGTACAGTAGAGGACATGCAGCAACATGACTGTGCCACCTACAGAGGCGACGATGGTAACACACCCCCACAGCAGCAGTAGTTCAGGTGGAGGAATGGGAATTTGAAGTGATTGTCCAAAAAAGGTTACCATCCCATTTTTCAGCTCAGGCAGCAGAACTTGTAGCATTAATAGAGGCATTACACACAGCCAAAGGTTGTGCAGTGACAATATATACTGACTCTGCCTATATGGCAACAACGGTAGATGGAGGGCTAGCAAGATGAAGAAGGAGAGGGTTCAGGAGAGCAGATGGGTCCCCCGTCCAACATGCTGCACTGTTAGGAGAGCTAATTGACGCATTAACAGAACCCACTGTTGTGGCTGTCGTTAAGTGCCCGGTCCATACACGAGGTGATGATGTCATCTCATTGGGAAATGCGGCAGCAGACGCCGCCACCAAGGAAGCATCCTACTTACCAAAAGAAGCGACAGGTGAGTACATACTACAAAAGGTAGTGGAGGAAAAGCACCCAGATGGCTTCACTCATTGCAAATTTTCCAAATTATTGAACTTCAGCAAGATGCACCAAGTGTGGAAAAGGAAATATGGGTAAAGAGAGGGTGTAGCCAGTCATCCACTGACCTTTTATTGATACAGAATAATACTGGTAAGGTAGTAATGCCTATAAAATTACTGGAGGTAGCATTCCAACAACTGCACTTCCCCACCCACAATGCAAAACAACACATTATCGCAGACATACAGGAAGACTGGTTTGCTCCGGGATTGCAGGAACAAGGTACGAAGCTGATGATAGAATGTGTTACGTGCCAAACATACAACTCTGGCATGACATTACGAACATTGAGAGCGACATTGCCAAAGCCTGAAGGGCCATTCAGAGAGCTGCATATAGATTAGGCAGACATGGGAGAGCAGTGCAATGGTTCCCGATATCTGATCATTGTGGTGTGCCCCTTTTCTCGGTGGATGGAGGCAGGTCCCTGCGCTCATCCGGACGCACGGTGTGCCGCCAAATTCTTGGTCAGGGAAGTATTCCCCCGCTGGGGTATTTGTGATGTTATATGTTCCAACAATGGGACGCACTTTGTAAATGACATGTTCAAGCACATAACAGCAATGCTGGGAATAACTCACAAGCTCTGTACAATTTATAATCTGCAATCAAACAAAGTTGTTGAAAAAAATGAACGGATTGCTTAAAAGCAGATTGTCAAAATTGTGCCATACTCTAAAAAAGAACTGGCTATATTGTTTACCCTTGGCCCTTTTTGAGATGAGAAACCAACCCAGCAAGGACCACCACCTGTCACCCCATCAGATTGTGACAGGTAGGAGGATGCACACAGCCCACTCACCATTGCGCAGATAGTCAGAAACACACCAGAGTGCTATAATAATAGGAGAAGAGTTCCATGAGTATCTCAGAAATCTTACAAGAGCAGCATGTGCCATAGCAAAGCAAATAGCACTCCCATTCACTCAAGAAATAGCCACAGACATGACCACCCCAGCCGCAGATAGCCCAGACTGCCAGTTGATGACAGGTGACATGGTTATACGTGAGAGGTTTTGTGCGTAGGTGGATCGGAACTAGGTTCCACGGCCCCTATAAGGTAATATACTGCACACCCAAGGCAGTCAAAGTGCAGGTTTTAAGCTATTGGGTGCACTTAACAGACGTCCGCAAGGATCACAGGAGCACGGACTGCACAGACTATGAAAATGGTAGAGATGAACACAGTTCACAAACATAATGAATGATGGGACAAAAATAGAGGAAATGGCTGCAAGCAAAGAAAGGAATAAGTGTATAATGGAAGAGATTGTTGGCAAAGATGCACAACCTTAATGGGTACAAACGTCAAGTACAGAATACAAAATGAAGAAGTACTGCTAAAATGTAAATAATTGTATAATGAAAAATGATGGACATCCTCTATATTCTTTCTCTCTCTCTCTCTCTCTCTCTCTCTCTCTCTCCCTCTCTCTCTCTCTCTCTCTTTCTTTCTCACTCTTTCTCCCTGTTGGTTTTAGATTGCTAGTACATTGCCTCCCTCAATGCTTACATCTCATTTAATAGGAGCTACAATGGGCATGGAAGAGGCCCCAACGGCAAACGACAATAGTGTAGATAGAAATAGAAGAACAAGTACCTATCCTTGTTATTTGTATGAATGTGTGTTGTTTGTATGCGTAGTAATATTCTTTTCAACATTGTTTGGCCTGATACTGTGCTGGGCCATTGCTTTTATTTCAACTGACATGAGCCAGGGGGGTGGTGGGATAAAATCGATTAAACGAGGAACCCATTTAATCAGGGATGGTTTTAAGTTAATATGAGCCCACGGGAATCACAGGAATGGATCAAATGATAATAATAACCCCAATGGTATGAATACGCAAGCCACTCAAGACCCCCATCACATTAATGAATCTGATTTTAATGTTTATTCAATGAATGACAGAACACCCTCAGAACTCACGTGGGTGCAAAATCATCCATACCCAACCACAGTCGCAGTTGTAGAGACCGCATTACCAGAAAGTATAGCCACCAGAGAGGAGAACAACTATAACAAAGGTATGGCGGACAGCTATCGTAGACTATACACAGAGTAGGAGGAAAAGGGAATGACAAGGTGTCCCAGGGAAATGAGGGGTGTGGCAATAGAAGGAAAAAGAGGGGGACAGAAAAAGAGAAATGGGAAGAGCATTATAAATTTGACCTTAACACAGTGGATGATCCTCAGCACCCACACCAAACAAACAAATGGTACACTGACATGAGCAATACTGCAAAACAGACAACAAATGAAAGTTGTTAGGTTTGCTCACTTATACCCCATGCCCCAGGCACTCCTAAGGTATTGCTGCCACAAAAAATTCCATTTGCAGAGGCACAATGTATCCTACATCTCGCGCTATGCAGAATCAAAAATACTTTTCAAGCGCACACTGTCTCATTCGAACTGTTGCAGAACAAACAGATATGTTACTCCAGACCTCAGGGAGTGGTTTGTGTTAAAGAGCCTTTTTTGGTGATAAAAGGAACATTACATTAAGATAATAAGTGGGGACAACAAAGAAATATTATGCAAAGCAGAAGCATTGTGAGGACTGTCTGAAGAAAAATTATCGTGTACAGAGAACATGCGGTCCCATATGGACGGAACACATAACGAAACTCACTTAGGTTACTGCCATCGAAAACCCTTAAAATTGCAAAAAGACATTCCATATGAACTGTGCTTCCGTGGAGAAGGGAAAAAGAACATGGGAGAAAACAAAAACTGCAGCAAAACTCTCATAATACCCGACATGAAGAAAGGAACAGCTGCAATGATGGATACATACTGGGTTTGCAGCAACCTGGCGTACTTGCACCTCCTGCAATCATTGAGGGGTATGTGCTCCCTTGCAACACTGCATTCTGCTCTGATGGTGATCCCAGAAAGCCATATCCAAGGAGAAAAGCCACAAGTGGCGGCGCCAAACGAACTGTCCCCAACACTGCCTGAAGAAACTCCTGTGTACGCCATAGCTGAAGAAAGTTTACAGAGCACAATGCAGAGGAAGAAAAGGTCATCAAACTATATCTGCGCCAAATCATCAGAACTTCTGGCACAGATCCCCGATCTATTCCGGTTGTTCAGTGTCAGGGATGGCTGGCTGGCTGAGTAGTAACTAAGAAGAGTATGTACATAGATTTAACATTGTGGTTGCCCAAGTCAAGATGGAGAGAAAGAAACTTAATCTGATTGGTTTGAGGAACAATGCTATGTTTGGTTTGCCTGATTGGTGGAGAGGATAATGGTTGGTAAAACCGCCTCGTTACCGCCGGACTCGTATTACCATTCCGCCTCCGTGCTCCCGGAATTACCGGGGCATTACAACCCTGGTGTCCTGGGAATTCTGGAGGCGGAATGGTGTTAATCCCCATCCCCATTGAGTCCCAGAGGACTCAATGGGGATGGGGATCATGGAAACACCGGCACCATCTCATGATGGTGCCGGTGTTTCCTCCTCTGCCTGCAGGCGGGCAATGTTAAACCCACCAGGTCAGACCTGGCGGGTTTGACGCCTCCGCCTGCATGAGTTGTGATCACCTGGCATGGAAACAATGGTGGCGGCAGGTTTACGGCCACCGTGGTTTCCATACTGGGCGAGTTATAATGAGGCCCATTGTCTTTTTGCTCCTCATTTTTTGTGTGTGCCAATTAGCTCTCAGGTGCTGTGCTAATGCGGTACCTAATGTTGCGTTAATGATGGTGACAATGGGCCGGTGCAAATAAAACATGAGGCAGAAGTACAAACAGGAGAGTTCAGAGCCAAATATAGAATGACTGCAATATACAATACAGGGCATATAGTAGATAACTTATATCACAAAACTATAAAGGAGCCAAGAGAATTACAATGATACAAACAAGTATGGGTGGACTTGGAGGGTGAAGGAGGGTGCATTCATATGACCTGTAACCCAGATGACTATGCTAGAAGAGGGGAAAGCCACAGAGCAGTGTGTAGAGCATGGATGCCGATAAAGGGAACGACTGCATGGGATGAGATAGTGGCTGAGGAAGAGGAGCGCAAGAGGTTGGAGCAATTACAATATTTGTTACTTAAGTCTCAGACCCCCCCGACCTTTCCAAGACAACACACACTTCCTGGTTAGGCCCTGATGCAGCTGCTTTGGGTTCAGGGCCCCGGCCCCAGAGCACCCGCACGGGGATACCCCTAGGAACTGTGACCCCTGAGAACAGTCGAGATCAGAGTCCAACTAGACAATTTTTTGTGCCACCAACTCCATCTTGTTTTCACATAATGGCAGGCCAGCCATGAAACTAGAACGCAGGCCTGCAGCTCTCCCTGCATGGCGTGCACAGCGAACAAGCTACTCCCCCCAACCTCCTCCCTTATGTCTTCGCTGCAGCCGTCCGGTTCTCATGGGAGACTGGCTGCGCGAATGCAACAAACTTCACACTGTATCTTCTGTCTTCTGTTTTACCTCATTGACCCTGCCACGGCCCAGCTTTAGGCCTGGCAGCAGAGAGTCGTTCGTCTCTATAAACCTTCCCCCACCATGCAGACCCAGGCCATAAAGAATACCACCCCCATATCCTTTGAACATGTTCAAACAATTACGAATGACCCACGAGTAGATTAAGTTTGTTTGCACCTTAATATGAGAACATTGAAGTGCCTTCCTTTACGCAGTTAGAATGTGTTGCGTATAAACTGTTTCCATTGTATGCAAAATAATGAAAGGATTGTAGTAGAATAATAAGCATATCAGTTTGTTGTATAAGAAATGTATAATCAGAGAACTAACGTTAGATTCCAATTATATAAATGTGAAGTATATTAACGTGTAGTATGAATTTTAATAGAAATAGACTGTAATAAAAAAAATGCACAACAGAACATAACACTGCACTCCACACTGCACGTGCCAGCACAAAGCTACCTCCATTTTGAGTTCGATATAAATATATGCATAGCATCAGGTACAAGCAATTTAGCAATCAGATGCCATAACCAGTATGATTTTATCGTAATAATATGTCTTGAGGCCTGCATGTAAAGAATCTAGTAATGGACTGCTTAATCTAGTATGGAAAATAACATGTGCATACACGAGTTATTACTATGAGATTTATAACAATGAAAGCACTCAGCCAATTAGAAATGGTACTGTGGTCTAAACGATCATAATTGTAATGTAATAATTACGCGTAAAAAGCCTTTATGCAAAAAAGGTTCCAAGATATCCCGTCCCCTCCTGCAATGCAGGACCGTACCTTGAAGGTGTTTCGATTCCTCCAACACCCTTCATGATGCCAGAATGGACCAGGAGATATTTAATGATGTTTAGACAACTTACCTTTAACCTCCATAGCAAGACTTATGACTATTATGGTATATGCCTTTTTGCGACGCACCCCTTCAATGTATAATCAAGCTCTTGAGTTTAGTGCCCTCTTTATTGTGTACCAGATGGACATTCCAGACCACACCGTGATCTCAAAGTTTTGGTCTCTTAAGCAGTATATCATGTATTACAATAACATCCAGTGAAGCTGCTCACTAATAGATCTAACACTGAGCTAAAGAAATGCACTATAACCTATGCCCAATGGTAGTTAACCTACATTTGAGAAATGTCTTTTCATTGGTGTCAAGATTCACAGGTCCTAGAATCTGCCAGACCAGGTAGAGCATATTATTGGATGAATGGGAATGTGTGGCTACAAGGGCAAATGTCATGTGTTTATTGATATGTAACACTGCACAAGTTGCCAACACTGCATGCCAATCCGATGAGCACATCTGACTGATTGACCTGGAACGCATCGTCACCACATCACGTGAATTCGCACCAACCGAAGTGCACCGACCCCATGGCACCTATAGGTGCCCATCCCTAGTGACCAATCCCAACCCTTCATGTGCCCCTTAGGCCTTTGTTCTACTCGATGACGCAAAAGCTGTATAAAAATGACTTGTAGTATGTGTTCTGCAGAGCGCTTTCGGTGTGAACAGAGTTGATTCTTCTTGCCCTATTTTAGATAAACTATTTTTGATATCACAAGCACTTGGTCTTGGTCTCATTCCCTCCAGGGATGTGTCCTATTTGACTCTTATTGGGAGAATTAAGTGCATTTATGGGGACTTTTCACTTTCACCTGGATCACCGATGCGGGTGGTTCCTCATAGAGTTAACTGTCCACAATTTAGACTAGTTATTCCAAATCTGTCACATAGTCAAATTATCTTCAGAAAGAAAACCTGTAAAGGTATTACACATAAAGAGCAACCACTAAGTAAGATCCCTAGAGAAACAGAGGAGGAAAACCCAAAATGTTCCCCACCCATGACAATTCATTGTGTTAAAAAAAACACACACAGATAGGCAAAGCAATTACCTCTAAAAGACGACCCCCACCTTCTTACCTGTAAGTGCACAGGGGAAGGAGGAAACACTGTCATCCACTCGACTCCAAATTGGAGTATATAATTCACTCATTCCATTGTTTAATCAACGCAAGATGTTGAATTCTAAGAGTGGTCTAGGGTCACTAGATACCGTCATCACGGTAACAAATAAAAAAATATATCAGTTACATCTATTCCGATACAACCATTCATATTTTACTAATTCGATCATTTCAGTAGCGTAGAAAAGCCTGAGTGATTCAAAAACATGGTTACACCTCTCAACTTCAAAATGATCCAGCCGTAAAAGTTCTCCACCAGCTGCTATTGAAAACAATTGTGACCGCATGTAGTTAATCCAACTCGAATTTGCACAGCCTTCCATTCCAAATTGGTTATTTCCACTCATAGCTGACCAAAATGGTGCATGATCTATTTGCAAAATCAGTCTTAAGTCTGCCCGCGTGTGTATATCTACTGCAATATTCCGTCTTATTGGCTCCAAAAGTGAGAGTGTTGTGTCCAGTGGGATACAACCCAGTTGCTTTACTCAAAACACTGGAACTGACCGAAAAACAGAGGAAAGTAACCCTTCTTACCGGGCTCCATATTGGAAAGGAAAAATCAATTTCCAGAGGGCAGGTACTAGTCCTTTATGATGTTCAATAGTTTAAAGGACCCGTTCCATTACTCAGTAGTGGAATCATAAACATGATGTGAACAGCCCCTGTGTATCTCGAACCATGGTAGAATAGATTATGTTAATTTATCTAGTATTGGTACACACCAAGAATACTGTCAGGGAATCACCCGAAAACGTCTGTACCAAATATTGGACATATAGGACATCACGTGCCCTTTCCAATCATCTGGTATATAAGACCAATCCCCAAGCTATATATTTTGCCACTCAATAGCCTTGTTGAGACTCCTCTGGTCACTTTGTGTGAGGAAGATTAACCTTTGCTCTTTTTCAAACAAGATCTTGCTTTTCACATTGCTACTGTATCCACTAACGGTTAGCAATATAGTCCACCGAAAGTCTTCATGACCATTTCCAAGCTCCATAAAGTGTTTAACCATCGGGGCTAATACTGCTTTGTTTTTAAGGCAGCTTTTATGCTCCATTATGCACGCTTCTTTACTTTTCTATTGGTCTTTCCGATATAATGGAGATTACACGGACAGGTTATCATGTAGACACAATATTCGGAATTACAATTAGAAAAAAAATCTGCTGCCACTCTTTTGGGAGACCGATATCCACCTCTTTAGATTTTGAGGTGAGTTTACAAATGGTACAATTCCCACAGGGATATTGACTAGTAGGGGGGTCTAAGCCTTAGGATTGTGTTAGGCTAGCACTTTTCTGGGTTGGATTTTTCAATTTACTGCTACTGACCCTATGTCCGATTGAAGTGGATTTTTTATAGACAAACATATAAAAAGATATTTCAATATTAGAATCAGAGAGAACTTTCCAGTGTTTTCTAACAACCTGGCTGATCTTAAGACTTAAGTTTGTAAAGGTGTTGACACATACCAAACGTTTGTCTGGAGGATGTTTGGTTTTGTCTTCCAGTAGAGCTTCATGATTATTATTGAATGCTCTTTTGGCAGATTTCCTGATCAATTTTCTAGGGTATCCTCTATGTTTTAATTTCTAGGTCAGGGTGTGGGCTTCAGTTTCAAATGCAGTCCGCTGGCTACTATTCCTTTTTACTCTTAAGAATTGACCATAAGGTCAATTGTCTCTGAGGGACTTCACATGGTGACTGTGATAATGTAAAAGTGAATTCTTTTCAGTGGGCTTGTGAAAAGGTCTTATCAAAAGGCGTCCTTCCTTTGAAAAATAGTCAGGCCTAGAAAGACAATGGCCATTTTTTGTATGTTCATTTAACAAGGGGGGTCCTGGGAGTCCCTCTGCCAGACATTAGGGGCAGTCCAACCAGACAGTCCAACCAGACCGAAACACGTGTCTGGGGTTTCTGTTGGTACTCTTGTTCAGAGGAGAATTGCCTCGCATTTCGGTACTGGACTGCCCCAGGGCAGGACAAAGACTGATATGTTTGGGATATTTCTTCTCTGTGAAAGATAGTGAGCTAAAGACTCTGGGTAAGTCCCTCGTAACCAGGACTAATGTCTGGCAGAGGGACTCCCAGGACCCCCCTTGTTAAATCTGCATATTTAAGTAACTTTGGGTCTCACCCTAAGTTACTAGGGGAATCCAGACGTGGACCCCTTGCTCACTATTCTTAGAGAGGCACAGATCCACCCTACTGATGAGGTCCAACCAGACCGAAACACGTGACTGGGGTGTCTGTTGGTACTCTTGTTCAGAGGAGAATTGCCTCGCATTTCGGTGCTGGACTGCCCCAGGGCAGGACAAAGACTGATATGTTTGGGATATTTCTTCTCTGTGAAAGATAGTGAGCTAAAGACTCTGGGTAAGTCCCTCGTAACCAGGACTAATGTCTGGCAGAGAGACTCCCTGGACCCCCCTTGTTAAACCTTT